>NC_048420.1:13671506-13789434 GCF_013103735.1 Etheostoma cragini | reverse complement strand
TCTAGAGAGAGACTGGATTAGTGTCTATCCGTTATCTCCTCTGTCACTGATTTAAAAAAAAAAAAAACATAGTACCCTGCATTGTTGTTGTTTGCTTTTTTCCAAGTCTTATTCCATCCACATCATGAATACACTTTACTCATCTTACTATAACCTAACTAGTATTAAGCAACACGCTTTTAAACAGTCAAATATCACGCCACTTAGTTTCCCAAGATGGCGCAGCAACAACGCAGGAGTTTCAGTTTTGCTGGGTAGATCTGACAGGAATTCAGACGAACCAAAGATAGAAATCTATTAGGTTAGGCTACTGCATATTGCAGCAGAGTTAATCCCACACATAGACCTATCATAGCCTTAACCTCCCCTTGTCTCCAAGGTTAAAAAATTACACTGTGTAGTTTCACAATTAGTAAATTAATAATGAAAAACAATTCCAAAATGAAATGCCTCGCAAATCTTTCGACTCGAATTACGAATCCCACTATGGCCACGCCAATACCCACCATTCAACAGCATTCACACAATACTATTGGCCAGGCATCCTTGTTTACATGTACAGGACCTATCACCTGACCATTCCCCTAACCCTATGTCAAGGTGAGAGGCCTAACCCCAACCAATTGAGCTGCTTCGTAGGGTGGGACATGGCGTTGCCATAGTTGGATTTGTAATTATGCTTCCCGCTCCCGTTGATTTCAATGCTCTATCTGTCCCTATCACGTGACCCGCTGAAAATGATCACCCTCTAGTGTCCATTATGTCAAACAGTTTGGGGAATACAGACAGTATCATGTGTTATATGAGAAAATTGAGAGATGTCATTGGGTTGTTATCCTCTCAGTTACATGGGCCGACTGCTCAATAAAGTAGACATCGTGTGTGTATGTAGGAGGGTATTAAAGACACTCTCCATGGCTGTGTGTGTGTGTGTGTGTGTGTGTGGGGGGGGGGGGTCGACTCTGAGAGGCTGCAGACATGTTGTTGTCCAATATGTATTTGATATGGGTTTTAAAAAGACAAACATACACCAGGTCCCTTGCGGCTCTCCCACACACTTAGACACTTGTTCATGCATCCTCAGACTCACAACAACACCCTCCGAGGGTAATTTTCAGCTTCCACCAAGCAGTAATCCTCCCCCTTCTCAGTTTTATCTGCTCTCTTCCAGGCGAGGCCAACCTGACTAATCATCCAACGTGTCAAGGTGAGGTTGTGTTCGCCTCTCACCAGATACACTCACACTGATAGCAACATGAGCCGCAGAGAATTTTTCATTTGGGGGAAAAACAAGCTGGCATTTTAACAAACACAGGAATTCCTCAGCGTCCTTTTTGAAGAAGAAGTTAAAATTGGCTTCTGCAGTTCTTTCTGATTCGCCACAAAACTTCCTTGCCGCTAGAAGCCACGGAGCGCTTCCCCAACTCCCACCTTCCCCAGTCGCATTAGCATAGGGCAGCAGAGAGTCACAATGGAGTATTTCACTACACACACACACTGCACCAGACAGGGAGATCGGCTAGTGCACACGCCAGAAAAGAGTAGAGAAAAGATAGATTGTCACTTTTTTTTTGTCTCGTCAGCTAATTGAAAGGAGAAACCCATGAAAAAGAGGGGACATAGAAAGACACTCACTGTCTTTCACTGTCAATCATCCTGCATTACACCTTCTGCCTTTGATCATTCTTTCACTCCTGCTCCCTTGTTGTCTGCCCCCATCTCTATCATACACTGCGGTGCCAGATGTCAATTACTTGCACACACAGTGGAGAAATCACTCCGCCTTTTTTTGTTTGGAGATTTTTTAAGACACACAAGCTCATCCCTGCCGCTGCATCCCTATGATGTGAGTCACCCGCAACACCACACACCTTCATAAATCACCTGTGATAACATCAGGGGTTCCATCGACTCAGTGAGACCTAACTTTGGATGTTAGACAGAGACGTGATTAGGTTTCTTATGCTGTGCGCAGAGCCCAGACACCAGTTGTGGTAGCTCTGGTGTGAGGGCCACTGCAGCAGACTGAGGCTGATCACTGCATGCACTGCAGTCTCTCTTTGCTCTGTGCTGCCACCTGCTGGCCATGTCTGCCAATAGGATATACTGTAGAGCTGCTGGTTACTAGTTGATTTGACCTTACTATAAACCCCTTGGTCTTTACCTGTATACTTTGAAAGAGTAAACTGGTAAAAATGGTCAGTCAAAAAAGGTTGTAGTTTTAACTGGCCATGGTCAGGTAGAGATTTTACTTATTGTTGTTTCATAATAAAATCGGTGGATGATTGATGCAATTTCCTGAATGAAGCAGCTGCACCCCAATCAAGTCCATCCAGTTTATTTACTTGACAAATAACAGACAAGACAAGACACCGTTGCACAGTTTGATGAATTGTTTTAGTATTCACGGAAGGTGTTACAACCAGATTAATTTGCTCGAAACTTTCTCTTTCGAAAGAAGAAATTATCAAACAAGTAAAGCATTCCCGGTCAACTATTTAGTTTTCTTTGCAAAGCATTGAAAGACAAATTTCATTTTTTCTGTTTTTATCTTTCCTCTATTTCTCCAGCCGGTACCTGTCCGATGTCCTTCCCCCCCACAGTGTGATGCGTTATGGCTCCGGTGCTGAGTGGAGTGTGGTGGGGGCCCGAGGCGGGTGTCGTCGGGTCAGGGGCGGCAGCGGCTACAGGGGTGGCGTCGTGGCTGGGCGGTGGGCAGCTGGTCCTGGTCGCCACCCTCAGCATCCTCGTCGCCCTGCTGCTGGTCTCTGTGCTGCTGCTGCTGTGTGCTAGCTGCCAGGGGTGAGCACCATCTCGCACACAGACACACAGAAACACTCACGTATTTAGAAAATATCAGAAAGCGCTGACTGGTTTCACCTACAGTCCGCTATCTAGTCTTCCTGGTAAACGGTCGTTGTGCATTGTAGTGTTGAAAGTAGCACAACTAATTGAGGGGGGATTTTTTAGCCACTGTAATAATGGTTGCAGTCACAATGATGAGTAATGGATTTATTGCAACAATAGTGGATGAGTAAGTGTGCTGTCAAAAGGGGTTAGCATGTAGAAATTGTCAACCTGATCTCACCGATTTCTGTGAAATGAACACAGCCCTTTGACTCAAAATCTTTAGCAGTTTCACAGAATCGCCGAAAAGTCTGCGATGGGCCCTCAGGGAGAATTCCGTGAAATGAACTCGTCCCCTTAAGTTAAGGAAAAGGTCGTGGGTGGGCCGGACAACAACAGGTTGCGTTTAAGAAAAGAGAACAGTGACGGTTCGGTTTAGGAGCCGTGACAAGCGGGACAAGATTCCCGGTCTCCTGGGTGAAAGTCCTGTGTTGTTTGACTCCTTCACCACCCCGGCCAACCTCCCAACGCAGATTTTCAGGCTTTCATACTACTCGCTACCGTTGTCTCTCTTAATGCTTCTTCTCTATGACTTTAAATTGGCATTGGTTTCTGTGGTGGCCAATTTGGCTTAAAGAAGTCAGCGCAAAGAAGGCAGAAACCAGGAGACAACCCTGTGCTATCCAGCTTTTAAATAAATTACATTTTGTTTGAAAAGCCAATAGCTAATGGAATAAAAGAGCTTGTATACCTGGGTGGATTTGAACCCTTGAACGTATAAACTAGCAGTTTATCCTCATAATTAAGAGCCAAAACAATGAAAAACACCCAGGCCTGTACTTGTTCCGAAGAGAGAAACAGCTTCATTGTCTTTTAGATTCACACAAGATTCTAACTAGGATGCCGACACCACACATAACAATATTAGTGCTGCCTGGGGTCCTGTGTGTTCTGTAATCATCCACCTTCAATCCCTCACCTTTTAACCCTCTTGTCTCTCCATTCCTCTTTCTTTCTAGGCAGAAGAAGGCGGTCAATGGACATGAGAACCTCATGAATGGAGTGAGTTGGACTTCAGGCTCATTCCTTCAGTAGTACGTGCATGAAGTGCACTGTTAAAGAAGTAGCTTGATATTTTGATAAATAAGCTTTTTTGCTGTCTGGTTTCCAGGCAGCGTGTTTTTTTTTTTTTTTGCATGATGTTAGGGGAAGACTCATCCCCGATTGGCTCGCCCTGGCACTCTTACACTACCCATCACCAAATCCCACTTCTCTTGCCTAACCCTAACCAACCCAAGCAGAGCAGGCAACAAGTACTAGCCATTCAGGGATTAGTTCCCTAATGAATATTCACAAGTCTTCCCCTACCATCCTCCAGGCAGCCGGCAGAGACTCTAAGGAATGTCCCAACATGTCAAGCTATTCCTTTAAGGGAAAACCAAAGGCAATGTTTGGATTTCCTGTCCCTTAGAATTCATTTAAAGTTCTGCTTCTTATGTTTTAGTTGTTTTTTTCATGTGAGATGTGGGGGGGGGAACAGCTGTGTATTTTGAGTCAGCTTGTCACAGTGCGTCAGCCAGATTATTAATTACATGTGTGTGAACATTCACACACAAACATACAGTACACTTTCCTACACAGTCTCTCACATTATGCAAACAATCATTTGTAACCATACATGTTTTGTTAAAGATTAGGTAAAGGTTCAATAACATCTTGGGATTCTGGGAAAGTCAAGAAACTCTAGAAGTGAAAGATCAATAATTAAATCTAATCGCTGGAAAATAAATATTTTATAATATTTACTAAGATCCATTCTTTCTCTTAAACCACAGACACACAAGCACACACATTCACATACAATCCTCATTAGACCCAGCGGTGCGTGAGTGGCATGTCTCTGTAATCAGGTAGTGTACCCACTGGTAAATGAGGCTGTAGATGAGGCTTCCACATAAGGCACATGCGCACACACTGCACGACTTCCATCACACTGACACCGAAAAACATTCCAAACAAAGCCTCCCTACACACAGCTGATTGACAGCATCCAGTTGTTCATTAGATTGTTTCCTAATTGTGGCGAAGGGGTTACTCCTGCTAAGACAGCACATGTGAGAAATTCTATTCTCAATGAAACAACAAGACAAAGGGCACACAAATCTAAAATAAAAATGAATTAGAGGTACTGAACTAGAATTGACATTCGCCCTTTCAATGAATGCACTGCATGCATGTCCTCTTGATAGTCCAACTCCCATAATACTAATGCTTCAGTAACCAAGCAACATTTAAGTGTGACAAATGCCAGTCTTTCACAGTCTAAGTGACATCCACTTACTCTCTTATCCTGTCACTCCCTCTGGGGCTGTGTGGCTGTGTGTGTGTGTGTGTGTGTGTGTGTGTGTGTGTGTGTGTGTGTGTGTGTGTGTGTGTGTGTGTGTGTGTGTGTGTGTGTGTGTGTGTGTGTGTGTGTGTGTGTGTGTGTGTGTGTGTGTGTGTGTGTGTGTGTGTGTGTGCGGGTGACTCTCTCCAGACCCTATGGGCTTTTCTGGGCACATACACATCCCTCAGAGCCCTTTTACATTTGATGGATATCTTCACTGTAATCCACTATTGCTGGGTGGTTAGATTGCGTCAGGAGGGTCCCATTTAAATGACGGACCTCGTCACACACAGCCCGCTAGGTTGAATGGGGATCTTTGTCTTTGTGAATGAGTAGGTTGGCTCTCCTTGGTCACCTGCAATCCTCTGACTGTCTTCCCTGCAGCTGAGCTCTCTCCCTTGCCCCCCACGTTTGATAACATTTCTCACCTAATTGTTAAAATATGTCTTTCATTCAGACTTATTAAAACACCACAACTCATGTGTTTTGTGAGGACTGTGTGCGAGACATTTAAGATTTCAATAAATGATCTTTGTTTATTAATTGCTCTACCATGAGGACCCTTATCAGGATTTGGATGTGGAATAAAAATAAAAATGAAAAAAAAAATAAAACTTGAATGACAATGAGACTAGGATATCTTCATCTTGTACATATTTCCCTCCTTGGACACTAAAATAAAACAATGAAACAACAATAGAAGAGATATTTGGGTCATAAAATAGTTAAAAGATTACATCATAGACCCCCATAGTTTTGAGAGTAATTGACCACTAGGTGGGGTTGTGGAGCTTCTTTTATACTACATCTTGCTCACACAGAGGAGACAACTGACCTAAACAAAGAGAATCTTGACTTGAAGCAATTAATATGTTTTTACAGTTTTTCTAAGCTCTGACTGAGCGACATCTTTGCCTAGGGAAACAAGACAGTTTATGTATGCAGGTTAAAGACCATGTTGATAAATCATGCCTCAACGCGGCGGGTGCTTGCCATGCGTAGTGTTGGTTGGTCTAGTTTCTTTTCAGCTCACTCGTGATTTTGCAACCATGGGATGTAGCAAATAGGGAAACTGCCTTCCACTGGAGCACATGGTTTAAAGACTTAATGTAAGAAAATGTAATAAAATCTGTCCTTGTGCAAGACTAAATCTGTCGGCTGCATGGTTGTTTGTCCTGTAGCAGAGCTTTGACTTTCCCTGCCAAGGGAAAAGAAATGGAAAATAAAGTATCATCTGTGATTTTCATTTTTATAAAAATATATATTAATTATTATATTAAATATATAAGTGCATGGTTTTTAGTAGGCCTTTTAATGAAAGAGGGATGTCATAAACCCAAATATGACCAACTGAGAATAAACAGAATTGGATCTTCATTATTTTCGCAGAAATTGTTTTCTCTATCTATCTATCTCTCTACCTATCTATCTATCTAGCTATCTATCTATCTATCTATCTATCTACATGTCTTTTGATGGTGGGTAAAAATACATTACATATAATTAAGCATACTGAGAATGAGCTTAAAGTAATTAGCAATGCAATTGGAAAAGCTAAGAAAAGCAGAGATAAAAAGCAGGTGAGCGTTAAAATTATCTGTAAAAATGACAGTTACCCAAAATCCTGAAGATCAAAAAATAATTGTCCATACACATCCAATCTGCTGACAGTGGCTTTTGTGATGCACAGAGGTGTGAAAGTCATCTGCCCTGTGCAAGCTGACGAGTACAGATTTATTTCTGTTCCCTTTAGAAATTACATTTTCTTTGGTGTGCCGTGTAATTGAATTAACCTCTAAGACTGGATTTTTTTTTGTGGTCATAATCGAGTTGTTCTGCCAGCCAACAGTGACAAACATCTTGTCCTTTGTTGTGCAGATGTCAGAGACGATTAGTCAATCAGCAGACAGTCCAACGACGGACGTGGCCGCCAGCAGCTCTCACAATGGTCCTCTAACCAGCGGTACAAGTAAGATAGTTAGCTTTGGCTTTAGCTTAGCATCTATTTTACTGATATTAGATTAACTGGTGCCCCTTATAAGCATCGTTAGCTGGAGATATGCAACAGCTTTGTTGAATTTCAGCTTTGGTTTGTTTTAAACCTCAGCTGTTTTTTTATGGCCATATCTATATGATGTTCTTAGTCATCATCACCTGGGTGGGTACTTAATATCAGTAACAGAAAACACATTGAAAATCATCAAACTAGAGTTTTTTTTCACTTGCCCTGACTCTCTCTCTCTCTCTCTCTCTCTCTCTCTCTCTCTCTCTCTCTCTCTCTCGCTCTTTTCTATGCACCACCAGTTCTCACAGACACACAGGATACCAGTCCCCATCCGTCAGAGGAGATGCTCTCCAGCCAATCAGAGCTGAGGTCCTCCAAGTGTCCTCAGGACCGTGAGCTTCCTAGCATTCCTCCCAACAACGGCCATATTGGGGATAGACCCCCAGCCTCAGGAGACAGCACCTATGAGGTCAATGTTTAAAGTCGCCTCAACATAGCCGAATCAGGTTTTTACTTGAATTGAGCTTGAATGTGGCTGTTACAGGAGATTAAGGCTTTGATTATTTGGCATTTTATTGGGCTTGTGATTGTTCTTTTTATTGATTAAGCTCAAAATAGGACAAATAGGACATTTCCACAAGAGGATGATATTACTGGTATTGATTCAGTTCACTGTAGTATTAAATGTATTTTGTGAATTTACATGCATATGAAAGAACACAATATATGTATCTGATATCCAGGTGGTGAAGGAAATTGCAGTGGCATCACGTGACGTCAGCGTCGAAGACTCCCTGTACGAGACCGTCAAGGAACTCAAAGACCAGCCCGCACAGCTTGGCCTCCCAAACGGTACCATCCATGTGAGCCCGGATGAACCTCCCCATCATCCCCCTGCACTTCTCAACGGCCACCTCAGCCCCTGCACACCTGAGCGGGGCCCTCTGTTTGCAGGGGTGGAGTATGCCTCAGTCGACCTGAATAAGAAGAGCCGTCACAGCGCTGACATGGAAGCCAAAAGGCGCTCTAATAATGCCAGCGTTACCTCCCACAAGCCTCTGGAGGAACCAGAGGAAGACTTACCTCCGCCGGTACCAGAGAAGGTTCTGGATGAAAATGATAACACGCCAGTGATGATAAATGGGCTGGCTGGGGCTGGTCTGCACAATGGAGAGGTGAGAAGTGCGTACGTACGTACGTGCGTGTGTGTGTGTGTGGTCGGTCTTAACTTGGGGTGGGAATTAGCAGAGGATCCACACTAAATTATTATCATGATACTTATTCAAATTATGTCCCCAAAGGTCTGTTTTATCTATAAAAAAGTAAAAAAATTAAATATTATTTCCATTTTTTGTGTGTGGACTAAAAAAGCAATACATTTTAATAATCTAGTACCAAAACCCAAAGTCTTAACACCTGTACAATTTAGTCGACCAACATTTGTGTAGCACAGCTTTATTCCAAATTCAATAGAACAGAGAAGCCCTTTTTTGAAAGAGCAATGCGGAAGCAGAAAACTAAATTCATTTCCAAAACAAGTCTATCTTTTTTTTTTTTTTTTTTTTACTTTTAATGAAATCAAACAGAAATGTTCTCCCATCGTCTGAAAATCGATACTGGAGTAACCTACTTCCTTGTTCAGCTGCTGCAATGAATATGCAGAGGAGGATAAATGACTGCACAAAATCATATGAGAATTGTTTGGTGGTTATTTGTTTGTGCTTTAGAAGGTAATTACTGTGAAACAATCATAAAGTAAGCTTTATTTATCTCTCCCTACTGTACAATGACAGATTCAAGAAGCTACAAAACATTAGTTCTGCTGATAAACAGATGGAAGGGAGTATGTGATGTTAGCTGTTCACTGAATATGACTTGAAAGCCCCGCCCCTTTCTAGCACTGAAGGATATTGTTATGTATTGCTCCTTGGTTGACCAAGGTTGTACCTGAATCGTCATGACCAGGGATATGCCCACGTTGACAGGCTTGGTTTCAATTTCCGAAAGAGTGGTTGAACATTGGTTAGATAACCAGGTCACTGGTGTGAACGAGGTACATAAAGAGAGGAAATGGTGTACCAGTGAAGGAAGAAGAGAAGAATGAAAATGGGAGCAGGAGTGGAAAGAGAGTATTAGACGAAATAGAGATGGGGGGAGATTGACTCAAAAAGAGCTGAGAGACCCCAGAAGCACAAAGGTTGGTAGAGAGAGAAAAAAAATCTCAAGAGAGACAGGCAAGAAAGATAGAGAGAAATACATAACAATAACAAAAAAGAACATACAAATGAAGCCATCTGTAGTAGTGAGGAGGGAAGAGAAAAGATAGAAGGATTTAAAAGAAGAAACGTAGTTGGATAGGGAAGTACAGGTAAGAGATAGAGATGTAAAGGAGACAAGAGGTAAGAACAATGAAAAGAAAAGTGGTGGAGAGGTGAGAAGAAAGGCGGTTCAATGTCATGTGCCGCATTGAACGGAGCACAGCTGCTGCTGTTGCTGCTGCTCTCAACATGCTGCCGTCCACATGCGGAGATCCATCAGAGATAGAGAGAGACAAACAAAGCAACAACACAAATGCACTAACACACTCCCACAGCTTCAAAAGAATTGCATCAGACTGTTAGAAGCTGTCAAGTCAATCTGCCACAAAGCTGCATGTGGCAGATTCTCTTTTAACACTTTTCCTCTTTGTTTATATTGACCTTCTTCCCCATTACTTCCCCTTCTCTTATTTTAAAGGATCATTTTCATTTTATATGACTGGTGCATCTCTAAGGGTGGCAATGTTGGTAGGTCTGTTGCTCCACCACTCTGGTCCACACTGAAGAATCTCTACAACCATTGGATGGATTGCTGTCGAGTTCAGTGCAGACATCCATGATGCCCAGAGGACAAATCCTTACGGCTTGGTTCATCCCTTGACTTTTTCTTCAGCGCTACCATAAAATATCTCAACAACTATTCGATAGATTGCCATGAATTTCGGCTAAATTGGCTATATCCAATTAGGATTCATTTTTTAAATCTCAAAATCTCCAATGTGTTAGTTTATGACCAAATACCTATTACACTATTGACCTTCCCGTCAGCCTCAGCAGTAGTGTAGCTTTTTGGTGCTAACTAGGGGAACTTGGCACACTGAACAAAATGGTGACATTCGTAAACATTTATCCGCTTAACATTAGCATGTTACCATTGTCATTGTGAGCATGTTAGCATGCTGTGATTAGCATTTAGCTGTGCCCAAGTGCAGCCTCACAGAGCTGCGAGCGTTACAGTCAACTGATTTAACTTTGACTTAGTGTACTTGCCGTATTGGCAATGAGAAATTATTACTAAAAGTTCAGGTGTAACTCTCACTTTTGCTTTTGCCTTCAAATTAATTGATTTAAACAATTGGGTTAATTGTAATCTTCTTCCTATTAGGATGGACTTACCATAAATGATAAAAAATGACTTATAATAAATCAGAACTATCCTTAGGATATTTTTCTTATCTCCTTGGTTCTCTTTTCCTCTATTCATCTCTTCCCCCTTTACTCATTTATCTTATCTTTTTGTAGTCGCATATCTCTATTCTCTCTGCTCTTGTAACCAATTAGTTAATCACTGCTGCTCAGTTGAACAGCAGGTGAGTCAAGCCTCATCTGACCCCCATATCTATGACAAAACCTTGATCTACTGAGCCACACAATACACAATCAAAATGTACTTGTTTATAGACACACCCACATGTACCTTGTACCATGTCTAGTCAGCATTCATTTTGTTATTTCTCCCCATCCCCCCACATTATACACACACACGCACACACACACACTATTACATGCTATACTACATATATTCAGCTACACATTAGGTTTACCCTGAATGTTCCTGGCTCACTGTGGTTTATGCCAGTGCATGACCAGGAGCTGTGGGTGTTCTGTCTTGTCAGTTTGTGTGTGTGTGTGTGTGTGTGTGTGTGTGTGTGTGTGTGTGTGTGTGTGTGCCTAGTGAGTGCCAGCTGGCCACTTTCACTATGGCAGTTAGTCTGGCTTCATGATGGATGATATGGGTTATAGAAACTCTCTATCTGTCTCTGTCACACTCACACACACACACACTGGACAGATGCTTGGGTGCCTGCATGCAAATCTCTGAGACGAATCTTCTCAGGTAGAGGCTCGGTAAATGCTGCTCATATAAGGCAGGGTTTCCCACATATGCACATTTTTCCACATGTACACCTGGTTTCTGGTTAAACATTCACTGCAGACCCACAATATTTGTGACCTTTCATTCACAGACTCTATGATCCTGTGCAGTTGTACAGTTATTGAACCATAATAAACAGCAGCAACACTTAAACTGTTGAGCTGCTTATCGCCAAAGGGAATCACTATTGTTAGTTGAGGATTTGAGTTTGTAATATGTGTGTTTGTAAGTGTGATATAGGTCATAATGTGACATGGTGTTATTAGTGTGGTGTGTGTGTGTGTGTATCTTCATCTTTGTGTACTACATGCAAGACAGTGAATGCAGATAATCTGAGTTGATGTATTTATTCATACTGTTATGTATGTGTGTGTCAACATGCACGTCAGCATGATTGACAGATTGACACCTGAGTCATCCATCTTCAGAGGCCGCTGTAATCAGCTTACTTTCATACTCTCATGTCCTCCATGTCATTGTGTCTCCTGCATTCACTTAAACATATTCCCATAATCCTGTCTCATGTACACACATACGTCTCGATGTGTAATTACACAATACCCGACATACACTGTTAAAGGACTCTATATTAATTGAATATGCATGAAAAAAGGTTTTAAGTCTCAATTTAATGCCCATATGCATCAAACTCTGGTTAAATACATTTCTGACTCTGACTACCTAAATGAAAATTCCACTTTAATTTGCAGAGATACTTGAGCCAAGAACAAGCAGGCCACAAATTAGATGAACAAATATTGTGAGACACACTCAGAGGTCCAGTCACTGGGTCATGTCACCTGAGTCCATGTTTCATACGAGACTCCTCCGGGGCACTCTGCCTAATTGGTTGGCTAATTGCAGGGAAATAAACAAAGACATCTACTGCATTATGGAGTGTTGAATCTATAAAAGTACTCATGTCTCCAATCGTGCGCTATCCATAACGGAGAAACTTATATCTGTATCATGACACACGCAGTAGGAGAGGATGCTTTGGTGTATGATCTCTGTGCACATCTCAGTTTTTTTATTCAGTACATAAGAGCGTAGCTTGTGTGGCAATGTGGCCTTGACAAGCACAACGTATTGTGCCTCAACAAGTGAAAAGCTTTCCCATTTTTTTCCGAACACATCATCATTAACCTTGGTACATTCAGCTAAGGACTTAGCAAATCGGAATTTATTCCCCGGATTGAATCAGAAAAGGAACAAAATAAATTGCAAGGTATGAAGTATTTAGTCAAAAGTAGCAGGGATATTGTGGTTCTTGTTAGATTCTTGGGGTGTTTAGTGCCGTTGTCAGATATGCTTTGATGATTAATGGCTCCCTCATCGATCATAAGGCAAAGTAGACAGAGGCTGTGCACAAAAACATCACTCACTGTCACTGAGTGTATATACTTTTACTCAATAATTTTCTTAATGAACGAGTGCTTATATACAACATTAACTTCATATGTATCCCAGCTAAAACAGTAGATGCAGAGCTTGTTAGCTTAGTTCACTTTATTGATTGGTTACCAAGCGCTTTTTCAAGGCATTCAAAGTGATTTTCCACTATTGTTTTTGAGAATTTTTCAATAGATGGCAGCATGTTTCAAAGATGCAGATCAATAGAAAAACTTCTATTTATTTAACTAACTAACTAACTAACTATGTCAATTGAATTCCTTTAAAGTTGTTTGGAACAGATCTATTGCTATACTAAGTTTCAAATAGTACGAGAAAGTGATTAAATTCCAGGGATTGCATCTTTCATTTTTTATAACCTAAATCTTAAAAATAAAAATGTGGGACAACCCCTGCAATGTTTCAAACAGCTACTTGGAGTAGAAGTAAGCATCCGCTTTGTAGTTTTAAATGTCGGATTCTGTGCTCAGTCTTTTACACACTGAACCATATCTTAATTTATCTTTTTGTTCTTTTCTCCTCCAGTTACACTCCCCTCTGTCTCCAGAAACGGGGTCCGACAACCACATTCTGTCAGACAATGAGGTAAGTGTGTGTTAAACTCCCTTATTCCCCAAACTGCTGTCTCCTCTCCAGAGACAGCAGTACTTTATTCTGTGAATGCTGATGCTCCAAGCTCCAAAAGGATTTAAAAAAAAGAAACTGGTAAAAGACTGCATCAGACAATATGCTATGCGGGGGGGGGGGGGAAACCTACCAGGGGATCTTTTGATACAAATGCATCAGACAGTTTTTTTTGTGTTCACATTCCTTTAAACTCAATACATGTAGTTTATGACAATTTTATACCAAATAAGGTCAACTCACATGGGTTTCTTCTCTATCCTTCAGCTAGCAATGTACTCTACAGTCAACAAAACAAACTGTGACGATGCTCTGAACGAGGACGACAAAGAGCACGACTACAGCAGCATTGCAGAGATCAAAGGTCTCGTCCCGGCCTCTTCCTCCAGTGACCTCTATGCCACCGTCCGAGATATCTACGCCCAGCCGGACAAGCCCCAGCCGGACGGAGACCCCAACTTGGACAGCACGGATCACTGCTACGAAACCATCCGCATCCCAAAGACTGGTAGCTCGGATGAAGACCACAGGGCTGGGCCGGGGGCAGATGGGTCAGACGCTGCCAAGACAGAGCCTGACTATGAGAGTGTCGGAGAGTTAGGTCTGAGCCGGGAAACATCCCGACTCTAACTTTTTTCCCGTCGTCGTCTTTATCTGTAGCGGGTTGGGAGAAGCCTCCTTTCTTAACATCTGACAGACGCCACTGTAGTGCTGTGAACCTGCTACCAAGCATGCTTTTCGTGCATGACTTGGGGAAAATGGCACACCACAGCATCCATCATCAATGCATGAGTGTCCTCTTTATGGCTTGGGTACGGTTTTATCATATCTTAACATTTAATTTATCAACCACAGTGATTGTCATTGGTACTGGTTGGCCTAGTACAAACGGAACTGTAGTACCTCAGTTATTGGGCATTAATCGTGGATGAGTGCACATTGAATCATTGTTAAATTCCTCTTTTGTCTTTTTTTGACAGTGCGTATCATGGACACATTTAACAACACTTGATTGTTGAAAATGATCAAATAAATGAAGCATCTAAAAAAATAAAAAAAAAATAGGGTTAGCTCGGTACACGATCTGTGCCTGTGATATAAAAAGATACTAAGAATTCCGTGCCATAATGATGAAATACATGCACTTAACCATACATATGAAGGAAACCTTGTTTGTATGCCCCTTCTGCAGCTGCGAGTGACTTTCTAGCTTCTTTTAGGTGACTCAGTGTCATGTTTTATTGAGGTGCCAGATGGTGTATTTCAAGCTATTTTTTGTCAGGTTTGGCAGCACCTCCACTGAGGATTCTCTGCTTGAAATTCCTGTGAATAGGTTCTAGGCACATAAAGCAAAAGATGGTCTTATTTTTGGCCAAATGGTTAGTTGAAACAATTGGATAGATTACGCAACCAAATAGAAATGAGGACTTTTTGACTACTACACACATACATATATTTTTTTAGACTATTCACTGCAACCAAGCCAAGAGACAAAGGAAGGAATGTGGTTTCACACAAGCTTAAGGTCACATCAAATTTAGTTTGACATTTTACAGTCCATATCAACATTATTTTGTGAAATTCATATTTATTTGAAGATGCATATTGTTGTGTAATTGTGAATGTTACGAGTATGAGTGAAAGAAGAGTTAATAGGGTTTTCTAGAAGTTTCTAGCATTTGTATTAAGATATTAAATGAAATTGAGTTGAGAAGTAAAGGTACGCTTTCCCCTGACTTTTTTTGACAGAATACATTGTTTAAAAAAAAAACTAAAACATGATGAGAATATATTTTCCGTTTTGTCATTTTGCATGGGTCAAAACAAATTCAAAAGAGGTGTAATGTGAGAAAAATTACACAAACTTGCATTATTAATACAAATCTATTGATTATTTATACATATATATTTGGTTGTCATGCTTTTTTGAGCATAGGCTACTCTTGGTACAGTATACAGTCTTTAGTTGGCATCCCGGATGAATTTTAAAGCACAAGGTTTAATATCATGGTACTGCATTTATATATTGCTTATCCAGCTACATATCTGCACAATTTGAATATCTAATGCTTTTTAACGTACTTGTAGCACTGAAGAAAACCATATCTGTCTGTTTGTAGCTTGTACTGACGTCGGCCAGCCAAGGCTTGTATATACTTGAAGCACTATTTTAACCAACTGTTTCTTGCTGGAAGTTTTATGTAAGCTTTATATTATTTGTACAATGAGTGGTATCATTTTAAAACCTGTCTGTTAAGAGCACTGATGTATGTCTGCCTTGTTTGAAAGAAAACAAAAAACATGTTGTCATATAGCTTTTGAGTTCTGAGAAGAAGTAACCAATCAAATGTCAGAAATATGGTACAATGTTTTGGTACATGCATTTTAAGAAACCGTGAGTGTGGTACTTGTGTTTAAAAACATAAAAACAAAAAAAATGCTGAATGTGTCAATAATGTTTGATGTTATCAAGTGTAACAGGGCCAATGCTTTTTGCTGTAAATATCTTTTACGGTTACATTATCTCCAATCTTTGCAGAAAAGAATGTGTGTGTGTCATCTGTTTCCGCCCACATCAAAATATGACAGCTTATCCAGCCTTAACTCATGTTTCATTAGACTTCAGACATTTAAAATGATGTAAGTTCTCCCAGCAATGCTACAGTGATAGAGGATTTAAATGCAATCCACAACCAGTAGTTTATGAGCATAAACTGGTAAATAAAGACAGTATTAACAAATTAATTTAAAAATCATTTCCAAAAAAATAAGCCGATAGTTCCTACCAAGTGATGTGGATGTGGAACAGGCTGGTGCCATTATTTGGATATAATGGTATTCACAGAATGCTATAAATGACCTCTTTGGAAATTATCTGTCAAAGGGAGTGTTTTAGTGCCAAATCTAATCAGGACTCCCCCCCCCCCCCTAACATGCACACAACCGCACACACACTCAGGGAATTGGGGTTTGGTGGAGGTAGGGAAATGCTCCCTTGCTGCCTCTCCTTCAACTCCACTCCCGTAACGAGACCATTTGTTCACCCTACAACAAGCAGACAATTCTATGGTGACACCGGCCTTTGAACACAGGGCAAAGCCTGTTTTGGAAGTTATGGTCACTCATCTCTGTCCTGTTTCCATTCTCTGCATGTAAATATTTTATGACATGAATTGTTCTATTAAAAATATATACATATATAATAAATTGTGCCATTGTGTCTTTGTATTCACTGGGGGCAGTGTAATTGTATAAAGATTATAAACTCCAAATCATTTTTTGACATTAATAAGACTTATTGTCTGCTGGCATGTCCTCTGCTAAACTTGATTTATCACTAATTGAACACTGATCTCTCTAATCCAAATAGACACGGTTATCAGACATCTTTCCTTCTCAGAAAGGAACTACTTGAGTCAAATTGGGAGATCACACTTTAGGTTTCTTATTTAGTACATAGTGCAGCTTACATGAGTGTTATAGCCACCTGTGAGAGCCGTAATGTGTGGTGTTGAAATAAAGAGCAGTAATACAGAACAGTAATAAAGAACAATATGGCTGCTGTCTTATTGTTGTCATTACATTCACAAAAACAAGATCAGTGCATTTAGTTATTTTCATTTTAGAACCAGATCTTAGTAATTTAGAAGTCCCATGGCACCTGAAAAGTAGGCTATATGCATTTAGCAACTAGGTTATAACATTAAGCGTGTCTGTCTGGTCAAAGTTTTTCTTTCAGTAGCCTAAATTCCCATTTTCCCCTCCTGCCATTACCATCCCCTCTCGTTTCCTCTCAATCCTTGCGTCATTGTTTTGAATTGAGCATCCTCCCGGCTTGCATTACCTTCTGTTGGAGAAGGGGGAGCGGTGGGGACTTGTGGAGGCGTGTGCTGCAACGACCAATTGCAGCCCGCCTTGGCCGCCGGACCGCACATGTTTACAGGCAGCATTCCGCCGGTTGAGGCTTTGCTCGGTCTTCGCCACTCGCGGACTAGAGCTCGCAGCAGCCGGAGCTGGAGTCACGTAACGGCTGTTTTTTCGACAGTTTTAAACATCCGAGGAGGCATGGAGATGTATGGGCCCGAGCGAAATAAAATAATTCGACGTATTTGCTTCCGTACTTCGATGTGTAAGTCATTAATTCATGGATAAGCAGCAATTTTGTTTAATCGTGTACAAATGTTATTTCGGTTCCTGAAATAGCGGATATTCCGTGTTTTCCCGCCGCCCCCTGAGCTTGCAGGGAGCAGTGGGCAAAACAAACAAGTCGAACGGAGGAAGATTGGTAGCCGGTTGGATGTAGAGGTTGTTTAGCGGCGAACGAATCGTTTCGTGTTGTCGGCTTTTGTTGGGTGCTAATTCCGAGTTTTCCTTCAGTGTTCGGTGCTTTTCAGTACGGTGCATTTAGTACGCTGTTCGGAGTTTTTGCTTACCGAGTATGTTGCCGCTTTCTAACATTTTATCAGGGCGCGTAGTCTACCCGCTTCGGTTTTGTGTTTTTGTCAACGTTGATTACCGGTTATAATTCGACGTTTAATGATTTAAATTAACCGGCAAACGGCTCTGAATTTGGTGAGACACTTTTAAACATGCATACAAGGCGTTTAGTGAAACGTTCGATCCTCGGTAGTCGCGTTTATGCGCCGAGTCCGACGGGGGACGGTGCCCCGGTGACAGGAGTGGTCCAGGCTGTCAAGCAGGAAAACAGAGACGTTTCGGCTGTAGACACCCGGCGCAGCGTCTACACTGTGCTAATGCAGGACGGGAGCCTCAAGGAGTTCTCCGAGGAGGAGATAGCCGCGGGGTTCAACCACACTGCAGCCAAAGGACCGCTTAAGTCCAGCATGAAGGTGTGTGTCTGTTTGTGTAAAAGCGCCGCTGCAAGCAGCGCTTCACTGTTTTTATTGTGCGGTGTTTTGCGGCGTTTAAGCGCTTCCTTTACGGATCGGATTTAACGGTGTCACCGCTGTCGCTGCTGCCGCCACTGATGTCAAATGTAACCAGCTGGCACAAAACCAGAACCACCGAGAATAATAATAATACTGCGATATATCATGACATTTGGTGACATCAGATGTATGGGACAAAGGGCTTGATAGGGCCTGCGCAATGTTTATGTGGGCTAGTGGGTGGGAAAACCGATGCAAACAAACACGCTCATCACGTTTTGCACATAGACTTATGATTTATATCACATTTAATACAGACAAATTTGCCTTTTCCGTATGGCTTTAAGTGCACATAGAATGTATCATAGACATTGTCATTGAAGATACAGCTTGGCCTATTCATTTTAATAACAATATTGTATGGCTTTATGTGAACCCATTCTGTACAAGATGTAACTATTGTTTAAACACGGTTAACATGAGGTAGAAACTATGGGGTTCCTGTGACATTAGAGACAGCGAAGTAAGTTTGTGTAGTCCCGATTAGCAGTGACCTAATTGCCTTCGTTTTCAACGTGGATTCCTTGGTGTCACATGGCCTCAGATAAAGACTGCGTGAGGAAGAGAAGCCAACCCTGCTCATGGATGAAAACACTGTTTCTGGCATAAGGGAAGTGTGTGTGCTCGTGTTCGGTCCTTTTTTATAGCAAGGGAGGGACTGAGAAAGGCATGTGACCAAATAATGGCTTGTTTACGATCTGATTTTGATTCATTTTGATTGGTGTGGTTTTTTTGCCTTCTTGCATTTATATGTGTGTTGTGTTTTCATATGTTATTGATGAAGTCATTTGGGCTGTAGTCGTAAGTATTATTTCTGTAACCAAAACAGAAATGTTTGGCTGCTGTTTGTTACCACACATATGCTGGACTGTTCACTTCATGCAAATGTGAGATATAAGGAAGTTGTACATCAGAAACAGATACAGCAGCAACACTCTGAACTGCTTGTTAATCTCAAATGAAGTTGTAAATTAAAGTTTAAAACTTGCTCACATGTCAAATCTTATCAAAGAGGAATGCAACAGCTGTTAGGAGAACTGTTAAGGCTTTGAGTGACGAGAAATGCATTGTAAACTTGGGTTCTCGTGTTTTGCATTTGCACATTTGTGTTTGCTGTGCTGCACTCCAAAAAGCTGTTGCACACAATACTGTTACAGTCAGCGGTGCATGCTGGACTAGTGCAGCTGAGGCTGAGAGCGTAGCCCTTTAGCACAATAGTCTTTCAGCACTCAATTCCCACTGTGGCCAAAATGAAATGAGGAGGAGGTGTGTGTGTGTGTGTGTGTGTGTGTGTGTTAGTGTGTGTGTGTGTGTTAGTGTGTGTGTGTGTGTGTGTGTGTGTGTGTGTGTGTGTGTGTGTGTGTGCGTGTGCGTGTGCGTGTGCGCGTGCGTGTTCACATGCAAACCTGTGTTGCTTTTTGTGTGCATGTGTGTGCGCTTTCTCTACCATTTGTGTATTTGTATGTTTGATGAGTTTGAGTTGACTTCTTAAAAGGTTGGAGGGGGGGGTTGTTTGTGAGGGCATGCCACCCTGTTTTGAGCAGCAGCTGTACAGCCAACAACGCAGGCGCCCTCGGCTGGCAACAGGTGGCATGCTCCAAAGAATCTGGATGCTTGGCACATTGCCCGGTATGGCAAACGAATGCCCCCTGATCTGGAGGGGGGGGGTGCAAGATGCCACTTGTTGGTTTGTGCAAGTGTGTGTTGTGTGAGTAATGCTGCACAGATCTCTCGCTGCTAACAAAGAGGCGTTTACTTGTTTTTGTTTTGCTGGGCGCTTTTGTTGTCCTCACTGTTGTTTGCGACGATCGTACGTCGATGTGGGAGTCAATGAAGCAAACTTGTTGACAGGAGCTGAGTGACTCTTTGTTCTGAAGCGGTGATCCCAGGCAGGCGGACTGGCGTCGTCCTTATTGGTTGGCTGAGCAGCATCAGCATGAACCACAGCCACCGCAGGGTCAAGTCTGGAAGCTGCCTGTGATGATGTATGGGTAATCTTTTAGGGCAGAGGAGGAGTATGTGTTTATGTAAGTGTTATGTGTACTATAAACAGGTCTAAAACATACAATGTAAATCTTTTTTTCTCATTCTTGTTCTTGTTTCCTTTAAAAGTATTTATGTCTCATTGGCAAAAATACTCAAAAAGGTAGTCGTATATTTCAGTTCTGCTTGCAGAATAACTTTTTGTAATTCACCAAAAGAGTTGGGGCTGAATGAAAATATTTAGTTGCGATTTTTCTGACCAGTATTGCGGTTGCAATTCAAACCCTGATTTATTTCCATCACGTAACCACTAGATTTGTAGGTTATATACTTTTCTATCAAGCATTATCACAAATTGACCTTGTTTTAACATTAAAACAGTCAGATGGAATAATGTAAGGGTTCTTCTATTATTAAAAAACAAATATGTGTACATGAATTAGCTAGTGTTTTTTGTACCAGTTTAGTTAATAAAGAGAGGGGAGGTATGAGGGACACTTGGGGTATTTTGTTCTATGTGCACAAGCACACGCATACAGCTTTGACACATGCAACTCACATTTCACAACTGATTTGGCACGCTTTACAATTTCCTGGCGCCGTGAAATGCCATTATTCATAAACCTGGTGAAAGGAAGGAATTGCTGTTGGTTTTATCCGAGAAGTGCACTTGTCACACGCGCAACACCTAATCTTCCCCGAGCCCCTGTAATCCATCTTGTTGTTTTACTCAAGTCTGTGTTTTCACAGAGCCTTAGCGCACCACTGAGTGTTCATGCGACCAGTCTGTATCATGAGTGATGCTCAATAATAGTTTCTTCTGTTTTTTTTTTACCACATTAACCTAAATAAATTTTGGTTTCTGTGGGTAGGTATGTTTGTGTGTGAATTTGTTTGTGAGTGATTGACTACAGGGTGCTATTGCCTTTTCCATTGTCAACCCTATTCTTGTCATGTAATGCTTTGAGATAATGATCTAGATCACACACACACACTGAACTGCATGTCATACTCCTCAATGCTCTGTGTGTTTCACTCTGGCTTTGGCTTTTTCTCTTGTCTGTTTCTAAGAGCCTGATGGCTGTGTGTGGATGTGTGTGTGTGTGTGTGTGTGTGTGTGAGAGTGAGATTCATGTGCCGAAGCATGCCATTCATTGCTGTTGTGTAAGAGAACAGATGATGTTGGACTGTGTTTTTTTTAAAATGCTACAGGTGGGCGTTTTCAGATAGGAGAAATGCTATTTTGTGGTTGAGGAGGGCCATGACAAACATAAAAAAGTGAATAAAATAAATATGAAAACTGCACAAAATAAAAATAAAGACCCACAAAACAAGATGTTTTACCTAACCTGTCATTTATGTCCCTTTTTATCCTCAATGTACAAAAAACACATTTCAAATAGTCCAGGTCATATTTGCCACCTTGCTTCCGAACATCAACACAAACTTAAAGTGAACGTTAATCAAATGGTGGTTACCGTGGCTACGGTGCAAGACTGCTGCATGGCTCATATCAGCGTTGTTACTAACTTGCGTACATACACTGACATCATTTTCTTTGCATCCCTCTCCAGCAGAGCTCCAGTAACGGAGCTCCAGAAAGCCATAAGGTGGAAGGCGGCCCCCTTAGTCCAGAGGCAGTGGAGGAGCAGCGGGTGGCGGACGGCAAGCGTGTTGGCCGGGACCCCGACACCCGATCCGTGTCACTGCTGGAGCAGAAACGCAAAGTGGTCTCCTCCAGCATTGATGTCCCTCACGCCAGGTAGAACTGTTTGTGCGTGTGTGTGTGAGTTCTTGGACAGTGAGACTCTGATTCCTGCTTTAGAAAGAGTTTGGCTTGGGTTTCTACATGCAAAGTTCATTGAAGGTTTATGACATACATATGTCATCTCATAAATAGGACAAAGTTAACATGGGCTGAAATCCCATTTTGTTAATGTTACTACTTTTCAGAGCACTAAATGCAATGTTATTCGATTACATACAGTATATTTTACTATATTCCGTTATACATGTCACACTGCACATCAGTGGTGTTTGTATGTTGGAGTGAATGTATTGTGTAATTCTGTACCAACATTTACTTAGTACAAGATTTCATCCTTGTCCTACATATTGAAGGGTTTTGTGGAAAATGTCATTTTTGGAAGGATCCCATGCTGTTGCCTTAACTTGCTGAAGCAATTATGGTTATAGATATTTAAACGACATGCCTCTGGTGGTTTCTCAAATTGAAAATAGGGTGCAACACTGACTCAAGGGCATGAGAGTTAGTCAACTAACATGGTAAATTATATTGTTACCCTCTTTCATGTCTTTCCTTCTCCATAGCAAAGACAGTTAGACATACTGTAGCCTTGTAGCCAAAATAGACACCACTTTCTTGCAACACAGAGCCCAATACAAATTAATGAGTTATGCTGATGCAAGAGCTGTTCCCTCACACAT
Organism: Etheostoma cragini; assembly: GCF_013103735.1. Classification (NCBI taxonomy): domain Eukaryota; kingdom Metazoa; phylum Chordata; class Actinopteri; order Perciformes; family Percidae; genus Etheostoma; species Etheostoma cragini. The sequence continues at coordinate 13,766,585 of NC_048420.1, read as the reverse complement.
TTAGTGACTCTCTTTACACCATACACACTAAAACAAATATTATTTTAAAATGGTCAGCATAATCCATCACTGAAGCTGGTCCACTACAGGGCAATTAAACATTAATAGGCAATAGTCCATGGCATCGAAGAGCCATCTAATAAAAGAAACAACACTCTTTCACTATTAAATGTGACACACTAATACCTTGTAAAGCACTGTGCTGTTATCGAACATCACTCCCCATTACTTTCCTCATGCTGCTGGAGGAGTCCAATCGATGGCAACTTGCTGTAAAGTACAGTAAATGTCTGAGTACCTTTTATCACTGCAGTGCATCCTGAATAGTTATTTGCTGATGAACCATTATTTTGTTCTCTCTTGTTGCCCATTAAGAAGAAGAATCTCTTTTTAAATTGAATCTATCACATGGATTAGACAAACGTTTTACACCACTTCCACGCTAATTACCTCTTGCATAGGATTTGCCATGACATTGATATTTATGTTATTGTGGAATGGCTTATTGATCATCTCACCGGCCTTGCACAAGTTCAGCATGTTTCCTCAGCTCAAGGACGATCACTTTTTAAACCAAGTTCCTCTATATCCTCCTAATGAGAACACCTGACAACAAGAAAGCCATGGGCAATCTTTTATGAATTGGATCAGATTTCCCCTCAACATGCACCAATTCTGATATACTGGTTAAGAGAAACCCCAACCTGTAAAAAAGCTTCACATATTTCTATTTGTTAGTGTGAACACACACAGCATTTCAATAACACACCCAAGTTGTCACTCTAGCCAAAATTCCAGAAGTATGTTGTATTTTTATTTTGTCTGTCCAGGCATTTGTGAACCATCATTAATGTGAGATTTGCCAGCCAAATGCACCCACAAAAGTAGAAACAACCAGAGACAAAGATTGGGTTTTGCTTTTGGATGGTTTTCTTGTATCTGTGTTACGTATCAGCATGACGACAAAATATCCAAAGCCTTGTGAAAATTCAGTGGTGTGGCATACCAGCTGAGAAGCCAGGTATTATGAGTTTTTATTTTTGTGTTTCAATAGTGTTCTCTGCCAACACATGCTGAGCTTTTTCTGTTCCTTTCTATCAGTGGGAATCTCCTGCCCAGTAAGAAATGCCATATAAAGGCTGTATGTAGAGAGGAGGCCCTTCAAATAATCACAAACATATTTTATGTGCTCTCAATGAATAACATATGCAAATGGTACAACCTACTGTGGGGTTTGAACGTTTGGGCACCCCAGGTGAAAATTTGTATTAATGTGCATCAAGAAGCCAAGGAAAGATGGAAAACATCTCTAAAAGGCATCAAATGACACATTAGACATTGGTTTTTATATGTCAAAAAAAATTATATTTTATTTCCATCATTTACACTTTCAAAATAACAGAAAAAAAAATGGTGCCGGCAAAGGTTTGTGCACCCTGCAGAGTTAATACCTTGTACTGCCCCCTTTGGCAAATATCACAACTTGTAAACACTTCTTGTAGCCAGACAAGAGTCTTTCAATTGTTGTTTCAGGTATCTTCGCCCATTCTTCCTTCCAAAAGTCTTCCAGTTCTTTAAATTCCGGGTCTGTCTGTCACACACTGCTCTTTTAAGGTCTATCCACAGATCTTCAATTTTGTTGAAGTCGGGAGATTATGAAGGCCATGGCAAAACCTTTAGTTTACGCCTCTTGATGTAATCCACTGTGGATTTTGAGGTGTGTTTAGGATCATTATCCATTTGTAGAAGCATCCTCTCTTTACCTTCAGCTTTTTCACCGATGGCATCAAATTAGCTGAAATTTTATTGAATCAATTTTTCCTTGTACTCGTTAAATGTTCCCTGTGCCACTGGCTGCAATACAACCCCAAAGCATGATTGATACACCCCATGCTTACCAGTTGGACAGAGGTTCTTTTCATTATATTTTGTGCCCTTTCTTCTCCAAAAGTACCTTTGCCCATTGCGGCATTTTAACCTCATCGGTCCACAGAACTTCCACAATGCCTCAGGCATGTCGATATGTTTATTTGCAAAGTTCAAACGCTGATATTTTTGGTGAGGACGTAGAAGAGCTTTTCTTCTGAAGACTCTTCCATGAAGACCATATTTGTACAAGTATCTCTTTAAAGTGGAATGGTGTACCACAACTCCAGTGTCTGCCAGGTCTTTCTGGATAGATTGTGTTTCAGTTTAGTTTCAGTTTTCTAGACTGCTTAGAAGAAGCCATGGTGCTGATTGTTGGGCCAAGGTAAGATGAGTCTGGACATTTAAAACCTTAAGATTGACATCACCTGGTCTTTCCAGACAATGATTGAGAACAATCCCTGACACTGTCAGGTCTCAGCTTTCCAAAGGGGGCAGTACAAGGTATTAACTCTGCAGGGTGTCCAAACTTTTGCAAACACCATTTTATTGTTTTCTGTAACTTGTGTGACATACTGTACTATACAAATGTTTAGTCTGTCATTTGATGCCTTTTGGAGATTTTTCCATCTTTACTTAGCTTTTTTATGCAGATTAATACAAATTTGTACCTGGGGTGCCAAAACTTTCAAACCCCCCTGTATACCTGTTTTTACATGAGTTTATACGTGTGCCCCATGACCTAGTTTTAGTAACTGAGTTTAAAAAGATGGGTGTTCTAAGGTTTCTGTAGAAATAAGGAATTGTTTCATGCTTTCAAATATTCAGCCAGCCATCCATTCCTAATGTCATAAGCTTTTTATGTGTTAATGAAAAGTCTGATTTCTAGCCAACAGCACAGACCAGACATCTAATTATTTTGTGTGTGGCACTTCAAAGCCTGGTAATCAAAATCCAACAATATATTGTGCTTGTCAAGTGCTAAATCAAACCAACTGCAAAATCAGAGTTAAAAGAAAATCAATTTCAGTCCAATTTGTAAAGTGTGCTCACACAATCAAAAACAGGGGAAGTTCATTCTTGCCACATTTTAACAGCCGGTATGACCCCGAGCTTCTTTCTCAGATATCCCTATAGTGACCTCCTCACTGCACATTATTGCCTTAGGATTAAGATCAATGGCTCTTATCCTCTGCACACCTGCGACCAATTTTCATCCCTGCTCCCTTCCCCAGTGAAGTGCTCCCTTCACTGGGGAAGAAATGGTGTCGCCACAGACCGCAAAGTAACATTTATCTTTAAAAGAGACAAGGAGGGAGGGAGGAGGCTTGGAGGGATGGTGGAAATGGGATGAGGTAAAAGGATGAAATAAATGTATGTGTGGAGAGGACAAAAGGGTAAAGGAATTGGATTGAGCATGTGTATAAGTGTGTAGCTATGAGGATAACAGTAAAAGAGGGACCAGAGAGAGAATGCCCGAGGATTTTATTTTCCCAGCTAATTCTCCAGATAAGTCTGACCTTGAGGTTGTTAATTGCACTCTCAAAAATTCTTTCTCTGGTGGTGATTTACCAAGAAAATGTATGACTGTTTGATGGCTCTCCAGGCCCCTTGGAACCCAGATACAATAGGTCTCCTAGCTCACTGGGTGTCACTGAAGTACCCCAGTGCCTTGTCTGCAATAATTGGGAAAATAGAGTGAAAATGACAATGTGCCATATAGACGTTAGACCTCAGGGGTTTTGAGTAGCGACATTTATTTTGTTCTGTCTGTGGTCTCTAATCACTCTATGGAGTAGCCTCCTTCATCGTATTTGTTAACAGCACATTTACTTCACTAGTATTTTGTCAGATCTTGGTACAAAAATCAATAGGCGTCATTCCATGATTGAATGATTTTCTGCATTGCCCCTACTTCCAAATGTCCAAAGAAATGTTTTCCGTTGTGAAATGTTTTTAAATGTGCTGTGCCTTGAAATAAAGAGGCAGTATTTGCTTGCTGTGGCAGATTTGTGATTTGTTTACGCCATATTTATTGTCTGATTCTCTCTTTTCAGACATCTCTACTCATTGTCAGACTCTGGTTTTAGCCAGCTGCTGGGCCTTCTCCTTCCCCCAAGGGCTTATGTTTTCTCTATGCAGGAAACGGTCAATTGTAACAAGAGCTGGCGGGGGCAGACCAGTGGAAACAAATGGCTTGGCTTTTGACAAATAGAATTCTGGGGACTAATTGCTAGCAGGGGAAGTGAAGTAAAACCTAATTTGAAGGGGAAATCAAGAGAGGGAGTGCTCTGCTTATTATTGCAAAACCTAAAAACAACAGATCTGAGGGTTTAAATCTACTTCTCTGTGTAGACCTCAAGCAGTCAGCAATCCTTTTCTAGCATGATGCAGGGTTACTCATATTTCTAAAAACAATTGGATCCCTTGCTGGTCCTCTATGATGCAGTAATATCTTCTTTTTGACAGCCAAGTCCTACACAATGATCACATTTAATCTGATATATGGTAATGATGACCATTCCACCTAGCTGTAGATTAAAGCTGGTGGGGCGGACTTCAAAACCCAATTTAATGCCCCCAAAAAAAGTTTGTTTTTAACGATCAGTGTATTTTAAAAGCAGCCAGTTCATTGCGCTAAGCCAACCATGTGTTCCACACTTGGGGCCTGGTGCATAAGCCAACTCAGACAAGGAACAGGTCCAAAGACGCCCCATCCTGAGCAAAAAGAGGCCCAAAGGGACTGTCAGATTATCGTTTGTCTTTTGATAAAGCTGCATGGCTTCATGATCTAATTGTTTTTCCTCTGCTTATTTTTTTGTTTGTCCTTGTGGTCGTTTATACCTTTATGGAACAATGTTAAAGATATTACTCCTTTTGCACAATGTGTTTGGTTTGTAGCAAAGGAGGGAGTTGAAATTCCCAAAATGAGAGAAAGCAGGGGAGGATGGGGCGTGTGCATGAGAGCATTGTGGGTTCACCAGAGAGTGAGTGATAGAAAGAGAGAGAGAGAGAGAGAGAGAGAGGGAGTGATGGAAAGAGGGAGAGTGATACTCGGCATTTGCCAAAGTTAACAGTTTTCCTTGTTTCAATGCCAGTGGAGTTTAGAAACCATGCGATTACCATCTGAAAAGACAGCTCTCATGATCTCTCTCTTTCTCCCCCTCATTCACCGTCTCACTCTCCCAGACTCAGTGTACTATTATCTGATTGAACACTGAAGGTTTTTCTGTAACAATTTACTTGACCAAACCAAGTGTGTTGAATCTAGTATTCTGTTAAACTATCAGATCGGCCTAACTACACACAGCTAAAAATAACAAACAGAAATGTGCTTGCATTTATATAAAGAGGACTTTGCCCAACATGTGTAATAGAGGGTTCCTGTTTTTGAGCCACTGTTATGGTTCCCAAAATTCCACACGTTGTGGGATTTGTCCCAATGACAACTTTAGCCGACACAGTTTTCTGAAGGGAATGGATTTTGATGCATTCTTATAAGAACAATGCCAAACAAATGGTTTTAAAACAAACAAAAACACTACATGTGGTTGGAGTGTGTTTGCAGGCTACCTAGAAGAATTTATCCTAATTTTTTACAGGGTTAATGTGTCCTTCCAAAACACTGTTTGTCTGTGTTGTATTGTGCAAAACCTGAATAGTGACTACAAACTAAATGATATCTAGTGAATACATTTTACACACAATTATACAAAGCACAAAGTGGTAAATAAAGTCAAATAACAGTTAAAGTGAAAGCAAGAAACTAAATAAATAAAGCTGGATCTTAAGTTTAAAGAAGGGATTTCAGCAAATGTACATATTTAGCCAGCTTGAGCTCAGCTCAACAGGTTGTTTTATTCAGTCCCTCCAGGATTGCGCAGAGTTTTTTAAGATTGTTTTGGCCCCAAATGTCTGATGTTATGGGAGCTTTTATGAAGAAATTGCTATGTTTTTTTTGGTATGTTTGTTGCAATGATTTTTTTTTTTTTTTAAGAGTTCTTTAAAATGAAAAGGAAACTTGTTTTGGGGAGAATAAAACTACTGTAGTCTGAGTTTTCCTAGGACCTTACCAAAACTGTTAGTATAATATGAGAATTGCTGGTGGATTTAAGACATGAACATATCTGTCAGTGGCTTGTTGATCTTTACATTGTTAGTTCATTTCCTATCCTGGCCTGGGACACACATTCATACAGTTTGTCAAAGTACTTATTGGACTTATCATTGCACTTAAAATAACAAGCGTAGCTGTTCTCAGTTTAGGTCACCCTGTCTCATCTCCGTTTTTTCCTGCATCCACTGTGTGTCTTTGTGCGTGCGTCAGTTGCGGGGGGGAACTCAGTAGCGCTGCTTTGCTGCAGAACCGACAGGATTGAAACATCGGAGCAAAAAATCCTTACAGAGTACATTGATGTTAAAATGTACACAGGTTGGCTGGACGGTCTGACATGTTTTACACGGCCTTTTGCTACATGTTTGGTTTGTAAATGTAAGATGTTCTAGTCACACACGTTTAGTTAAACAAGAAAATAAATATGGCCACGTACGTGTGACGTCAACCCGTTCTCACTCCCGCTTGGTCATTTGCTCTCAGAGTCACATACTGATACAAAGTCGGCACGTGGGACTGTTATGATTGGTTTAAGTTGAGGAAAACTCTGGTTATTGGTCAAATTTGCGAAAAGTCACGGTGATTGGTTGAATTGGTGTGAATTGTTGCGATTGCAACATCACAAAATTCTAGAGGGACTGTTTTTTTGTCTAGGAAACCTGTTGGGAAAAGCCTAATGTTTTTAATCTTGGCTTAAGAACAGCCAGAAGGGACCAATCCACTGTCCTGAGCCAGGCTCATGTGAGCTGAAATGTCTGTGATCCTATTTTGGAACCAGGTGCATGTTGTTGTACAGCAGGGCTCTCCAACAAGTAGCTCACAGGCAGATTTCCAGTAGCTTGCCAATAAGTTGACAAACTGAGACACAAAATTAGCACAAATCAAAAGAGAGGTAGCTAACTTTGTGGGCCATAGAAGTGTAAAGTGGTTATGTTTTCTTGGACCCTGATGCGAATATTTGCAGTGATATAGCTAACTATGTGGGCTTAAATAAGTGTGAAATAGTTGTTGTGAACCTTGACATGAAGTTAAGATTTTGTTGGGTATTGCAGTTTCATACTTGTAAGCTTCATTTAGCTTATGAGATGAAGAATGGTTGGAGACCCCTGCAATTCTGGGAGTATCAGGTAACCAGGTTCAAACATGCTGAAATCAGACTGTATCAGACTGATCACATTTTAATCAGGTTTACACATGTGCACCGTTGTAATATCAGATCCATTCTTTAACCTCCCCCTTTCTATCTTTAGTGTGTCAGTATAATACAATTTAGTATAATGGGACAAAATGAGATTGTGAGGTGCACAGGAGAAAACCAGATGATACAAAGATTACCGTTGTGATTTTCTGGAATGAAGGATTATCTCATTAAACGGTGGCCTATGTGAATAATTTAAATATATCAATTTGTATTGACTACTTTATCCCTCTGTTTGACAGGTATTCACTGTAGTTTGCTTTGTTCAAGGCTTCAGTTGATTGTACTAAACCTCAGAAACAGTTGTTTGGTATTCATGGGGCCACCCCACCACGCTGTTAACAAAGCGTTAGTTTTATTGCACGTAGACCAATCAAAGACCAATCCCTCACTCTTTGTCAATATCCATGGAAAACTGGTGAGAACGGCATCGATTTGGTCTGCGCTGGCTCATTCGACATGTTCTTGCTCCTGAGAAAACAACCCCATGTGATGGCGCAGGACTGGAATTGTGAGTTTACATTTATATGCAAATTGTCTCTTTAATTAAGCATGCTGAATATTGTTGAGTGTGAGTGGGGGAACAGTTCATCAACATCAATTATTGCAATTGTAAAAATTGTACAATTTTTGATATTGAAGGCATGCATTTCAAATGAAATCCACCGTTTATCTAAACAACATATTTTACACCCTAGTGTTAACAAAAAGTTGTATGCTGATTACTTTGACGCTAGCAGTGGAATTAACACATCATGTGTAACATTCATTTTGAAGCCATCAGCAAACATCTATTTGCAGTTATTGATGTTGTAAAGAAACATAACGCTGCTTCTTTGGAGATTGAATACTCTTTATTGCTGTCAAGGGAGCGCGACAAAATGTGTTGGTCTGACAGCATCGATGGCATTAATCAACAGATGAATCAAATCTACAGCCTCACAGAAAATGTCACTAGTATGCTAATTTGTCCAACATCGATGCTAACGGGTCTGTATGGTAGTTTTGTGTTCAGTTATTCCATGCCCGCTTTCTATAATACACAGTGCAAAGCCAATGTTTATGTGACAGTGGGCTCTGTGGGACCTCTGCTGCTTTCGATCTAATCCATAGTCCCTGGCTTCAATGGACTGATGATAGCACGGAGTGCTACAGGAAAACAAAAAAGCTCTAATTGATTCTATCGACAAATGTGCATTATGGTCGTCTATGGTGTATATAAAAGGTGGTACTAATTGACGACAGTGTCAGGTGTCACACATCGAGTCCAGACAGAAGCACTAAGGACTAATGAGGAGGTGAAATTAGTTAAGTGAACATCTATTCTCTTAGGTATAAAGTGAGACTATTATTCAAACTGGGCACGTTAATGAGCGGGTTCCAGGGGGAAAATCCCCCCCTGGAACCCTGGAAAAATTTGTTCTCATTTGTATTTTGCTTTTAAGAGTTTTATCTTTTGGAATGTAGAAAAACCCAAACCTGCACATGAAAAACATCAATCTTGAGTTCCGAATGTACAGCATAGGGATTGCAAGTTGATTAATAGTGAACCTCCTCCCATAACAAAGTATTAACATTACTGTACTGACCCTGGCTAAGTTTTGGTTTGGGGCAAAGGCATTGTGACACATCGGGGGGGTGACACCATGCTTCTCAAGTGTAACCTATTAAAAAACAAACCCAGCCCTGCAGAACTACCTCCTCCCTACATTATTTCTAATTACGGCCATCAATTTTGAAGCTCCATTGACCTGACTGTTTTGAATTATTGATATCCGTCAGGCTGACAGGCTTTATTAATTAAAATGGAGATTTACTAATTAAGAGCACGGCATGAGAGTGTCATATTTGTAGCACCATTTTAATTTGAGTGTCGCTCATCAATTTTATCGCTGTTAAGCAGAGTGGGCGCAGCATGACCGAGGGGTAGGCGAAGGTACGGGGGAGGTGCCCTTATTTGACATGCGTGCGTGGGATTGTGAAAGTGGGTTTCGCGATATGTGATACCACTCCGACTTACTCACGTTTCAGATTATCAGCACTGCCTGCTTTACGGACCGGATGTTATAAAGACTTCCTTTCTTTGTTCATGACAGTTGAACGTGATTTGAACAATAATTATTCTTTTCTTAATTATTCTCAACGCAACATATCAGTTCCTCCCAAGAGCTGCTTAATAATAATACTAACATAATCATAAATTGAATTTTTATATAGCGCTTTTCACAAACTCCAAGCTGCTTTACAGAGCAGGAAGATAAAAAAAAAAAAAATGCAAAACTAAACAAAACAAAACAAGATTCAGGCACAGACATGCTTGCCATATTTGTAATGTGGGGCCACTTAAATGTACATTTAATCTAATGAGACACAATCCTTTTTTATTTCTCCAAAGAAGTGACCTAAACAGCAAATTTGTGTGCTTTTGTACTTATCATAGTCTAATGATAATTTTAAAAGGCAACAATGTGATTCATCCCAAAGGGTCCCCTAGATGAGAGTTTGTCTAAAGGACTTGGAACAAAGCATGGAAAAATGCTGTGAAGCTCTGTGACTGTCAAATAGTTTAGTGTGGCTTGTTAACTGTGGTTCAGTTCATCCGTGTATTAACACAAGTGTGTTATGGATGTCTTGATTTCACACAATTGATATCAGCTCTGACATATTACCCACCAGTGTATCATGTCAGGTCAGAACGCAGGTGCCACTGCTTTCCCAACAAATATGTGCCGCCACTCAGGAAAATCTCACATCGTTGATCAAGCAAAGTTGGGACCATTTTCCATCCTGTCAATAGTGTCTACTGTAGTGTTATAGTAGATAATAAAAGGACACCAATTACCTGCCTATTAGCAGTTTGGAAAGACAGGATATAATTGCATGCTGCTGGAAAATTTACCTAAAATCCTCAAAATGCCCATCATCATTATCAAAAGAACCTATTTTGAAAGCATATGAGTAAACCGAGTCACGCTGTAAAAGGTCTAAAGAAACACTTTTAAAGCATATTTCTTTACAATTTAGAGTCATAACCACAGAAAACCTAAAGTATTGTATCAAGTTTGTAGACTAAACCTTCATAAGATACTAACATGTGTTGAATCAAAGGCATGATGCCTGGACTACTGTTAATTCCCAGATGTTGTTTGAATCCACCTTCTGGACTAACAGATGTAAAAAAAGATATTAACACGGCAGTACAGGCGATAATGTGTTTAGCACAACGGCATGTAATTTCACCTCCAACAAAACAGAAAGATTATTTTTCACACAAGCGGCAATCACACATACTTAAACTAGTGTTACTGTGAGATTCGTCAAAGGACCTTTTAGCACAGATCTGCTTAATTTGCCGAGTTATTTCGCCAGAATTATGTTTAATGAAGTTGAGATATAATCTGAATAATTCACGTGATAGATACACTAAAACCTGGGCCCCCTTTATAGAATTTGTTGAAAATGTATCCCTCGATTGATGTAATTCTCCTTTGTCCACCAATTGTATAAGGTGGTACGATGCTGTACAATGTTTCCAGTTTGAGTAGTGTGAAGTGAGGTCCAGGAACTGTGTGTAGCTATATTTTGTGTACCCACCTCTTTTTGTTTCTTTATGTTTTTTTTTGTTTTTGTTTTTATTATTATATATGTTTGAGCCTTGGTATTGGGGTTGGGACGGGTTGGTAATATGTTATATTTTTGTCATTCCTTCTATGAAAATTGAAAACTTATAAATAAAGTTCACAAAAAAAAAAGAATTATGTTTAATAACATGAATAGCATTTGAGTTTATTTGAGATGCAACATCTCAAAAGTTATCATTTCTCTAAACTCTCTTTGCATTGTTGAGTCCAATACACGGTTAAATAAGGCAGACATTTAGTGAAAAGTATCCCACAGATGTCTTCCTCCACATCCTTATGTTGTGAGTAATGAACAATAAAGTTAATTGAAAGCTAGCCATTGGTTTGTCTGACATCTAACAGCCATCTGCTGGGGCCGAGCGGCAACTTTTTCCCCCCGAATAGGACAACAGTAGAATATCCTTTTACTTCATAATCCAATAAGAGGGCTCTGTGGTTTTTGGTGTTTCCAGTAAACTCTAATGCGGCGAGTAGGCAGCGGACCAAAACTGTAAATAAGAGACATGGCACTCTGCAAAAGGAAACATTTAAAAGGTAATCTGTCGTCTGTTGGGTCTCCAGCTCACGCATTTGGCCACTTTTAAAAGAAATCAAGGTGACAGTAATTTCCCATCCTTTAGTGGTGTTGAAACATGTAGCCTAATATTTAAAAAAAGGGAAATATATTCTCCACTCATCCATCCTACAATCTTGTAATCCCTGATGTATCACACTTTCTTTGGCTCTTGTGATCACCGTGATATTTGAAAGCCTCGTACCCATTCGGAATTTGGCTCTTTATTAACACACACCATCCAACCTCTCAAATGAGATAATGCTTAGATTGTTGTATTTCTTCTCTGTGGGTTTCTGTTTAATGTTCTCTCTCGTTCTATCTTTTGCTTACACACACACACACACTTTCTCTCTCTCGCTCTCTCTCTATCTCTCCCTCTGTCTTTGTGCCGTCCTTTGTTCTTTAAAGACATTTGTCATTGGTTTCACTAGCTTCACCTGCATATGGGCGGCATGGTAACTAAACACACACACACACACACACACACACACACACACACACACACCACCCGATCAGAGAGTTCTTACTATCAACAAGGCAGCAGTTTGTCTGAACTATAGATTTGTCACCTCCCTCCTTCTCCCCTTTCTGTCCTGTCCCTTGCTGTAAACAATGCGAGCCAGTGGCTTCAGTCACGTGAGCCAGCATCTGCAGGCAAGGCTGTTATTGTTTTGATTTGGTTCCACATGTGAGCGGCTGTGTGTGTGTGCAATCATTTTAGGGGTTTAGGTTGGTTGGGACTTGGATGTTCTGCCGAACTCAAAGGCTGCCTGCAGAACTTAGTGTATTTTTGCATGTATGCCTAGGACGACATCCACACTACTACGTTTTCGTTTAAAAAATGAATATCTTTGTTTGTGTGTGTGTGTGTGTGTGTGGGGGGGGGTGTATTATGATAGCTTCGGCAGCATTACCTCACTGTGAGCTGAAGATGAATGTGTTTACCAGGAGCTTCTCTTTCTCTCTCTTAAAGATTCCTTTCTTATTTTCTCTCTTTGAGGCTTTCTAGTCTTACAACACACACACACACACACACACACAAACACACACACACACACACACAAATTGTGTTACACAGCCATACCCCTCCATATAGCATGCATAATTCATGACCTCCCATTGACATCTATGTAAACATGGGTGTTTTTCCTCAGCTGATTTGTAGTTCTTCTTCATCATGGTTGTGTGAGTGAAATACTGTGTCAGTCTTTTTAATGTATCACAAAACATTCATTAAATCTATTTTAAACTTGGTTTCTTGGCAAGCATTGTTCAGCATTGGATATTATTAAAAGGTGAATCAAACAAAACAACCATACAATAAAGGTTGAGGAAAAAGCACTGCCATAATGCTGGTTCTTCCATGTCTACCTTTCCCAATTTTATTTGAAAAGCTTTGCCTGTGTTCCAGTACAAGGAAAAAGTTAGATTAAAGGCCAATGTTATATATTGGATTAGAGTCAGTCTCACTGATCTTCACTCTAACAAAGAGCAAACTAAAAACCTCCTCCTATTCCTCTCCCTCTCCCTTTCTTTCCTCTGTCTTTTGTCTGTGTTTCTCCCACTATTAGCACACCTTTCCCTCTGTGTCCACTTCTTAGCCTTTCACTTTTATTCTTTCATCTTCCTCTCATCGCCCCCTTTTGCCCAGATAGCTGAATTAGCTTTCTAATGTTGCTTTCCACTTTCGTTTTCCTGTCCTGTCCTTTTTCTCTTTTTCTCTCTCTCCCTTGACACACTTCTACCTTGCTCACCCCATCTCTATTTTCCCGCCTATTTCTCCCTTCGTTCCCCCATGATCTGTCCCTCCCACCCTCCCACACTGTAGCCCTACTTCTCTTCCTTTGTCTCCTCTCTCTGCTGCCTGCTTTCTGTGTGTGTGTGTGTTGCTGTTTTTCCTCTAACTGACAGAGAGAGAGATGTTAAAGCTGTTGAGCTGTGTCCTGTGGCTGTATGATAGATAGTGTGGCTTAGTAGCGACCACCACAGTGAGGCAAGTACAAGTTGTTTATCTGAGCGTTCTCTGACAAACAACTGTGTCGAATTTTGACACAAAAAATTAGAAATCTGCCTGCACGCTCAGATTTCACTACAGTCTAATTGCTTCCAGTTAGCAGTTTTTTACAAGGAAAATTTAGTTATTTAGAAAATAGCTGTAATCAATAATATCCAGGGAAATTAATGTGCAGTTTACTGAACATACATACAGATTCCATACCCACAATACACCCACACATGCATATTTCCAATTATGTATGCTACTCATTTTCAGTAGGAAGGGACAATGCTTAATTATGGGTGCACAATCGCACATTTACAAATGAATATGATATCACACACAGATTGACAGCACAGAGGCGCCTCCCACTAAGTTGTGTTTCATATGTTTTACAGTCCAAGTTTGTTTGCTTTTTTAATGCAGGTGAAAGCATGTAGCATTGACCAATATCCTAGTGGCATTTTAACACTAGCTGACTGAAACTATACATCAATCTGTTGCCTCGTCTGTGGCTGCTCGTGGTAGCGCTGAAGATTCAAGGGGCATACTGAAACACAAGTGGTGGGAGTGCAACACATATTTAATGTAGCTCGGGGGTTTTCATTTTTTTGCACTTTTCCGTTTGTTGTTATTTCTGTTAACGCTTGGAGGCACATTCAAAAATTCTTGTGTAGGTTGAAACTGGCAGGTGAGTGAACGGGAAGGTAATTACACAGAGCAATGGGTTCTCGTATTTATAAGAAAGGCTGTCCAAAGTCCGACTAAGACTAAAGCTAACACAAAATAGCCTCTAAAAGTGTAACTAAGTATTTGTCCAACATCGACCAGTAGACCATTATCAAGGTTGTGCTGTGAGGAAAACTTTGCTCCATCTGGCTGTCAGCATGTTCCATCTCTAATTCCGTTGAAATAAAAAAGCTGTGCTACCAAAATAAGGCCGCGGGGTAGGGGAGACATCTGATTTCTGACATGCTGCATGTATGCATGAATTTACAGTAACCGGGTTACTGCCATGCATGTAAAGGCACTGTTCGTTGCCTTTGACAGGCACTCACAGCAACTAATCCTGTGAAGGAGAGAGCTTTGTGCTTCTTTGTCCCAAGATGTCACAATTTATGGAGTACCTCTTCTCAGGCTGCACACAGGCAGCCTTCACTACCCAATTGGTAGGGCTCGCCTTGAAGGAGGCAATATGTTGTGAGAGTCCTAATCTAACCCTAAGTTACATAAACTAAAGCTTAGACAGTGCTCTTTACACGAGAATTAATAGTGACTGCAAAAGTTCTCGGTTTTACCTTTTTAGAAAGCATCTAACTATTTGTCTTGTATGGATGCATAGGTATAGATCTATGTGGAGCAATGGAACGAAAGAGTCTTTGTGTGGACTCGTGGTTGAGGGGGGAGAAGGAAGGGATGGGCTCTCTCTCTTTCTGTTTCTCTACCTGCCTCTGTGTTTTCTCTTTCTTGGTGTTTTTTTTTTCTGTTATGGCTGTTTCTTCATTCTTGGTGTCACATCCTCATACCACACAGCAGTAAATTAATCAGATTATTTTTGCCTGATGCAGACCTTCCCCTAAAACCTTCCTCTTTTTCCCTCTGTCACTCCCCCTTCCGTCTCGCTGTCATTATTTTTCTCCAGAACAATTTCCATCACCACTCACCATTTATTTCATCCAAACATGCTTGTGATTTCTATTGATTATCTGACCACAAATGAGCGATTCTCTGGCTGCTTCTCCAATGTGGCTACAATCTGTAGTTTGAAGTACAGTAGATGGGATATTGTCTCACTCTTCAGTGTGAAGAAGGGCATTGCGGTAAAACCACATTTTAGTTCACTTTCCAGCTCAAGTTGTATACATTGCAAATCAAATAGTGAGGAAGAGGAAGAGAGGAAGAATGAGAAGGGCATAGAGGGGCTGAGAGTGAAGGGGGAGGGGTGTCGGTAAAAGGCCTTTAGATAAATGTTGAAACGGCGGGCAGATCCTTTGTCCTGCCTTGAGGCTATCTGAGACGATTGGACCAGCTGATAGGCCTTTCATAATGCTCTCCATCAACTCAATCTCCAGGAATTTTATGATCAACTTAAGCCAACACACAAACACACACACACGCACAAGCACATGCACACGCACACATACTCACATGCACGCTGACACACAGCTTCCCCAGCCCCCACTCCCTTCGAGTTGTAATTGGGAAAGAGACCCCTTTCTCCTGTGTGTGTGTGTATTACTCTCCTGGGAGATGAGGGGCTGAAGTTGTGTTGGGATGTGTGGGTGTGTGTCTGTCTGCGTCCGTTTGTGGTTACAGCCAAGGCGTTCATAATCAAGCTTAGCGGTGATAAAAGTGTGCTTGTGTCGGTTTATGTCTTTGTAGTTTATGGCTGTTATTGGCAGGGTGTGTGTGTATGTGTGTGTCCACGACGCAGATAGAGAGAAAAGAGCACTCAGGGGTAACTTGTGCTTTTCTTACCACTCCCACCATCACTACTGCATTTGCCACTAAACGCTAATGGAAACGCAAACACACACTGATGAGGTGAAAGGTAGCTGGAGGAGCAACTTCCCCCAATCCTTGAAGGAAGGCAGGGAAACGAGGAGAAATGAGATGGACGGAGGAGATTTTTAATTAAAGATTAAAGATTACTCCTTCTCAGGCCTGTGTGAACCTGCATTTAGTTAGAAGGTCATTTTCCTCTATTAACTACAGTCATTCTAACTGCTTACATTTCAACTAACAGACATGTGACTGTAATGAGAAAATATAATGAGAACAATCGTTGTGTACAAAATGTTTAGAAATCATCCAGCAAAGGGGTTTTATTACTGCAAGTATTAGAAGTGAATGTGGTAATGATGTAATACAGCATTAAGGTTTGTCGACACAGCTTTTTTTATGTTGTGCAGCATGTGATCCTTGTTGGTCTATATTTTACAAACCAATATTCTTGATTGTTTATGATAGTAGTTATTTTAATGTCCATGGATACCATTTTATATATTGCATATTTACCATTCAATGAATAGGCCTTTGCTAATTTCTCAAGAATGTTTTAATATTACAAATGTAGGTGTGATTTTGGAGCTCCTTTTGAACCATGTTCATACCCTGCCTTATGTAACTTATGCTCATAACTCATTTAGTCAGTTTCATAAGTTCCCAGCATCAGAACTATTATAACCTGGAACGTCAGCCATAACACAAACAAATCATGCTATACCACGGCAGGAAAAAGGGCGTAACAGAGACACAGAGAAAGAGGTCCTCGGATGTTTGCTTTCCCAGCTAAACTCAAAGGCTCTTCATTTACTCCTTTTCTGAACCAGAACTCGGATACCTAATTTTTTTAGCCACTTCCTTTCTTTAAGCTAGCAATGCATCACATGGATGAACAGTGTTGACCCGAGAGGAGAGAGACATGGAGGTAGGGGACAAGTGAACGAGGGGTGGGGGTAGAAGGACATAGGGAACGAGAGAGAAGAAAAGTAAAGGAGGAAAAAGAGGGATGAAGAGGGGGTTGGGCTGCTGCCTTTGTTGTGGGCGACCCCCTCACTGCTCATACCGACTCTCACTCACTCACACACATTCATCCACATTTGCAGGCATGTTTTCAAGCATTCATACTTGTAGATACTTGCATGCAGAAACCTAAACATTTTACAGAAAGTGACACATTTGGCCTAAAACACACACACACACACACACACACACACACACACACACACACACACACATTAGGCCAAATGAGTAGCTTGGAGCAGTGAGATCGTATGTATTCCCTTTGCTCATTAGGGCATAAAGCAATATCAATTCAGGGTAAGCCCATCACTTTGTGTGTTTGCGCGTGTGTGTGTGTGTTTGCGTGTGTGTGTGTGTGTGTGTGTGTGTGTGTGTGTGTGTGTGTGTGTGTGTGTGTGTGTGTGTGTGTGTGTGTGTGTGTGTGTGTGTGTGTGTGTGTGTGTGTGTGTTAAACTTATCACACCCATTGTTATATCTTTAGTCGCAGAACTGTTGAGTGAGGTCTGACTACTCCACACATAAACTGAATATCAACATCTTAAACCCCGACCTATCTGGACAACATCTATGTTTTCTTATTGTACTTCACAGTGGCAGAGTGCACAAGGTCAAGTAGCAAATATATCTAAACTGTAGTTCTCACTGTTTTTTAAGCTGCTGATGTACGTACATAATTTGAGCCTTAGAAGAGGAGACAACATGGCATTTCTTATTCAATTTCTTATTTGATTTCTGGGTAGATTCATAGGTAGATTCTGCTCTGCGAAAAGCAACAATGGCAGTCACACGATTACTTGAGTGCATAAGTGGGACCTCCAACCTATAGGCCCAATCTAGGGCATAAACTCCCAGTGTGTGTGTGTTCACCCCAAGCCCAAAGGGTAGAATGTATGCAGGAACCCCGACCTGTAGTGCAAATCTAGGGCACACCACTAAAGCATATATGTTTGTGTCAATCAAAAATCATATTAAAAGGTAAAGTGCAGCAAAAAGAGCGGGTGAACATTTGCCTTCATCTCTGTTGCTCAAGGGGTGAACTGTCTTTATGGATGTACAATGAAAAGAAATCAGGACTTTTTATACATCAACCTGACACACACACACAAACATTTACCCACTGAAGACCGGGGGGGTCTGCCGTGCAGCTCTTTCCCTATATACACACTCTACCTGACGATCCCTCATACATATAACCATGCCTGCATCAAAGCTATTAACCTGTCACTATGTGCAGTCTGGCTGATGTCATGAGATGTTTACCTTCAAATTATCCATTCACACTAAGAAAGTTAACAAGGTGTTGGAAACAAAACAGTAAGGCATGCCTCTTTTTAGGGTTTCCTTTGTATTAGAAAAGTGAGAAGAGAAGTAGAAACTGATTCAGGTCAAGTCAGTGTTGACTTATTTATCCACTTACAGTGCGAAACATATCTCACACAATCTCTGTAGAAAAGGACAAAGGCTAAACACAACAAGGATATAGAGTACGTGAAAATATAACCACACGCTGCTGTTGATCTGAAACTAATCAGTGTGTCTACTACTGTACAGCTGTGACTGTCTGCAGATACATGAAGAAGTAACACACAAAGGTTCTTTGGCTCCATGCCCAGCTACTGTATGCCACGCCCTGCTTTGCTATTACCACATGGCATTCATTAAGAAGTGTCTGTGTGAGAGTGCAAACAGGACTAGTGGACGCTCTGTGTCTGTTTACATCTGCACATTCTGGTGGTTACTTGTGTGAAAAGGTTTCTGTATGAAGCTCTGTGTCCTTTGCCCAAGTGTGTGTGTGCTGCTGTGTGTTTACAGGACAGCTAGAGAGAGGGGCAAACAGCTAAAACATGCTAATGCATAATCAGCTAATTAACTTCTAGCAAAGGCAGATGCAGCGTGGCTCTCAGCTAGGGCTGGGATGGTTACCGCATCACCACAATACCATGGTCACTTGACGCCTACCGCGGGTCTGAGCTCGTCACCGCCCTCCTTGAACGTCGCTCACTTAATGCACCCTGCCATTCTTGTTCTAACGTGCGCTACTTTTCTAAGGGGGTTGCGGTATACTGCGCTAGGCCTGCACGATTAATCGTTATAAAATCACGACTTTGATTCACCCTGTTCACAATTTAACTTTTAAATAACTTTTTTTTTTTTAAAGAAATTTTGATTCTTATAAAATTTTATGAGCCTACTGCATCACAAACGCTACTACTTTCTTCTGTTAGTTTTAAACATGGACTGTATAGTAGGTGCCTCTATTTTTGCAGGCTTTTGGTGATGCGCAATGTGATATAGGTGCCAAAAAAAACTCTCATGGTTCAGGTGTGCAATAAACATTGTAAAATAAATAGTGGGAGAAAATCGTTTCGAAGCTAAAAAATTGTGATTCATATTTTTCCCTGACTCGTGCAGGCATACACCGCGCTATCACGAGAATTTCTTACTTTTCAACGACGGTAAGAAAAAATCCATACTGTTCCAGCCCTACTTTCAGCAATAACATTGAATCTCAATGAGTACGTTTACATGCACACCAATTTTCCACTATTTGATACACGTCATATAAACACCATATTCTGGTTGTATATTCCAAATAAGGCCTTTTTTCGACTAGGATTTTTGGATTAAGACGTGGGATATTCCGGTATTATGTGGGTTTATGAAGCATTCTTTGGACATGCATACATTGCATTCAGAATAAGCGTCTCGGGTCTCAATCAGGGCTTTACATATGTTTTACGTATAGTAGGCTTGTGGTCTGTTCTGTGCGTTGCTATGGTTGCTGTACATAAACCAACAAGCCAACAGTTTGCAAGGCTGCAGACCCGATAAGAAGGAGAAACACAGCTACTTTTAAACATTATCAGAGACTTGGATATAGGCTTTTGGATATGTGCACACATCGCTACGCCAACTTTTTTAAGAAGCTGGTTGAAGGAATAAAAGTGGCAGGCTATGTTTGCACAGTCGTACAAGTATAACACCTCTGGGGAAAAAAAAATTTTTTTAGTTTGCACGGCTACATTTAAACTAGAAAATTAGTGGAATATTCACTCTCATTAGCCATGTAAACAGCTTAGTCAGAATATTGTCTTTTTTTCAGAATAAGGGCAAAATCCAAAATATTATGTGCATGTGAACGTAAACTTAACGACCCATCTTACACAGTTAATAAGCAATTCTCTGTACAGTTCAACATAGACAATCTATTAACAGTTGTCACACATCCTCATGGTGGCGCCAGAGGAAGATCAGGGGATCACAAAATTCAATATGCTTTTTCCTCTGGTGATCATAAATGTCTGTTCGACATCTATCTACCAGTTGTTGAGATGTTTATTGTTGTTGTGTCTGGACAATGGTGGAGCAACCAGTCGAAAGACCAACATTGGCTTCCCTAGCCATGCTGTTAGTGTGGCTACTGATCAGTTTGAAAAAATGTTACCACAGATGAAGAAACCATATTTGCCAGCAATGAATGTTAACCATATAGTGCCAGTATATACCACAACAGGAGCCAGATTGTGCTTTTATTATCAGTACAGAAATACATAAAATGTGGCTATTGAAACCAAGAGACGACACTAAGCACGATAATTTATTTTGGACATCACCTTCATGTGCAGTAAAACTCGTAATGCATCCATAAAATGTCCCCTTCTCATAACCCATGTGCTCAGCTTTACAATATGGCAAACACCGGTCTGCAGCTGTCGGCAGCACCTGTGCAAACCTCACATATACCCTTGCGTGTGTCATAGGTGTAGGTCTAGAATTCACACATACACGCCTTACAAGAAATTAAATAGGCAACACAATTCTGTAATATTTCCATTTGCATGTTTGTCAGCTTTGGTAGAAAAACAGTTTTTGGGATGTATGTTTTCTATAAAGTTAAATATGGTGCAAAACGCGAGAGCGCGTAGATACGATGTGAGCACTTGTAGAATATGATTTGAGAGCTTGTAGAAAAAAATCTGTACTCTTTTTTTTCCTCTTTTTTTGTTTTTCTTTCACACAGTGATTACAACCTCTCGACTCTGTTGCTGCAATGTGCTCTCTTACATCACACAGCGGAAAGTCTAGCGTTTGCTAAACAACCAACCAGCACACTTATAAATAAATACATTTTAATTTAAAAGACACGCGTTATACCCACTGATGGCAGTCCGTCCGCGGCTCCAAGACCTGGGGCTCAACGCCAGTGTTTCAGTTTGACTGTTAAAAGTCTTGAGGTAATTTGACGTTATTTTCAGTATTTAGAAGCAAGCTGGATGCTAGTTAGCTAACGCTAGCTTTCATGCTACATAAATAAGCGTACAGAGTTGTCCCTCATCTGGCAATAGAAACCCTGCTGTCCCCGGCCGTCCTGTTGGCTCAGAGCTCCACAGACTAAGTCCACAGTCACAAATTAGTTTTGCACCAAATGTATCGCAAGAAGTGTTGCAAAAGTCAAGGGCGGAGACTCGCCACTCTCTGATGCCAGGGAGCACATTGCAGCGACAGATTCGAGAGGTTGTAATCTCTGAGTTGTGGTTCTACTGGAAAAGTGACTGAAGTGGAAAAACAAAAAAAATACGAGTACAGATTTTTTGGCAAATCATATTCTACAATTGCTCACATCGCATCTATGTGTTCTAGTTTGACTACATTCGTGGGGTCCAAAAACTAGGAAAACAGGATACTTGTGGGGTCCAGATAGCTTTGTGGGGCCAAAATGCTGGACCCAACAACTTTTAAAAGGCTTTTTTTAAGGGTTAAGACTTGGTTTTAGTATAAGGATTAGAATTAGGTTATGGTTAGGGTGAGGGTAGGGATTAATGTTAGGCATTTAGTTGTGATGGTTAAGGTTAGGTAAAGGGGCTAGGGATAACCTTACAGATAGTGAGACAAAGTGTGTGTGTGTGTGTGTGTGTGTGAGAGAGTGAGTGGGAGATCAGATAAGAACATGGTATAGGAGGCGCTTTCTGATTTATAGAAGCCTATTGTGGAGGAAATAAAAGTCATAGTCCAGTGACTGTAATGAACGAGCAGACCTCCCTGTACTGCTCACCATAAAAGAGACGGACACACACACACACACACACACACACATACAAACACACACACACTCCTTGGTGTTGTCTTGCTCACTCACTTTGCTCATAGTAGGATATTGCACCAACAAAATTGAAAGAAACTCAAAGTGTGGGAGGGAAAGTGAGCAAGGGTGAGAGAGGCAGAGAGAGTTTAAAGTTAGTCCAGCAGGGGTGCAGGGAGGAAGAGGAGAAAACGACAGACAGAAGAGTGTAGGAGTGAGGGGTGTGCTGGGCAGCATTGGCCTCTGTTTCCAAGGAATTCCCATAACTCATTGCACCTTTCAGCTGTCTTCATTATAACTGATTGTTGGTGATGGGTGACAAAAAAAGCTACGAGGGGGTCATGCCTGTTTGTCTGTGTTAAGATTTACCCTGGCCAATTTAGTTTGAATTAGTTTGGAGAAGGGGTTTGTAAGAAAGATTTCAATTTTAAAATGTGTTGTGTATCTAAACTTGTCAAGAATTTGACCTTCGATTATTTTGTTTACCCTGGGCAGAAGTTTCCTCTCATTAGCTTTAAGTTGAGGGGTGTTGTGGTGTGCTGGCAGCCAAATGCTGTACCAGGATAAGCACTGACCAATTATTTGTTTCAAAGGCAAGATTTATAGATACTGTGGCTTCACTTAAAGATTCCCTTGAGTTCATTTTCGGGAATCTTTAAATTCAGTTTTTAAGCATTTAAGTTCAAAGAAGTGAACATGGGATGGTTTTCTAGGTATATTAAGGGTAATAGCCTTTTGCCTTCACTCTGCGGTCCAGTTCACCCCAAACCACCTCGATTGGGTTCAGGTCCGGTGACTGTGGAGGCGCAGCACTCAATCACTCTCCTTCTTGGTCAAATAGCCCTTACACAGCCTGGCGTGTGTTTGGGGTCATTACCCTGTTACCATGCTGTCCGGATGGGATGTTGCCTGTCGCTGCAGGGTGCTGTGGTAGCCATGCGGGTTCAGTGTGTTTTAAATTTTGAATAAATCTCCAACAGTGTCACCAGCAAAGCACCCCCACACCATCACACCTCCTCCTCCATGCTTCCCAGTGGGAACCAGGGATGTAGAATCCATCCGGTCACCTTTTCTCCGTTGCACAAACACACGGCGGTTGGAACCAAAGATCTCAAACTTGGACTCATCAGACCAAAGCACAGATTTCCACTGGTCTAATGTCCATTCCTTGTGTTTCTTGGCCAAAACAAATCTTTTCTGCTTGTTGCCTCTCGGCAGTGGTTTCCTAGCTGCTATTTGACCATTAAGGCCTGATTCTCGCAGTCTCCTCTTACCTGTTGTTCTAGAGATGGGTCTGCTGCTAGAACTCTGAGTGGTTTTCATCTGGTGTCTAATCTGAGCTGCTGTTAACTTGCGATTTCTGAGGCTGGTGACTCGGATGAACTTATCCTTCTATCCTACTTATAATTCTAAATTTTTTGGACTGACTGACCTTAATTTCTTAATGTAATGATGGCCACTCGTTTCTCTTTACTTATCTGATTTGTTCTTGCCATAATATGAATTCTAACAGTTGTCCAATAGGCCTGTTGGCTGGGTATCAACCTGACTTCTGCACAACACTAATGGTCCCGACCGCATTAATAAGGCAACGAATTTCACTAATTAACCCTGACAAGGCACAACTGTGAAGTGAAAACCCTTCAGGTGGCTTTCACACTTCTTTTTTGTTAACTACGTAATTCCCCATGTGTTCATTCGTAGTTTTGGTGCCTTCAGGGGTAATCTACAATGTAAACAGTCATGAAAATAAAGGAAACTCATTGAATGATAAGGTGTGTTCAAACTTACTGTACTGTGTGTGTGTGTGTGTGTGTGTGTGTGTGTGTGTGTGTGTGTGTGTGTGTGTGTGTGTGTGTGCGCGCATATAAATATATATAATTGCACCCTCTTGCAATTTGTCCATCCAGAACAGGCCCACATTTCATTGGATCACAATAACATCTACATGTCAAACTTACATGGCCACAGTAACTTGATCCCCTGTTTTTGTCTCCCTCCCTGCCCAGTGTTTAATTTGAAACAAGACACTGCCACCCGCCCCCCACAACTGTCGAGACTTTGACACACACACACACACACACACACACACACAAACACACACACACACACACACACACAGCCAAATCTCCCACTTAACTCATCAGAACCCCTGAAGAGGGAGCTGTTGTTTTATGTATCTCCACACCCTCACAGGGGTGTATCCCAAAGTCGAATTCAAGCTCGGTCAAGGCTATTAAATGATCAGACAATGTTTAATTTTTTTTTAAATAGATATCTATACATTTTAAGACACAATTAAAGACAAGGTTAGTCTGCTCATCCACACCTTGTTAAGGCAGTAGCCTGAAACACAGGCCATATCAGCAGATTGAATGTACACAAACTGCAGAGTATGTTTTCTTCTTGAATGATTGTCTTAAGAGCTTTAGTAAACAAGCTCTTTACTTCATTTTTTTGGTGATTAAGCTATACTAACATGATTATAAAAAGGCTCAGGGGTCTGATATCAGGATGTGTTGAAAGCAAGTTTGTGAAGTAAGAATATAAAAATGTGCATACGAGCGACACACAAACATGCCAATGTATGAACCTCGTTTTATCAGAACTTATCCATCCATTAACCCTTCTGCTACGTCTACTGTCACATCATGCATTTTATGTGTCTGTCCACCACATACACACACACATGCTCTTGGTGTGTGTTAATTATAGCCATAATAAGCACTTGGACCAAAACTAAGTTTGATAAGACCACTAATGGCAAATGTAATTTGGGGAAGTTCCCCTTCCCGCTCTCTTTTCCTCTCCCTCTCATAAATCACATCCTAATTATTAGTCCTCCTAATGTGTTTTTTTTAGATTTAGTCTTTCATATTTCAAGATAGACAAAGCACCCACTATTTATTGTCTGTCTCAGTTGCCATGGAGTTGATATCTACAGTCACACGATGGCCTCCCAAGGTGACTAGGAAGTTGTTTTACGGCGACGTAGGGTGGGGGGTTATGGGTGAAAGTGGCAGTTGTGCGCAGCTTCGTTTCTTGATTTATGTGGAGGCTGTAATGACATCATATACAACAGTCGAAAGGGTAATAAATTAGACTCAGCTAATGGAGGCTGAGGCTCTTTCTTTGTTAGCTCTCACAGGGGAAAACAATCTCCATTTTGCCTTAAAGTTAATACACTTCTAATGGCTTTACATTAATGTTGAAAATGCAATTTATTTAAAATGATGCTAACGTTTTAGAGTTTGTCCAAAACTTTAACTACAGTGCAACATTTTTATAATTATTCTTTTTTAAAATCTTTTTTATTAGATCGTGCAGATAGACAGGAAATGGGGGAGAGAGAGGGGATGACATGCAGCCAAGGGCTGCGGTCTCATAATAGTTTCTTGTTAACATTATCCAGCTTGTATCAGATCACTAATCTGTTACAACTGAATCAAAATTATAATAAAGTTATCTCTCTTCATTTGTTACCCAGTGCCATGCTGTTTCTATAGATATAGGACCGCATATCTATTATCTTTAATATAAATGTTTAGACAACTAAACAGTAAATAAATTATCTAAAAATCTAGAAGTGAGGAGTCATAAGTATGTATTTCAAAATTCTTTAGGACGAGTGTCAACTCTGGCCAATGAGCGTTGCAGTTAAAAAGAAAAAGGAAACATCAAAGAAATTGTTCTCAATTCAACTGCCTAAACAGTAAGAGCTGCTCTGCTTCCCTGTGCTTTGTTCTCTACCGCCCGTGTTACCTATTATGGAAAAGGTTTACTCTAGACATGGTAGATTCAGAGTGGGTTAGATAGAACATGATCCATAATGAATACTCCACCAAGTGTTTGATGAGATGTATCTACTAAGAAAACATAGTGATGTGTCCTTAGAATCATTATTGAGTCAGAAATGTCTCATTTAAACCTAATTGAGGGACTACTTTGGGGAATAACATTTGTCAGCACATCTTTGTTAGTTTGACACATGTGGATTCAGGCACTTTCCTTTTCACTAGATTTGTTTAAGCTTGTTCAAATTAGATGGGTAGCATCTGTTCCTCAAAGCTATTCTAAAAATAAACCTGGGGAGTCACGACCGGGCTTCGACTGGGCCCCTCAACACGTTTCACGCAGTTTTTCTTAAGCCTGTCTGCTGTTGCTTTTGATTGTACAGTATGCTTTGGGTCATGTCCTGTTGGGGTGTGAATTGTTTCCCAAGTGAAAGGGGCAGTGACACATGTCTCCCATTTCCCGTCATGCTTACAGTGGGATGTGCGCCAGAGTGCAACACGATTGAGGAGCCTTTTGCCTTTTGTTTGTATCCTGTCATAGGATGGTTTTTTTTCTGCCTTACAACACAGATGCAGTGAGTGTAGTGATCACAGCCCAAGCCCTCTTGTGACCGACATTGTGTTCCTGAGTGTTGGGTATTGTGGTTACTTGTAAGGCCACTTTTCTTGATATTACATGATTTTATTGTTTTGTTTTTTAATTATTTCATTATATGTTAGATGAAATGTCGTTAAATTGGGAAGATGCAGGTTTCTAGATTCACTCTCACATCTGTAATCTCAGTGGGCTTTTACTGCTTTATGAAATTGTTCTTGCTGTGCATATTTATTAGAACGAATCAGCCATTATCCAGGACAGACTTGATTTTAAGGATCTAATAAACAGTTGGACAGGATTTGTTTTTACATGCCACTTGCAACCAGTGTAAGAGTACTGTAGATGAGTGGTAACTACAGATACATGTGCTGATGGAAGAGAACAATTGTTGCATTATCTCACAGATTTTACATAACTTGTATCGGCTCGCTTCTAAGTCGGTATTTATTTGATGTTTGCCAGGTATAAGAAGAATAAAAGATGGGTTCTTTATTTCAATATATGTGTTGCCTGTATTGGATTTAAACCAATTAAGATGCAGTGAAACCATTTGATCTTAGTATTTGTAAAAACTTGGTGATGGCTGATGTGTTTTTTTTTTTTCAAGGCAGCAGGAGATTTCATCATTGTAATAGAATTGACTTTGACCATTTGGCTTCAACACACAATCAAAGCCTTGCTTGCTCAGGAACAAAACACAAGAGGATGAAGACAACTGTGTTCTATAACGTGTTTGACACGCACCAATTAGAAGAGACAAATATGTGGTGTGTGTAGTTAGTCTGTCAAATGGATTGGCTAGTGTGTTTGCTGTACAGCACTGAGCTTGTGTTAATAATACAGGGATTTAGGGATTTATTTTTTATTTTTATTTTGTATAGCAGCATTTCAGCTGTACAATGCTATCTGGGAATTGTATCAATCACCTGTAAAGCATATTTAAATGAAAAACATGAATGTAATTAGCATATATATACTGTAGTCATTGCAGCTGAATGCAAAAATGAGTGAGAATTTAAACTAGAAGGCCTGATTCTTGTCTGAAAACATTTGGAGGGAAAGGAAGAAGACACATTCTGTGTTCTTGCTGCCCACTTCATGTCCAACTTTATACATTGGCATATGTGTGTATTGTGTGTGCATATAATGATAATGTATGCTCAGTAAAATTCTATTTTTCTGTTGTGTTTTCACAGACGGTCAGAGGAGGAAGTGGACATGGACAAGGTGACGGCTGCCATGGTGCTGACAACCCTCTCCACCAGCCCCCTGGTCAGAAGTCCACCTGTTAAAGTCAATGGTGAGTATTACAGCTAACAACTGAGTAAGTGGGGGGTGGCCTTTTGACACAGTGGGTTTTGTCAAATACAATATGCTTTGACATAATCTTTAACTTTGATGTATCATTTCCTTCTTCCAGAATAATTATGAAAAAAAGAAGCCCAGCCTTTTTGTTCCATCACAGCTCGCTCCAAAGCTATCACCCACTCCTCACACACACACACACACACACACACACACACACACACACACACACACACACACACACACACACACACACACACACACACACACACACACACACACACACACACACACACACACAAATGCCGGCTCTACGCACACACCAGCGCACGAGTGAAAACATCAGGCCACTAACGTAGGCTACGGCAAAAGCTCTGCGTGGAGCCTCCGCACAACCATAAAACGGACTTTAGAATTCTCTTATCAATGAGTTCTGCAAATCCACACAAGAGCACAATTAGTCTGGATCTTTCCCACCCAGTACTTGGTGGTTAAATGTACATCCCATACATCTTGCACAGATGCAAATGGATTTTAAATACCAACTGTACAGTTTTATTTGAATGTAGTTATACAGATGTCACACCCATGCAGACAAGTTGGAGATCATCCAATGTGCATTTACATCAGTACACACACTAGGTTCTAATGCAAAGTGCATCAAGCAATGCATCGTGGTTGACATTTATTTCTCATAGTCTGCCATATGATTGTTCAACTGCATTAATTCTAACTGTCATTAAAAGGTGTTTTCTTTTCTTTTTTTGTATTTCTGTACCACATAGCCAAATGTATTTCAGAACAGCTTTCTAAATGTTGCTGAGATACTTCCTCTTTAATGTGACAAGTTGTAAAGAAAGATTCAGAGACACCCCACCAAGAAGCAGCTTCCCTAAACCAATGAAAGCAGGTCTGCTCTTAACTCTTAATCTCTCACAATAGACTCACACACACACACACATCCCTCAGAACACATACATACTTTCTAATACACACTTTACACCCTCCAAAGTTTCCCTAAGCCTCATCCTTCACAAAGTGAAATGCCGTTTGTAGCTGACAATAAAAAGAAACATTTATTTTATCCCCAAAAAAACAAGACCTTGAAAGTGTCTCCGCGAAAGCACAGAACAAAAAGGTAAACTTTTTTCCTTAGTGCTGGGAGGTTTTTTGTGTGAAGTGCAACAAAAGCCATCTAAACTGTCTTGATCTCCCATCATGGACAGAGGAACACCAACACATGTTGCTGTGGTTGAATCAACTACAGACCTGACTCAATATATTGGATTTGTTGTTAGATTTACTCCCATAATCGACCTTTCTTCCTCACCCTATTCTCCCTGTTGTCCTTTATTCCACCTTCCCTTCCACCCTATCCCCTTTCTGGTCACCCCCATCATCTTAGAAGGTCTGAGTGGTTCGTGGAAGGACAACGGCTCAGCTGGCCCCTTCACCCCATCGAGCAACAGTTCTTCAGGGGGCTATTGGAGCTGGTCTGCCCCTAGTGACCAGTCCAACCCTTCTACACCTTCTCCACCTCTCTCGGCCGACAGCTTCAAGCCCTTCCGTGTGTCTAGTGTGGGTGGTGTGGGATCCTGTCCTGCAGGGCCTGAAGACCCCAGCTTAGATGAGCAAGACGGCAGCAGCCTGCTCTTTGATGAGCCCATCCCTCGCAAGCGCAAGGTAAATACGCTAGACAACATCTGAGTTTGAAGGCTGAAGGCAAAGGCCAGTTCTGCTTCTGTAAACTCTGAAACCAATCTTGGTGAATTAGTAGGGGTCTTATAATGACTCATTGCACCGATGCATCGCGATGCTGACGGGGACGATTCTGCATCGATCCAGTGAGAGACCATTATCGATTCATAGCCTAATGATGTGGCTTGTTAATTTTCCGGTCGCTGCTTTTTTTTTTGTTGCCTTTTGACTGTTGTCAGCTGTAGGACTGGGCTTCGTTCAAAATGTTTAGATCCAGTGCCAATTTCAATACCTTCGTTTTAAAACTGGTTCCTAACGAGACTTAATTCCGATACCGTATGTTTTAAAATCCATTTTAACATCAACACAAATACATTAAACACATAACTTCTATTTTCCACCTTAATTGTGAATCAAAACATTTTGGTAAAACTGCTCACTCAGAGTAACATTAATTACACTGGTTGTGCTTTTGGATAGGGGTGCGCCAGTTACATACTCAGGATTGTAATCAATCCCAACTCGGTCAAAATTTGCAAACAAAAATGCGAAACCTTTTTTCCACAACATGAAAATATAATAAATAATAACAAATAAATTAACAAATTACATTGTGTCCAGGCTAATATTGAACTAACTAAAATGCAAAGGAATGTAAACAGTGACTTTTTAGTGCAAACTGCATAATGACACAAACATATAACTATAAACTTGGTGACTGCCCTGTTGTCAACATTGAACTACCGTAATGGGGAACTAACTTCAGTGCAAAGGAATGCCATTTATTTGCCTTGTTGCTGGAAAAGTGCTTTGCCTTACAACATCGTTGTCAGGGCATTGAAAACCACTGTTGACCTCTGTTGTGCCTGCTTGTCTCTGACGAAGTGTAACGTCACCACAACCGCTTTCGCCTCTCCATTAATATAATATCACGTGAAGTCTTGAATAACTGTAACCACACTTAAAACAACTTCGTCGGCATTGCCGGGACTCACTGTGACTTCAACAAAACTACAGCACCGACGTAGTTTGCCCAAGTTTACTCCGTCTGCAACTGTGCGTGCGTGTGCGTGTGTGTGTGTATGTGTAAGCTTCGCTCTCTGTCAATATGCAGAAAGGACAGATAAGCTTGCGATTATGCACTCTCAGGTACCGAAATCTGGTACAAAAATAGTATGAGTTTTTAATTTGCTGCCATAAAAGTATTGACGTTTGGTGCTTGAATTTGTTGATGAAAACCATGTTTAGCAATATATAATAATTTTGAAGAGGTGATTCTTCGTGATAATGATTCAAATCTTTTACAGGATAATCTTTATCAAATCTAAATCCCAATCCCTACGAATTGGTAGGTAAAGGCATTTCTACTATTGAAAAACAAATAGACATGGAGAACTAATTACTACAAACGTGCAATTATGGAACATTTTAAAATCATCATCCACACCAAAACACCAGATTTCATCGGGAATTCCTGCCATCAGCACTGAGACCTCAATCACATAACTGTTTCATGATGTTTATCATAAAACAATCTACACATAAGATGTTTGTCCAAAAATTCACCTTACAAACAAACCATCAGAAATCTAAAAATCCATCAAACAACTAAGATGTCGGAAAAACACAAAAAGTAAATGCAGGATAATTACTAAACCTCCTTTATTGTGTGAGCAGCTATATTGACAAACAGGAAGTCTTCTTAACATTATTGCTAAAAAGCCCAATAACATGTCAAGCTCACGTTTCCAAAAGCTATGTTCTCCCGTTCAGACTAAAACCTGTAATGTGAAAAAGGATTGTTCTGGGCTTTGAAAAGGCAGTGTGAGTAATGGTTTATTGTGGATACTGTAGAAGGCCAAACCAAAGAGACAAATATGCATTTCAGATAAAGCTATCTTGGTATGGACTAGGTCTAAGTGGCTTTAGTCAGAAAAAAACTAACATTTTTACTTCCTTAATCTTCAGTTTCTGTGAAATAAAAAAAAAAGTTTTGTGATCATAACCGTTTGTGCCCTAGGAGGTTTAGAAACAGTCACAACAGTTATATCTTTTAATTCAATGTGGAGCTGTCAGAGTGACATGTTAAAGGGGTTTAAAAGGGAACGACAGCACCTCTCCCAACAGGTAGATGTCTTAATAAGAAGCTGTCAGATCTGTACATGAGCTGCTTGATTCCCTCCTTCAGCAGGTAACACACCGTCATATTAACCTCTGAGGTTACGGATACAGTTTAGACTCTGACTGACTTTGATTGGCAGAGATAAAAATGGGACAGGAAAGGACACACAGCCTTTTTGCTTCAGTGTTAGTTATGTCTTTGCTGATGTTTTTGACTTGTCTCATTCTCTCCACACCACTGACAGCTCATCACATCCACAGCTCAGTTTCCCATTTATTATTTTTTCAGATGAATATTGCTGTTCTCTCCCACTTTATATCTCTTACTCATAATCAGCACACCTACTTGCTGGCTTGTGAATTGCTGTCAAATCCTCCATCTATTCCTCCTTTCACTGTGTCCACCTTTCTTCTCCATTTTTGCACTCCTCTCCCCTTGCTCTGTGTGTGTGTGTGCGTGTGTGTGTGTCCTTCATAATTACTTCTCCGCCTGCACATTCAGACGCTCTGTAACGGCATACTCGCAAAAGCAGACATAAAGATCTTTCTGGCTTCATGTTTCCTATTAAAATCAATAAAGGCTCTTGGGTGAGCTCCACATACTATACTATACTATCATCTCCACATCACTACATCATATTATATTAATTGGGCACTTATCACAAAGACGCTAGACAAAGACAAAGAGCTAGGAAGGTTATGGATGAAGAATAAAACAGGGACTAACAGGAAGTACACAAACACGAAAAGGGAAGAGAGAATAGAGTGTGGATGAAGACAAAAACTGTTTTTCCTAATATGCTTGGATAACAATGTAGTTGACTTACATAATCACACACACACACTCACACGTGCTATATGAGCGATGCCAAGGTTTCACATTAAATTGCAAATTTAAATAAATTTCACATCTACAAGCTCCTCTTGTGCTCTCGCTTCTCTCTTGGCAAGACAATACTGTTTGGAGCTCCCCATTTAATTAACTGAAATTTAAAAGGGAATAACACACTCACACATTCGATGACACACAAAACAGGCTTTTATTACCCAAAGACAAAACAATGCACGGGGGACAGATGCTTGTTGTTTGTGAATGCGTTTCTGAAAAAAGAGGAGGAAAACTAAAGAAGAAAAAATCATCTTGTTAAAATTAAATCAGCCCCCTCAACAATAGTTTGATGGACAGGCCTATAAGACCATTTCTAATGGCTCAGAGTGAGGTAAGCAGGAGAGCATGGAGAAAGCACACAAGGCTCCGTGATAAACAATGTCCCGTCTCGCTAGGAGGCCGGTGGTGTAATTACATTAGACTGTTAAAGAGACAGGAGCAGTCCTCACACAGTTCAAGTTGTTTAATACCTTTGTTGATAGTATACAGTGAATATTCACAGTTTTTACTGAATTTAAGTTTGACAGCATTGTCAATATGACACGACAAACATGAGCCACATTTATCTTTAGCAGAACATATACTACAAATATGCAGCCCTCTTTTAAGGCACACTTTTCCATTAGGATGACTATAACAATAGTCAAATATTAACAAAAAAATACTACAGACTTCGGTTTTTATAAATAGAAAAATAAAGCATGTGAATGAATGTCTTTGAGAGCTATTGCTGATATGTTGAGATATGTTGCTGTCCAGTTTCCCAGTAATGCTGCATGCCAACTACCTAGAGAATCATCAGGTTTATCACTTTCACTCCCCAAGTCTGGACATCCTGGCTACTGTACCTCACCCGATTCTTCAGTCTGTTTGATACATCTGTTGTGTGCTGTGGGCATCAGTTTGTACAAATCAAAAGAATTCTGTGCAATGCATCTGATCTGTGTTCCACTTGAGGGTTTTTGAGAGAGATCCTGAAGTTCCCAGCATAGTGAGTTAGTGATAAGGCTGCCTTTTTATCTATCCTTTATTGTGACTATTATTGCCACTGTTTATCACACCGGCGCTGTCAGACACCGCCTACCTGAAAGGACGTTTTTCCTCACCACTGTCACA
The DNA here is from genome assembly GCF_013103735.1 of Etheostoma cragini. Classification (NCBI taxonomy): domain Eukaryota; kingdom Metazoa; phylum Chordata; class Actinopteri; order Perciformes; family Percidae; genus Etheostoma; species Etheostoma cragini. The sequence continues at coordinate 13,733,088 of NC_048420.1, read as the reverse complement.
CTGAATGCTTGCTCTTGGGGGAATTACTGGAATTGTTGGGTATTTGAAAAATTATAGTGTGGTCTAGACCTACTCTATCTGTAAAGTGTCTAGAGTTAACTCTTGTTATGATTTATCACTATAAATAAAATTGAATTGAAATGGAATATTTCACTAGCCTATGTTCCCAAAATGTACAATGTTTTGTTTCTGTTTAATCTCTTAATTCCAATCTAATGTTTTAGTTTAATTGATAAATTATTATTTGACATAGGCCTGTTTGGTTTATGGGTTTATCGTATTTTGCTATGGTTCTGCCTGTAATGTGGGGGGGTAGATCAGCTGCTCACCAGTTTAATTAAGGAGAGTGCGTGCAGGTGTGCCTAATTAGGTCATAAGTAGCTGAGCACTCCTTAGGTGTTTAACAATAGGTACATAGATAGATAGATAGATAGATAGTTCTACAGTGGATGACATTTTTATAATATTTGGGGTGCCTATTGTTGTGGGTGCACATATCTATATATAAATAGTAATATTAGCAGTAAATGATCTATCTAATTATAATGGTATTTTCAGATACGTAGTATGAGAAAGCCGAGTTTACGGCTTTCTCAGTTTAGTTCACCCTATAATCATCTATGCAGGTGGTAGGGTCCAGTTGGGTGCAGCTGAGAGGTTAAAAGGGCCTTTGGGAGATTGGGAAGATAGAAAGGACGTGGCAGCTTGCTGTTATGTTTGATTGCTGTTATTTTGCCTTAGTTTAAATCAGTTTTTGTATCTATCTATGTTCAGTTTGTGCCTGTTGTTTGAGTATGTTTTTTTATGTTATTAATAAACACACCAGCATTTTCACTTCAAAAGCTTCCTGTCCAGCCTCCTCAAAATATTCAAATCCATAGCGCTTTTCATTTTGTTATCTATACATTAGCATTTTGAGTAAAATGATAACCTTGACTACAATAACCATTAGTTTTCATTGCACCTACTGGTGTCACTTCTATCCATCTAGTTTGTCATTTCTGTCCAGTCTTGCAGTGACTTCACTTGATGCTGCCGCTCTATAATCCACAATAAAAACACAAATATTAAAATAAAAAATTTAATCGATAAATAAAGTCCTAAACTGACCCCTTAAAATGTCCAGTATGTGAGAGCCTCCATTATAGTATGTTATTCAGTCACTTGGGAAGCCTGAAACATTCTCCTACCTGCCTGACAATGAGGAAGAAATTGAAATGAAATTATGTACATGAGGATGGTTGACCAACCCTGGAGGAAAATACCAGATATACCTCACCTTTTCTTATATAGAGATGGATTTAATTAAATGAGGGAATGAGTTGGATGGACATATCATAAAGAAAACTCAGGGAGTTGATCTGTACCCATCTGATTACTTGTCATTTACTCTGTGGTTTTAAAGGAAGTCAATATGAGAGCGACAACCGAACACGGATGTTTTACTGTATAAGGAATCATGACTTGACGGCAACCACATATTTCTGTCAACAACGAACCATTCATGAGCACCTGTGTGTTTCTTGCAGAACTCCATGAAGGTGATGTTCAAGTGCCTGTGGAAGAACTGTGGCAAGGTGCTGAGTACCGCTGCTGGCATCCAGAGACACATCCGCACCATCCACCTGGGGCAAGACACCAACTCACACATAACACACTGCCTACCTTAGTTGCAGTCCACTCAAAACCTCCAAAACAGCTTTTTTTCACTTTGATCACTCACCCCTCCAACCAGCTTCATTGTCAAAACAGCAGATTAATGGCTAATTGAATTATTGCCACGGTAACCAACCTGCTCCTGGCGAGAGGTTGGAAGCAGAGAACAATGATATCGGATGAATAACACATTTATACTGACATTCGATTAAATTGAGGTCCCAAGCTGGTTAACTGCAGATGACGGTGTTTTGTACGGTTGGGGGAATGTCATTAATGTTGAAGAAGAGCAGGGGTCGTGTGTGATCGCTTCGACAATTTGGCTGTACATTCTACATGGAGTGGAATAATCCGAATTCACAGGGCCATTTAATATGTTTTAATCTGTTTGTAGGCGTAACTGTGACTCGGACTGCAGTGATGGCGAGGAGGACTTCTACTACACAGAGATCAAGCTCAACACCGACTCGGTGGCCGATGGGCTGAGCAGCCTGTCCCCTGTGTCTCCGTCCGTCCTCTCTCCCCCTCCTCCTCCCCCCTCTCCTCTCCCGGCTCTCAGCCAGCTGTCCGACTCCCACAGACCTCCACAGTACTCCGACACCAAGGAGCCTCACGCTGGCGGCACCACCCCGCTCAGCCGCTCCGCGCCCAGCGCACTCTACCTCATCCACACGGATCACGCCTACCAGGTGAGAGGCCACAGGGCGCGAGGGAGTTTACACATGTACAGACACACATAAACGCACCCTCACACAGGCTACATAAAGATCGGTGTACAACACACGCAATCAATGCACTCTCTGAATCAATATACACACCACAACACACTTGTGAGAATACACAAAATACTATCAGGGTCCTCATTATCCTGATTATGTGTCACAGTGTTTACAAAAAAAGTATTGATGGCACAACGACTTATGCACTCTTGCTCCCGTTAGCAGCTGTGCTAACAGTTTTGGTAAATTGGCACACAGCAGCAGGTTTGAACAGTTATTTGTAGCTGGTTTAATGACACAACCCATCAATTAGTGTAAGGGCTATGTGTGTGTAGTTGCATGTTTTGACAGCAATATAAGTTATTAGTGCTTAATTGAGAAGTTTTTACAACGTGAGATACCTAAAGACCTTTCCTGCAAAATAAAAGGACAAATGAGGCTCAGTTGTTTTTACAGTTCAGTTCCAGGGAGCAGGTTGTTTTAAAGTAACTTAGACATGGCTAATGTTCAAATGAAGAATTGTCAAAGATTTTTCTTTTCTTAAAATTAAAACCAGATACACAACCTTCAGGGTTTCTTTTCCGCTTTGCCAATAATAATAAAAATAATTAATTATTTGAAACTCAGTTTTCATTAAAAAAAAAATTAAGTGAAAATTATCAAACCACACAGCAGTTAAAAACACATGAAATTATTTAAAAGTCAAGGTTTTGAGAAACATGCTTTGGAGAGGCCATAAAAACACTACTGTTAAACGTACACTGTTCCGTTGGAGTATGAACTATGACCTTTGACCTCAGGCCACGGCTCCAGTGTCCATCCCGTCCAGCAGCAGTAACACGACTAGCTCCGCCTCCACCAGCTTCACTCCCACCAACAGCTTCAGCATCTCCTGGCAGTCACCGCCCGTCACTTTCACCGGGACCGCAGTGAGGAATCTTTAATGCACATGCAAGACAAAGCACTTATTCTCAGCCACATACGTAGTTACATTTGTCTTCTTGTAATCCCAAATCTGTCTGCCCTCTTTAGGTGTCCCCCAGTAAAAGCCATGGCTTTGGCGAGCAGCGCTCCCAGACCATCGCCGTCCTCTCATCCCCTCCAAGAGCCACCACTGCCATCAGGTAAGGGATCCTCACTGCTCGCCAAGTCTTACCTGACATTTCCTTTTTAGCTTTAATTAAAGGCCGAACAAACTGGATGCACATACAAAGCCCAATTGCAATAAAGTTGGGACGTTGTGTAAACCTTAATAAAAACAGATTACGATGATTCCAAAAAGGTTGGGACAGGGGCAGGTTTACCACTGGGGTACATCCCCTTTTCTGTCAACAACACACAATAAGCGTTTGGTAACTAAGGACACTAATTATTAAAGCTTTGTAACTGGAACTCTTTCCCATTCTTGCTTAATGTTGATGATGTTGTTGTTGATGTTGCTCAACAGTCCAGGTCTCCGTTGTCATATTTTATGCTGCATAACGCGCCCCCCATTTTCAATGAGAGACAGGTCTGGACTGCAGCCAGGCCAGTCTAGTACCTGCTCTCTTTTACTTCCAAGCCATGAAGTTGTAACAGACATGCAGAATGTGGCTTGGAATTGTCTTGCTGAAATAAGCAGGGATGTCCCTAAAAAAGACATTGCTTGGATGTTACCCATGCTATGGACACTAACACCCCCCCCCCCCCCCCCCCCCCCCCCCCCCCCCCCCATACCATCACAGATGCTGTCTTTTGAACTTTGCGCTGATGACAATCTGGATGGTCCTTTTCCTCTTAGGCCCAGAGGACATGATGTCCATGATTTCCCAAAACAATTTGAAATATGGGCTTGTTGGACCACAGCACACTTTTTCCACTTTGCCTCAGTCCATCCCAGATGAGCTTGGGCCCCGGGAACCCGGTCTCGGGCATTCAATGTTGGCTTTTGGCCTTGCCTCTTACGTGTAAAGATTTCTGCAGATTCTGTGACTCTTTTCATGATATTATGGACTGTAAATGATGAAATCCCAACATTCCTTGCAATTGTAATGTGAGAAACTTTCCAAAACTGTTGGACTACAGTACATGCTTACTAAAAGAAAACAATAAAGTTTATCAGTTTGAACATTGAATATATTGTCTTTGTAGCTTATTCAGTTGAACATAGGTTGAAAAGGATTTGTATTCTGTTTTTATTCACAAATTGGGGTTTGTATTAGATATTACCAAGGCACAACATGTTAAGCCAATGCATCTAATATGATTTTCTACTTCAATAAACTTTGCTGAGTGAAAAACACTGTGTGGTTGAAAGGTGAAAAATATTGACTATCAAAAATCAGCTCAATGACCAATAATTAAAAAGAAGTCCTAATTAATCGGTTCAGCCTCTGTTCTGCTTAATCCACTTTTAATAAGGAGCCGAGCTGTTTCAGAGATATATATGTATGATATATGTGGTGTTTCCTATTTACAACATTAGGACCTTGTTGTGGAATGGCAGTTTAGCTGCAATTAAAAAAAAATGAAGTATGTTCCTCTGAAAAAATCTGGGGAGAACAGTTTGAAATGCACTTATTTGCTTTCTTGAGTTAGATAAGACGTTTGATTAACACTCTCATATCTGTACGGCAGCCGGTTACTTTTGCCTAGCATAATGACTGGAAACGGAAGCACTAGCCTGCCTTTGTCCAAAGCTATCTAACTCTCAACAACCATATATATTACTAGTCTAAAGTATCTCAACTCAAAAAAACATTCTATTTAGATTTGTTTTAATGGAATGTTTTTTTACCACAGGTTTGGTGTGTACTATGTCTAACTACAGGTTTCTGCGAATTTGATGCTGGTGCTCATGATAATATAGATAATAATTAACAGTGTTCGTCATCATGACAGTTTCATCTCTTTTTCTCTTCAGTCGGAAGGTGCGCGGTGAGGGCAAGAAGTGCCGTAAGGTGTACGGGATGGAGAACCGTGACATGTGGTGCACCGCCTGCCGCTGGAAAAAGGCCTGCCAGAGATTCACCGACTGAACGCTCCCCACCAACCTCACAGCGCACCACCCCGGCCACTGCTGCCTTTCGCCACAGAAAGGGGCAAGGGGCATCGTTTTGCATGCATTCGGTTTTCTTCAGCTCAAAATCACAACTCTCCGTCAAACGCCGTCGCTGCCCCTGACGTGCCCCCACCACGCGCGCGCTTCACTGAACGCCAGCTGTAGAAGGAACCAAAAGACAGTGGAGTCCAGGATTTCTAGTACTGCCTCGCCATTCCCAGTTTTGGGAAACCCCAGGGCAGCTAAACAGTGTAAAGAAAAAATAGATCTAAAGATTTCTCTTGTTTTTTACGTTATGTTCAGTCTTGCATCTTTCTATGTTTTGTAAAGCTCTGGTTTCTAAACGAGAGGTCAAGTCAAAGAAGGGGTCCGGAAAAAAAGGCCAAAAGCTTTTTTATGTTTTGTCAAAAGAAAAAAAGGAATTCTTCACTTTTTTTAATCCAAAAGAAGAATTCAGTTTTTGAAGACTGGAGGTAAAAAGCATGGAGGTAAAGCTCACAGTTTGTGTTGCTTCTTCAACTTGTTCAGCTCTTTTGTTTTATTTCTGGACTGTTTGAGGTGATCTTTTATCACTGACATCACATCTTCTCCCGGTTCCTCACCTGTTCTTCACTCCTGACAGCCCCGGGCGAATGTACAGCAGAGTCGGGAAAGGCAGGTTGACGTGTTGAGAAAGTGAGGAATAGAGACAACCAGGGAGAATGATCAATGCAACAAAGATACATTTTTCAGACAGGAAAAGCAGATGGACCATGCCATTTATTTACCACGTGGAAGGTACAGCACAGGTATTCCCCTACAATCAACGCAGAAGGCGGGAACTGTTTTCTATGTCGCTTTTTTAACCAGTTTATTCCTTTTCTTTGTTTTATCAGGGATGTGATTCTAAAGAAATCAAAAACCAGCAGCTTGGGTTTATACTATATACAGCACAGTCTCAATAGCTTCTCTTTCATTACACATGACAACTTTGCAACCAAATACTCCTTTATCTTATTCTAAATGTATTTGGTTTTTGTAAAGGTGTTAACCATGTTTACTGTTGTTGATGTATTTTTTTTTCTCTCTTTTGGTGACACCAAGACTGTTTACCAACCACCTGCTAAAGAAAGTGTGTTAAAAGACCTTCCTGACAGCAGTGGAAGCTTGAAGTCAGCAGCGTGGAGGCCATACAAAGATAACCATCTTTCACCACATACAGAGAGACCGATTGCCCTCCTCCTCAAGCAACTTTGACACATTCCCAAAGGGAACAAAATCTCTTTGTGTTTACGTACGCCACAGAGGCGCATCTCGATGATCCAAAGGGGGAGGGCTGAAAACCAAAAGTGAGGCACTTGCACTGTACGTGTGTGTAATGGAGCACTTGGTATGTTTGTGGTTACTTCTTGAGGTGAAAACGTTTCTATCTTCCACTAGCCCCCTTCATTACCAACTTATTATAAAAGGAAGTAAGAGCAAAAAAAATAAGTTGCTACTCCCCTTATTGGAACCAATGTTTGCTCCAACAGTGTTGGGTCTAATAAGTTATAAGCACTAAATTAGGTCACTCCTTTGTTGTTTGATGTGCACTGCACACTTTATTCACTTGGCAACATGCAAGCTAAGTTTTGACTCCAGCTTTCACCAGCTTCAGCTAACCTTGTAAATTATGAGGTCAAAAGTGGGATTGGTGAAACAAAATCTGATTTGTCATTTGAATGTGTTCATATGAATTCCAGCGTGCTCGTTGTCTCAAAGGCAGGAAACAAAATCACATGACCAAATACTTGACTTAATGTTTACTCTGTTGTGATAAATGGCCCCAACTCTTTTGTCACCCGCGGCTGTGTCCTACTTCATTACAATGTGCTGAAATTGATAGAAATATCCAACAAATGTTTCTATCAACAGGCACGTTGTGATTCTGTTCCTGCATTTACTCTCTGCATTACATGAAATTTGCTTGCACGATGAAATCTTGGCATTTCTGTCACGCACACACACAATCATTTTACCCCAGAATTATTCAAAACCAACACCAGCTAATAAACGCCCATACTCGCCTGTTTAATATACAATACAGTACTTCCGCAACTAAAAAAATTCTTCTTTTGCCTATTTTTTTTGTCTGTTCATGTACATATGTAGTTCTTGTATTTTCTCTGAGCTCCAGTTTATGACCAGATACCTTGGTCATAACATTTGCCACCTTATGAACAAGACAGGTTCAACCATGACATTGAGTTAGGAAATAATGTACCGTACAACCTTTAAAAAAAATAATTGTGCTTCTTCCATGCCGTTACATTGATGCTTCAGTGAGAAGTATTTAGATTATCTCTGAACTAATTTGCCATTGTATTATGTGAATTGTTTAAGAAAAGACAAATCTATATATATACATAAAGAAAAAACGTGTTAGAATTTAAAGTCAAAGCAAAAAAGACTGATTCTTTTTTTCATATATATAGAGTATATACCTGGATATATATGCTGTTGATACATTTTGTTTTCATGTTCTGCTGAAGGAAATGTTGGTGGGTAACTGTAGGAGGGAACCCGCTTATAATTCTCCCCGCAAGCCAAGCTTGTTATGCTTGTTTCAGTGAGTGTGAATCGCACGCTCCCTTCTGGAGCTCCTTCACGTCACCCACCCAGCGCTGCTAAGCAGAAATCAACAGTTGAATAAAACCTAAACTCTTATTTTCCCTTTCTCTTTTCCCGGAGCCGCGCAGGCCCTCTTGCAATTAGTTTGATCGACATCTCTGTGTGATTGCGCTCTGTATAAATGTGAAGGAGCCCCAGGCAAAGTATGCGAGCTGCCACTGAAGCACGGTGGTCTACCTCCCCCCCACCCCCAAACCCCCTAAGCAGTGCCCTTCCACCCAAGCAGTTCCACTACATTATCAAATGGCCTGTGGCGATTTCCTGTCAAGCTCCTGACGAAACAACACTTTGGGGTCCAAGGAGGTTTTTGTTGGTCCACACATCAATGGCTAGATTTTTTTTTTAACTCCATGCATTTACAACTGCCCTTTCTCCATTATTGTGATGCCTCATGTTTGTGTTCGGACCATCTCCTTCATTGGTAGTTGGGGAAATCTGGCTGATCAGATTCTGTCCAGGTGCAAGTCCCTACTGTATTTCAGATCATAGAGATGTTTTGGCGAGACTGGATATTTTAAATGGCGGCATCTCCAGGCAGCTAGTAATATGATTTGGCCAAAATAAGCTCACACCCTTGTTTAGGGTAAATCCAAATCCTCAAAAGGATATTTGCTGCCATTCTTAAACCTGTCCATCTCTTCAGTAAGGAACTCACTAGTTGCTAGTTGTACTGAGGTTATCTTAATCCCATTCACTGCCGATGGCACAAAGATGACGTTAGCATTAAGGGGCTCTCAAAGGCACCCAGGTTTGTCTTTGCATAATGTAAACACTGGTGCTGTGGCCTCGGCAGGGGAGAAATCAAGGTACTATAATCCAATGCAGTGCTGTTTCTCCTATGTTGTCCTCCGATCATATTAACTCCATTTTGTACACAATGTTATGCTGTAGAACATGAAAATAAAAAAACATCCTGCCTCAAGCCTATTAAGTGTCCGGACACAAGTAGTGATGGGGTCGCCCCGAACCTGTTGCCTCTCCTGCTTCTTCATCCATTTTTATGGTTTTATTTTGCTGACTAGTACTCATTGCTGTCTCCTCATTAGTTGTGCTCCGTCCTGTAGCTAAGAGCAAAACAAAATTTGCTCAAAATCAGTATATTTTGTATTATATTACAGTAAAATTTCTCATGCGAGCATGGAAATACTTTCCATATACCCCAAACAACAAAAACATTCAAAGTTCAGACTAAGCAAAAAGTTCATTTTTGACCTCAGAAACAGCCTAACAATTTCAGCTCGAGGTCCATTTACTTGATTGTTGCGGAACTTTTGACCGTATCTCACGGTCTTCATCAGTAGATTGAGTTTTATCAGTTGTCATGAAACTATATATGTTCAAACGTGTTTCTTTAGTTTTACATAACAACTGAGCCAACTCAATCTGCTAAAGAAGACCATGCGATACAACCGAAAGCTCCAGACGGAGTGAAGTTTCCAATTTGTTGGAAGTTTTCCAAATACATTACACATGACAGCTAGCTGTTGAGCATTACGCGTAGTTGCATTCTTAATCCTAACTGACATCACAGAGTTTTAGCAGTCCAAAAGTTAGCTTTCTTACCCAACATAACATATGTTTCATCAATGTTGTGAGATGTTTGTAATATTGGATAATTTACTTCCTTTTGGGCAAAGCTGGCAGAAAAAGAGGGATCATATATTTTCACTCCCAAATTGACATTCTTATGTTGCCATATGGCATCAACCTCCAGATCTGATCATCTAACATTCATATTGGAGTAGAAGTAAGCTCTCAACCCTGCAACCCTGGGGGGAGTGAGCAGCTCTACATGAATTTAGAAATGACCCGCCATTATAAACAAGTGCTCACACAGCAGAATTAAAACTGTGGCATCAAAGAGCCACAATAGGCGGTCTTGTTTTCTCTAGTGAGAGTGATATGAATACTTATGAGGAGGGTTTTTTTCTCTTCAAATGGAGCGGCTGGTCTGGCTTTTGTTCTCTGCTGTGTTTGCCCCCTCCGCTGCCGCCTAATAAAGGGCTGAGCGTTCAGCTGTGATTTATGAGTTGAATAAAACAAGATAGCATAATTCTGCCTACGGACAGTGTAAAAATCAACTCTTGTGAGTTACTAGGGACCCTCCATGTACATGTCCTCACAAACACACACGCACGCTATGTCCATGCACTCATTGTCCAGGGTAGCTACTTTAACAGCAGTTCATATGTTGACAGTTTTATAAGCATACATGGTTTATGTACCTGATCCTCACTGAGATCAATATTTCATACATGACAATACTTGTTTGTGATAAGAGGCTGACACTTATATTATCCAAGTAATGGTCAATATATGCTACAATATTTATAGATTAAGCTGCAGTACACTATATCTAAGCTACAGTATCAGTGTGTATCAGTTTGTTTATGTGACATCCCTGACAAAAAAATCCTACTTTTTTCCAGATCCAGACATTGAAGTTAGAGTGACAGGTTTTCAGGAGGCCCTCTCAGCTCTGTGGATGCACATCAGCTGATCATCCACTTCTAGCAGGCGATAAAACGTGAGCAGATGCCCACAGGGTCGTTATCTGCCCTGGTCGCCTGCAGCTCCTGCTCACAGACCCTCCTATGTTCTGTAGAAATACCACTCAACAATAGTCAGGGAGCATTTGGCACTCTGTGGATTCAGACGTCATGTGAAAATGACTGGAAATGTAATTGGACTTTTTCTTAAATTTGACTTTTTAAGAAAGAAATTGACTATCTTCACAGTCGAGTACACATGAGTAGTCTTAGCGTTGCCTTGCACGACCCTGAGTATAGATAAAGTAGCAGTGTGTCTTCAAAGTGTCCAGATCTCGCCAACCATGGGGCCAGTTCCCATGGCAACCATGCTGAGGGGCAACTCCGTCGATCTCTGCTCCTTCCAGAGCAACGGCCAGGGCGATGTTGTTGTCAATAAAAAGAGGAGGGTCCCTCCAGCCTTCATTCTTTCATTTAGGATTGTAAAGGAGGAGTAAGGTTAGAAAGAGGACGAAATGTAGGGGGGAGAGGGGCGGGGAGACAACATAGTTGATTTAAAAGTCCTTAGCATTGGTTTCCAGGAGTGGTTTTGCCCTCATTATGGTTATCTTTGAAGGAAGGAACAGGGCAGAAGTCCTGAATGTGCCTTGATAAGCCTAGAGTTTCTAGAGCGGACCTCACCAGTCGCCATGTTTTTGACTAGAAACTGTGTGTGGAGGGCCACGGCGCCGATGATAGAATGTCTCTGGGCCTGGCTTTCTATACCTACGATTTAAAGATTTGTTTTACAAAGAAATGTCCTGTGAGTTGCGTTCAGAGGCCCCTTTGGCCTAGGTTCTAGAAAGACGTCGCAACGTCTAAGAGTGACTTTTCAACTCTTTGCTCTGAACTATTTTTTGATCCTGACTTATGACTTATGACTCCTCTCTCCCATTTGTACACAAGCAACAAACAAGGAAGCCTCATTCAGCAAACCGCATGTGGAACAGTCGGTGAGATGATCCGTTTTTAGTGCAGGAGCTGTTCAGTCATCACCTGCTTTGTGTGAAGGTGGGTGAATGATAATAAGGCGGAAAGAGAGAAAAGAAAATCCCTCTCATTAGCCTGTATTTTAACATTGGATGCAATTATTCAGAATATTAAAGCCTAAAGATTAAACAATATTTCAGCCACAGCTTCTTTAGTTTGAACTCGAATATGCAACCCAGAGACCCACTCTTTCCTTAAACTGGATCATCTCATTGGCTGTTTTATCTTATTACAATCATGTAGACCTCAAGAACCTAATGACTGTCACAATGGATTTTTACTCTCTTTTTTTTTTTGTATATTGAGTATATTATACTATATGCTCTGGTCTAACTGTATTTTTAATACTGCATGTGCATGCAAATAAGGAAATTATGAGATACACGTAAATGTGCTCTGTTTGTCTCTTTGGCATCCATGACAGGTTGGGAGCAGCCAGAGTTGCTTCAGTACACCTTTATTTTATTTTAACTGCACATTACGGAGTTTTGTTTTCAAAGCTTCAGATTGGTAAACAAAAAAAACGTTCTGTCATATGTTTTCAAATCTGTACTAGAGAGCCATAAGTACCTGTGATTCCCTGCCGGCACGGACCAATTTGTCCCAGTCTGAGTGAGGCTCTCTCCATCTTTGTTGTGTGTGTATTAACAGTTAGCCGGTCCCACAAGAGTCCCACAAGGGGTGCTTGTGGAAGACAGATTACTGGAGGAGGCTGTGCATCTCAACATGAGTGTTGCAGTGATGGGAACAGTTGGAGTTATGAAGAGGTCTGATTTGTTTCTCAGTTGTTACTTTCCCCACCTGCATCCCCCGACCCTCTGCTGAAATCACACAGGATGATATTTTCCATATGTGTAATCAGAAAATCTTGTAGTAATTGTCAAAAATTAAGGAATATGTATTGCTCATGATACTTTAACTAACCCCTCTAAAAGGTAAAACAACAGTTGGCAGCGGCTGCTCTCCACCCTGACAGGGCCGGTACAGTAGGTTGCATTTTATATCCTTTTGAAGACTAAATGTACACGTTTGATATATGTTTCTAGACTGTAAACTAATCCTAGATGCAACACATTTTCCTTCTCCAGATCTGTACATGGACAGCACATTTAGTGACACAGTTGGTTTTAAAATGTTAACACTACATTTTCTGACATAAACGGGGTCAGGATGTCATTTACTGAGCAGCGTCAAGTTCATAGTCAAGTTTTTGAGGACATTTCTAAGGAACAGACAGACATTTGGGGAAATTAGATTATTAGTTAACTTGCTGAGAGTTAGATGAGAAAATAGACACAGACTTATTTATCTACCTCTCGGCAAGTTAGTAAATAATCGTGTTTCTCAAAATGGAAAATTAGTCCTGTAATGTTTCGTTTTTTTTTATGTGGCGTTCAGGTGAACAGGGCCGGACAAGAAGGGAAAGTATTTAACACTGTTTGGAGATGTGTGAGCTCTTACTTTCATATACAACAAAGGAAAAAGGTTCTGGCCGGATCTCACTGAATTTGTCTTCTCCAATCAGTATCATTTTCCTCAAATATCTGATTGTTGAAAAAAAAAAAAAAAAAATGTCATTTGGCTGAAGGTTGGTTGTCAACACCAGATTTTTCAAACACTTGTCTGCTTCAATAGGAATGCTTGTCTCCCAGAGCCTCTCCTCACCACTCTGCTTGTTTTACACACTGTATATGTAGAGAAAAGTACTGGAAGAGCTCCCATAGGAGTCATGAATACATGGCCTGGTGTTTCATCATGAGTGCAGGATGAATGAGATAACAAATTATCATTCTGCGCTGAAAAGGTTAAAGATGCCTGATGTTTCTAAATTAGCACTTTCTCTTTCCCGTTTTCCAGTGCACCTCTCATGCAACTGCAGCAATCATCAAGTAGAATTTATCAAGCAAGCATTTGAAAATGCAACTAAATATCTCAGCTGCAAACATTTGTTACCTGTGTATTATTTTTCATAAATACCTTTTGAGCAGGACTTCTTTCACTGCACTGCACTGCGCTCATGCATAAGCTCACATCACACAACCGATACGCCTCCACACACACACACTCACTCACTCACTCACTCACTCACTCACTCACTCACTCACACACACACACACACACGGAACAGGCACAATATGAGTGAATGGTGTAAAGCCAACAGTGTGCGATTATGTCATTGGGGCAATGTGTGCCAATGCTGCTCAACATATGTCCCCGTGGCTTCAGGTCTAATCCTGTGATGATGCGAAGAGCTCGCTGGTGGAAGCTGCTCGCATATCTCCGGGCTACTAGTCCAAATGCACTGCTCCGCCAAGGAGCTGATAGCATGTATGTGTGTTTGTTTGTGTGCGTGCATGTGCAGCAGGAAACGATGGAGTGTGTGTTTCACATGACCGCCTGAGGTACGCCCCATCTGCTCAATGTAGCATTAACACCTCCTCCTGTTTGTCTGTGTGTGAGGAAAGTGTGAGCATAAAAGCTTACTGTGCATGTGCGTGTGCACGTCTACTTCTTGATCAAGCCATTCCTGCGGCCATAAAAGCATGTTCCAATGTGCAAGCTGTCAAACCTCATGTGTTATCAACTTGTAAATTGCCATGGAATAATAAACCTCTCCATGCTGCGTTTCAGGTCAGCCAAAGCTTCTGTGCTTCATTATCATAAACAGTGGCATCTGCAGAGCATTGACCTCCATCAAATGGCCAAATAGAAATGCAAGGAGCCCACATTCATATTACATTCGGTTAAAGCTCACTGACATTTTACTTGATGCAGTGATTGTAGAGATGCTTATCCAGGCTGTAGACACATGCTGTGCACTTGTCTGTCAGCTCTATTAAGGCATTTGAATAGAAGTTTGAGGTGCAGAGGAATTAAGGCATCGGGAGTCAAGCTCAAAGACGATTTTCAGCATCTTAGTGGATTGCAGGGAGCTGCAATTGTGTACGCCTGTGTCCGAGTCATTGAATAATTGATGATGGTAGTGAAAAACAGCATTTGTATTACCGGCTCCATCTGTGACCTCAGTTGATTGGAATCATTGTTGTGCATGAAATCAGTAGCTTCCCTTGGCTGTGAGGGTGCAGGAGGTTCAAAACAAGGGGGAGGGTACGGAGGAAGAAAGAAACACATATGGATCAGTTTAACACAAGCAATATTGTTTTTTCACATCAGAAAACTTAATCCAAAGTTAACTTGCAACAGGATGATTTGTATTGGAGAGGGGCAAACACGAGAGAATACATGTATTGTGCCTGTTTGCACCAAGCCAGCAACGTCTCCAAGCAAGAGGTTTTAATAGGAGAACAAATAGGGACTAATGATGGAGAAAAAAAAGTCTCTACTCTATTGCATGATCCTCATTGTGTGTCGGTATTCTAGATTTTATTCTAAGATCGATACTACTTTCATGTCCGAGCCTTAAATATGAAGCTACAGTCAGCAGCTGGTTAGCTTAGGTTAGCATTAAGACTGGAAACTGGGAAAAATAACTAGTCTGGCTCTATCTGGAGCAAAGGTAACAACATCAGTACCTCTACCCTGAACTATGTTTTGAGTCTGTTTTTCTTTCTATAGGTAAAGTGCAGTTAGATGCTGGCAAGCCGGGTTAGCTTGACTCTGCTAACCCGCTAACACTTTGGTTTTTGTATGGACACAAGTGAGATATAATGTATGCTTTTGTGAGCTTTAGAGGTGCTGGTATAGGACAGGGCTAGGCTGTTTCTCCCTGTGTCCAGTCTTTATGCTACGCTATGCTAACCAGCTGCTATATTGTCTTGTAACGTATAGACATGAGAGTGCTATCAATACTCTCATCTAACTCTCGGCGAGAAGCCAAATTAACGTTTTACCAAAAACATCAATTCCTTTATAAAGTACATCAAAGTGTGTGTACACTCTCACTGTAACCTACAGGGCAATTTGGTACAATTTCTGACGTTGTTTTTTTTTTGCCGTTAAACCTCACATACACAAACTAAGCCATGTTTAAACTGAATGTTCTCTCTCTGCACATTTGAAACAAGGCCTGTTTCATCATATTACACACAGACAGCGTCACCCAGTCAGTCTATAGCCTACATGGGATTATTGTTAACACACAAAGCACTTGCAATATATCTGTTCTATCACAAATACTATACTCTATTGCACCAATGATGTTTTCTTATATTCTTTTCCACAATATAATGAAATTCTATGAATATATGATGATTTTTCTTAAAGAAGAATCGATACACATTGACTGTTAACTCCTGTATCAGTTTTTTTTTTTTTTATCTGTTCGCTGTGTGTAGAAACTGCCATCGTACATGTTGTAAATTGTGTTTTCTGACAAATTGCGTTCTGGTGCTGTTGTTGTTTGACTCAATGTACAGTTTACCGTCTCCAGAGTGATCTGTTTTACTGGAGGACTCTGAAAGCATCTGGTTATAACTGAATAAAGATTTTTGGCAGCTGTTTGTTAGCTGCTGTCACTGTGTCTTTACTCATCTCAAGGAACACTTTGCTCAGTAACGTTTTACGTGAAAAACATCCACTCTAAAGTACAAAAGTACAAGTTAGACACTCCATTCATGGAATATAACTAAGTACATTTTTGAGTTACTTCTACTAAGTTTTTCAAATTTTCTTCTACATGTCAGAGACAAACAGTTAAAATAATTACATTTACTTGACAGCTATAGTTATTCTTCAGATTCAGATTTTTATACACAAAATAGTTGGTCAGTTTTTAAAATATGAGCTACACTACTGTATATTCAATTGGTAATAATAGCCTTACCTCCATTAAGTGCTCACACAGTAATGCATCATTTATTATAATTCAATAATCCAGAATAATTAATGTCATTCTGCAACATGAGTAGCCTACTTTCTCTAGCTATACTTTGACACAAATACCTGACTTTTCCCTGAAACACATTAACGGTGTAAACTGTATGTTTATTTTTTTGTTAAAAAATATAATATTTATTCCATATGTATTTTACAAAGTCTGTTGCCACAAGTCTATTACCGTAATTTCATTGCTAGTCTCTCCCTTGGTTCCATCCTCAGTTGTGTGACCTCCAGTGGATTTAATAAATTAGAACTTTTATCCAATCAGATCTCCCCTCTGTGCTCTCTCCGGGGGAAATATCTAAAACGAGGCCTTCAGAATTTCGAGTAAATACCTCTGCTGTTCAGGCAAATCGGGACAATGTTGTTTGTCATGTTCTTAAGCCTTTGTTCTGCATTTTGGGAAAATGATCCTGCTGGTGTTAAAATTTAGACCCACACAGTTGAGTTCAGTTAATCTGGCTCACTCTTAAACATTTAGGCTCAGGTTGAAGGTAGGCCGGAGCTTAGAATTAGTTTCTTATTAAATCAAAAATCTTAAATGATAAATGTGTAGTTTATAGTACTATCAGGTGCAACAAAGCTAACAAGAGACTCAGGAACATGTCAGTCAATCAGCCTGCTTTATTCCTGGATTGGACATGATGGATTGAGACAAAGTGTGTGTGTGAGTTTCTGTGTGTGCAATAGGAGTTTATATATACTGCCTAAAAGTGATGGCCTCAGTCACCGTGTATTTATGTCTCTGTAGTGTATTGAAACTGTCTAAGTGCTGTGCTGTGTGTTAAATCACTTTATTCCACACGATGATGTCCTGTCAGGACACCAGGACATCATGCTGGTGTCCTGGTGGCCTTCTACTGGCCAAAAGATTCAAGTCAAAAGTTTGTATTTTTGACATCACTTTTAAAAGGACTTGGACATTTCCCTACATCTTTACTCACTATTCTATTACAGTATGACAATGTAAGGTGGTGAAGTCCCTTAAATCTTGATTCAAATTTTAGTCAAAAATTTCTATTTAGAGCTTAATTTGCTGTGTGCTCTGCCCACCTCAGACCAGTAAAAGAAGCATAGATAAATGACATAATTGTAATAAAATCACAGAGATTTTGGGACTCTCCTCAGTGTCCTCCTGGATATGAACTTCTAGAGAGATCTACCAAATATAATATTCACCAGTTAAAACTAAGCATAAGGTAATCTGGTGAGGTCTGGATGAAGAATAAATAAAGCCATCAGGTTTTGCTGCTGTTCTTGGCCGCCCTCTTGTGTTCAATCGAGGCACCACAGCTGAATGAGTTTTTGTTTTGTTCTCAAAGAAAGTCAATTTTTTTGACCTTCTGTAGGTAGATTCAAATTTTCCCCCATATTGGACACGCTGATGTGTTAAGGTCACATCCGTCAAACAGAGGTATTCTGTATTTGAGGGAAATTCCCCGGAAGTTAAATAAATTCCCTACATAAAGACATTGACTCAGAACAAGGTTGCTTCAGAGGTATTTTTTTATTAGAGCATATCTTCACTCCACAGTTCCAATTGAAAAACAAACAAATGTGTGTTGTATGACTAAATACAAATACAACCCTTATGCCAGATAAAAGTTTTTGATATATTCTCTCAGTGAACCAGGTCATGGCTGGAAAGTGAGGCGATGCATGAGATACTGTACAGTGGAAAATCTATTTTCTGTCAACTCTTTTCTGTCAAGAAAGAATAGCCCTGGCCTTTATGTGGTGTCCTCTCGGGACGCCGATTCACAGTTTGTGTGGCACATTGCATCACTAATGATTAAGTGTTTGGCCAATGGTCCAAGTCCTGCCCAAGCTCAGGAGAAGTTTTAGAAATACGTGTTAAATCCTCGTGTCCTCCCTTTGTGTACCAGAGGAAGCCTTGGCTGTGTTCAGACTGGCTCTGTTTACCACGTTGTATTTATCGCCCTACAGTCACCCAGTGCATATCAGACAACTCTTAAAGTCACTGTTTAATAGTTTAACAGAAAATAAGCAGACCAAACTGCTGATGTAAGGGTCAGGGTTGCCAGAGCAACTACAACATGAGCTTGCCGATTTGTCTGGTTTCCAGGCTATTGTGAAGCAGCAAAAGATTGTAAATCAGTTGATACTACGCTGATGGATTTTATATATATACTTACTTATAATATTCAAAATGTTTTTTTTTTGGTCTGTGTGAAAGCAGCATTTTCAGAAAATAGCCTACTGTATACAACCTTGCAATTATCAAAAGATTTTGAAAATGTTTCCTAGAAACTTTCAAAACAAGGCTGTGCTTAGGCACATCAGCATGCTAACATGCTGATAGTAAGCAGAAATAATGTTTACCATATTTACCATCTTGCTTTAGCAGGTTAGCATGCTAACATTTGCTATTTAGCACAAACATGAATATCATTAGTTTTGCAGGGATTTAGTCATAAACCCAATTATTGGACAACTGTTAACCTGATTTTGGTGCTGGAATGAAAAGTTAAGGGATTCCCAAAAACCCATGATAGTCCAGCTACTGGTTGTTAGATAATAACAGCCGGAGCAGTCTCTTGCTTTGCTTTTATCTGTATTACAGAAAGGGGAGAGACTGGGTGTTACCTCGCAGGCAGTAACAATGAACAAGTGTTTAAATATTGACTCTGGCTCTAAAAGAGACATTTATTTCACTCTCACCTCGGGTCAAGGCTGAACCTTGACTGTGTTTTCCCTGCCTATGTTCTGCTGATCTTGGCTGTTTTCCTGTTACTATTTAAGCGTGGAGATACGATTTTGACGGACTCTTAACAATGGGAAAAGGGAGGGTTTTTATTCTAAAGTATGTTTTGAAATATAAGCTTTGGAGTTGTGGCTGCAGCCGTGACACTAGTATAAGTGGCCTAGTACTGTGGTTACAAAACATAGTACCTATATGAAACAAACAAAAAAAGCATACTTTCATATTTTGAACATAGTGTTAGACTACATTATGATTGACTAAAATAATGTAACCAAGAAAACGGAAACCCATAGTAAACCATGAATGGCCCCAAAAAGGAGGCAGACAAAATAAGTACTTGTGAAAATAGGTTTGTAATATTTCTGTATTTGTGCAATTTTGTACACTGAATCTAAATAATTAAACTTTTAATTTCATAAAGAAAAAATAAACTAGGAGCATGTTTGGCATCTGAGCTTTGCTGGTTAGACAAAGACAGAGAAATAAGGAGTGCATGAGGTAAAGGAAAGGAGAAAAGGAATGTTATACAGCAGGGAGGATTTCTCCTACAGCGAGCCAGAATAGATTAAAATATACGATCGACACAAGACCACATTCCTGCATCCCGTGCTTTCAGTTTCCCCACCAGATAACAACCAACACAAGTGTCAGACAAAAAAGACCAGACAATTAGATCATAAGAAAGGCTGTGGTAAGTCACTAGTTTCCAATAAAAGGAGACTGGCACACAAGAGTTTAGTGGGTGAGTGTTGACAGTCTAGGGGTTGGAAGGTCAAGTGAGGAAAGGTGGGTGGGTGGGAGGTCGGGGGGGGGGGTCAGGCAAGTCTCAGTTTATCTCCTGGGTGGGCGAGTCTTCAGGCTGACTGAGCAAAGACTCGGTGGTGGCGCTGGGGCTGTCCTGCTCGCCGGGGTTACTGGTGGAAGCTGATGGACTCATCTTGGTCTGAAGCAGGGGGAGGAGAAAAGACGAGGAAGAATAATTCAAGTATTGACTCCCATAACTTAAGTTAACAAAGGGTTTTATCCAGACACAAAAAAAGCAACCACATTTAAAATGAATATTTCTGGTAACATAAAGGTTAAAATGATAGCTTTTACCAGAGATCAAATTTAAAATGCATATATGTAAAAATCCCTAAATACAAAACATCCTATTAAAATTCAAGATCTTGTTATTGGAACTATTTAAAGCAATTTGTATGGAACCTTTGAAAGAATTAATAAGACAATCTTCCGTTCAGCAAAAGTTACGCAGTCTCAAGTTGATAGAAACAGTGGTTTTAAAGGTGAATTCCTGTTTTTATTGACACTGAAAAGAGTTGATGAACTATCTGTGACCTCTATAAATATTCGATAAAGCTATGAATAGAGATATTACATAGCGATTGTAAGAATTATGTTTATTACTGAGTTAGGCTCATGCACAAACCATCGGACCAGGTTGAGAAGACTTCATTGAGCTGCCAGAGATCAACACACAATGCAAATACAATGGCACTATAGTGACATTTCCGGTTTACATTCCTGGTGGATCTGTAAATCCTAATATTCTATAAGTTCTATACACAGTCCAGGGCTTTAACACGCGGCCAACTAAACATTTGGAAATGTGAATTGCTGAAAATGTGGCCACTAATCCAGTTTTTATACAGTTACCTTCAAAGTCTCTACTTTCTCCTCAAATGACTTGAAAGTTGGTGCATTCCTGTGAAAGAAAGAGACATAAAACAACAAAATCACATACCGACCGACAGTGTTTGACTTTATCTGACATGCTTACAGTATACACCTTATATGCTTGGGAAAGTAAAGGAAGACGGAGCAGGATATGACTGTAGTCACACCTTTAAAAGGTAATGGTATCTGATACTCAAAGTGACCCCATTCTATTCTTCTAAAAAGGTCCTAAATCGTGGTGATTTTCAAAAAAATATAACTAAGAGAGTATCGAATGAACTAGATGAGAAAATGTAACGGTGAACGTTTTCCTCTAAAATATCGACCTGTAACATTTACAAAAGGGTGAGTTTGATTTGTACAACTAATGAAAAGGCAGGCAGACTAATGAAAAAACAAATTCACATGGAGCTGGAAGACAAAGATGAGTGTGTTTTGTTGGATATAGGTCTGAATGGTTTGTATGAATGGAATACATTTAATGTTTTAATATCAAATAGATTTGTAACATCATCAACTATTTGGATTATCAATTCATTGTTTTAGTTTTAGTCTTCTATGACCGTAAAGTACATCTCATTGGTGTTTTCGATTGTTTCCTGGATAAAATTAGCAGTTTGAAGACATCCCCTTAAATTCTCGAAAACATTTCATTAGTTATTAATCAACAGATTCATTGATGAAAATAATTACAGCTTTAATTTCACACATCCAGACCTGCATCTCATCAAACTACTTCAGACCAGGAGAAATTGAGCACAAATGTAGTTAAAAATTGGTGGAGAAACAGTGGAGTGTGATTATACCAATAAAGTACACTAGACAGAATGTATTTTTTTGTTTCTGAATGTTTCCAAATTCACAGCTAACCGTTACTGCCTCTGGTTTCTAAGGTGCATTTTATCTCCATGTTGTTCAAGATCTTTGCCAGACCCCCGTCAGCTCGACGAAACAGAGGTCTGTCTAGTCAAGATTGTAAAAGCTGCAGCTTCACTGATAGCTCAAAAAGTAGCTCTTAGCGTTGGTCGCTCTTGGCAACCTCATGGTGCTCACTTGAGACCTTTTTATACAATCCACAACATGAAAATGCACAACTAAAGCCAAACAAGTTTCCCTTTTCTTCTCATATTTTATTCAAAACGTGGAGCTCAGCGGGCACCACTGTGTGCCAGTCGCTTTAACACAACTTCCCCTTACCTCATGGCCGGCATACTAGCCGAATGTTGTAATGATCGCATGCTATCCGACAGCATTGTGAAGAAGAAAGGGGGTCATTAGTGGTCATCTTAGCATAGTGCAGACAGTTTTACACAGACCGAACAAAGAGAGAAACTTACAGTACAAACCATACTGTAGCCTATATCCTATAAATCCTACGTTATCCCATTTAGATTGATTGTGTATTAACACAGTGGGTATGTGCAAGCCCTTTGTATTTCGGGGATATATCTTGTCCACGCACACACATACACACACCCCCTTTGGCCCCTAACCCCACTCACTATCCCACCCCAAAACCAGCTCTGTGTTGAGGCTCATTTGTGGGGCTGCATTTCACAGCACACTGGGGCTTTGAGGGGCCTGATAATCCTGTTTGCAGCTCAGTAATCCAGAGAGAAGACGGATGACAGAGGAGAAAACAGGATTAGGATCTGGGGGTCAATTGGAGCTATATCTCAAATAGAATGAAGTGTGGCTGTTTCCTAAGCCTTGTTTAAACAGGAAATATTAACAATTGTGTCTTGGTTAGAGCTGGCACTTTAAAAGCTGAATTTGAGGACAGTGAATCCATACAGTATATTAGATCTACGGCTACCCCAAATAGCAATGTTATGGTAAGGAGAAGATAATA
The DNA here is from genome assembly GCF_013103735.1 of Etheostoma cragini. NCBI lineage: Eukaryota > Metazoa > Chordata > Actinopteri > Perciformes > Percidae > Etheostoma > Etheostoma cragini. The sequence continues at coordinate 13,710,413 of NC_048420.1, read as the reverse complement.
GAGTAAGCTAATAGTTTTGAACTGTAATGTCATTAGAAGAGGCATTTCAAATTATAAGTGGTAGAACTGGTAATTAATGGAGGTACTTTTATGGCATCAACATATTGGACCCACAACTGTATACACAAAACACACGTTATTACCACTACATTTATACATAGATGGTTGCAGTCAGCAGTGGAATAAACTAGACAGCCTGGGGGAGACACAGTCCAGTTAGCCATCTCCCGGTATCGCGGTCTTCCAGGCTCGGAGTGAAGCAGAGGGACTGTAGGCTCTGTTCTGTTCTTCCGTTGCTGGCTAGAGAAAACGCCGTTTTGTTGTGAGTATATCAAAGTGTTGTTGAATGAATAGATTACCGCCGCCTGCTGGTTTGGGGAGTTTTTCACGCATGCGCAAAACGTGCGTGGTACTTGGCAGTCGGCTGGAGTCTGTTTGGTGTGTTCTAGTGCTAATTTCAGGCCCAGACAAAGGCTGACGAGAGGCTTGGTGTGTCAGGGCCTTAACTAGCATCTTCAGATCCCTGGGCAATTTCTACAAAATTCCACTGCTCAGTGGAACAGAGGGTAATGGGGTCTCTCAAAGATTTGGTGCTTGATAAAATCTTCACTTTTAAAAGTTATGCTGATGTTGCCATCTGACTTACCTGACATCCTCAAGCTTCCTGGTGATGGCTGAGCCAACATTGGTGAACGCTGCTGTGGCCTTCAGACTTGCCTGAGACAGTGTTTCAGATGTCCTCCTATAGCTGAAAGAGAAAGAGGGAGGCCGAAAGAGCGAGAGAGAGTGAGGGAGGAAGGGAGAAGTGATGGGGATCAAAAAGAGAAGATTTGAAAGTGAAGGAAAGAAAAAAAAAAAAAAACTGAAGATGGCATCAAAGTCTGAACTAAACTTCAATGTCTTTTTCATTTTAAAAAGCCTGGAAGCATTACAATGCTGTTTATTTCCTGACCCATCAAACTGTTTCCCATATGCTGCAGTCAGCTGATCGTGCTTTCAAGACACTCAGCAAAATAGTAAAAATAAACATTTTCAAACATGCAGCAGATACATTGTCTTGAAAAATGCTGGTTAATAAAGCAGTTGGCCGTGAGGTCAAAGGACAAGCTACTACAAAACGTTTCTCATAAAAGGTGTAAATGCCTATACTCATGAGGCAAAAGCTTGATTGGCAAGGTGTCATAATGAGAAACTATGTAACAAGGAAATATAGTGCTCTCTCAGGTCAAACGTCAACATACTGAGGAAGGTAAGCACTTACGCCGTGGAGGTGGTGACCTCTTGCCAGGTTTTGGTGAAGTTCTGTTTCAGCTCATTGAGAGGTGTGATGCCCAGCTTCCTCTTAATGTCTGCCAACTGCTTCTCCCTGGCTGCCAACACCTGGGACAGAGTCAGGATCTCATCTTCAACCTACACACAGACACACGCACACACACACACAAAATGTGTAATCTTTTTAGGTTTTAAATATGCACATTAATCTTATACATTTTGTTTTTTAATTAAAGCAAATTGATTTATTAGCCCAGCTTCAAAAAATGAACCACAAAGCATTTTGATCCTCAATTTTCAATCCTCAACCTCAAACAAAAATGCTAAACTTTTCTGACTTTTCTGCTTTTTTTTTTCATTGCAAATTGAATATTTTGGACTGTTGGTCAAATAAAACAGGACATTGGAAGATGTCAACTTGTCACTGGGAAATTGGGATTTGGTTCTGACATTTCATAAACCAGACAATTTGTTGATTATTCAAGAGGAATACAGGCACTACACCTGGCAGCGCCGATTCTATAATGTGAGAGTTTGACTTATTTCATTTTCAACTAATGTGAAATGTCACTCATTTTTTCCTCAGTTGATGAATCGCAACAAACAAGATCACCCATACACTCTTGGCAAAAGAGCTGCTGTAAATATAAGCGGTCATGGGCATCACAAATCCAACATCTGAAGCAAGGTGAGTGGTTGGATCAGCTACAGGGACAACAAGGGACCTGAAATGAGCATCTTGTTTCTATGGAAGACTGTTATATGAACACAACCTAGCCTTGTTTGAAATTAAAAGATGCTCAAAGCATACAACGCTATACTCAAAAACCCCAATCAAATTGGTGTATGCATATTGTGGCCGTAACCTGACAGAACTAAGGGTTGTTTAATCCCTGATCTCTCCTGTCCTGACCTTGACCAATTCTTCTTGTAGCTCCCGCTGTTCCTCCTCTGTCATGGCGGGGGTAGCAGAAGAGGGACCCACAGACGTCACGGCATCTTCTCCCACCTCCGGGATTGAGTCCGGATGCTGCTGGGAACCTGGAAGGTAAAATAATTTTTTAGATACCTTTCACACCTGTTACTTGGCGAGTCACGTGTCCGCTTTTTGACAGACATGTTTACATGTTTGTGCCCATGTTTGCCGTGTGACAGTGAACAGGTGGTATGGGAGTGGAGGTTGATTTTGGTTGTTCATCTGCTCAGTTGTCATAGAGGATGAGGAGAAGAAATGAAGCTGGAAGTAGGCAACTATGTGAAATGTACCAGAGAGTAGGACTAGGAGAATCAATGATGCTTAAGATGCTGTTTGATGAGGTGGCAACCAAGAGGGACAAGCAAAACACTTTATCCCTCTCACGCTCATAGTCATATGTTCACTCCACACACATATAGTATACAGTAAACACACTTGTCTTTGATGTTGTTGTCTCTGGTAGAGCTGTGCCCAGTAGGAGAGGCAGGGCATCAATAATACAGATATTTTTCTAGGTGGAGACATCCTGGGCTCTGACAGCGTGAGGGGACAGCAAAAGGAGTTCTGTCTGTCAAAAGAACAGCGGAGGAGAATGTACTGGGCCAGAACTGAGCTGGAACACAAACGTGTCTCTGGAGTCATTTTTCGTCTGGTCTTTCAAGGGGTCAGAATAACATTATAGATATAGAAACAAGGACATAAATATGATGGAGTTAAAAAAATAAAATAAAAAGGTAACCCAAGAGTTGAACAAAACAGTGTGAAGGCAGGATTAAAAAAAAGGCACTACTAGAGAAATAAAATTAGGACTCTATTGTACCTCAGCAAGAAGGAAGGCAATACTGAGGTTTAGAGTGAGAAGAGGCCAAAAAAGACCTAAGAGTTGATTTCATTAATGCACTGGCACTGTAAATTTTATAGAACTTCTGAACCCACTAACATCATGGTACAAGGAAAAAGACATGGGTTGGCCTGGTACATTGCCCCTTGTAAACACAGTAGGCTAGTAAGCTAAATAACACTATTTAATTGGCCAGTTACCCATAGAATGAACAAGAACATCTTGTTCTGAATTTGCCTGGTAGGTTAGGGTTATCATCTTATTTCCAAAATGGTATGTACATTAAATGTCATTGAAAAGGTTAACATTTTGGGAAATATGTTTATTCAACTTCTTGCCGATAGATGAGAAGATCGATGTCTGGCTCTAAAATATGACGCTACTGCTAGCAGCTGGTTAGCTTAGCTTAAAAGCTGCCTACCAGCATCCCTTGGTTCCTGTAACTTTGGCACCTTTTCACGTTTTTCTCCCTTTTAGACACCAAAACAATACTTCGAAACTGAGACAGCGTGTTGGCCGAAGACCGAGATACCAGAATCACAAGCAATACATATCCCACGAATACTAGGGGGGATTTTCCTCCTAGCTTTCTGGAGAGCTGCTCAAAGTTTCTCAGCCTTCCATTGGCAAGGTGTTAACATAAACTCAGGACTGGGCTGTGCCATTACTAGCTCTAACATGAATTAATACCATGGGAATAAGAAGCGCTGACTGGATATGTCTCAAGTGAAAATATTTATATGTCAAAACATGCACAAAAAAATCAGTAAATCATTTGAAAGAGGAAATACAGTAGACGCGGCATTACAGTAATTAAGTGAATGCAAATCGTCTTTTCAGCCTTTAGCCTTGCTCACCCACCCCCCCACATATTAAACAGTACTTTTATTTAGATAACCTACATTTAGCTTTTTGTAAGAATCCAGTGAACAGCTTCTGTAGGCTGAGACCACCTCCTAGTTATCTTCTATGCACAACACACACAGTCCTCACATCCTCTGCCCGGCCTCTCCCTTGCGCTTACCTCTGGCTTTAACAGCTGGCGAGCTGGGCGGCGTGTCACTGTAGGCCGGGGAGAGGTAAAGGTAGCTGGCGTTGACTCCTTGTTCAAAGTCAAACGGAGAGTGGTATTCCTCCAGGGGCTCCATGTTTGTCTACCACTACCTAAGCAAAGCCAGCCGAGCGCTGATTGTCTGCATGTGATCCAGGCGCGTGTCAGCTCTGTGCGTCCTTGTTTACAGCGTCCTGGACTTGTGGCGTCTGCGACAGCAGGACACAATATCTGTGTGTGTGTGTGTGTGTGTGTGTAACAGCTGCCCGCATTCAGGTGGTTAAAGCGAGAGTACAGTGAAGCAGGGTTCCATTTTCTGTTTCTGCAGCAGGCCAAGGCGTTGTATACCCTCTGCTCCTTTCTTGCTGTTAATAAGTTACCTGTCCCTTCAAGCAGGTGTTACACTCACACTCTCCCTCTTCCTCTCCATCGTAATCCCAAAGGTCAATTCTCAATCCATCCTTCAAACATCCATTTGCGCAATCAGTGTCGTTTTTAGATGCTAGCCGCTGCACGTGTTGCAGTGATACTGCGGGACATTCCGGTTTCACGTCTCTCTGTCAATTCCTTCCCTCACTTACTGTCGTCAAACGTATATAATAAAAGAGGTCCCAATTGTGTGGGCTGGTCACATGATGTGTGCGTGTGTGTGTGTGTGTGTGTGTGGGGGGGGGGGGGGATAGCATTGGATGAAAAGCGTAATCTGCAGTGTCCCAGATTACAGCGAAGCGCTAATCCAGGGTTGCCAGTCCACCTTGGAGCAGCAGTAATGCGAGTCAGCTAGAATGGAGTGGAGAGGATGCTAGAGGCTACACTTGGTATTGTGTGCGAAGAAAAGAAAAGTGCTCTGTGCGGTAAAGAGAGCATGTGCCCCTGTGTGTTTTGTGTATACATACTAGGGCTACACATTATCATTGTTTTCATTATGAATCAGATTATTTTCTAAATTGGTCGTAAGTGTCATTAAACGTTAGAAAATCCACATCACAATTTCTGAACCCAAGCTGATTTAAATAGTTTGTTTTGCCTATATAACAGTCCATATCAATAACATAACAGCAATACTGCTGTAGCTAATTCAAGTTCATGTTAATGTGGTTAGCTAGAACTTTGAATCAGTTTGTCATCTCAAAGGGCTTTACAAAGAAAACAGTCATTCTTATATGCCTTCGGATGAAATGATTGATTTGTACTTGTAAATGTTACTGTATGAAGCCACTGCGTGCCTGTGCTCGCCTGATAGGAGGGGCTAGACAGAGAGGGGATAGGGAGAGCTCTAGGAAGAGGGCTTGCTTTACTTCAAATTCCAGTTGATTTTAGAAATCTATTTCCTGCAGCTTATACATCATAATCACTTCACTTGGTCATAAGAGCAGAGTAAATAAGCACTCGACCAGATAAAACATCATCCCCACAAATTCTCAAAGTCTTAATGTCAGGTCCCGCTAAAGCTTTGGAAGGAGAGATATGAGGTAGAAATTCAAGCTGCATGAAGAGAGGAATATGCAAAATATAGGTCATGTCTCAATTCATTTAGACATTCAAGGAGTGTCATTAGACAGCAAGCTTGTGCAGGCACCTGCTGATACTCTCAATGCTACAGTGAAGTGGAAAAGCAGCCTGGTGGAATTCCAGGGGTAATTTTATTTGATGTAGAGGCTATTAAGAATTTTACATTGCCCTGTAAAAACCATAAGGTTTGGAAGGAACTCATCGTGAGCATAAAAGTTGACAAAAAAGTGAGAGTACAGTGGAGCTGTATTGATCAGGATTATTTTAAGTTCTGAGTAGGAAGCATGACTAACATTTTAATGTAAACACCTAGGTGCCAAAATGAACACAGAAGTTTGCTCCAGACTGAAAACTGACTGTTAAAAAAGAACTGTAGGGATAGAAAAAGCAGCAAATCCGCTAAAATGTTATCACTCTCCATTACTGAAAAGGAAAAGCTATGGTTTTGACAATGTTAACATGTGAACATGTGAAAGCTAATGAGAAAAGCTAATGTAATTTTACCTTGTGGGACTAATATTGGATACATAATTTAAAACAAACATCTGTGGGCTCATTTGTAAAACTGTGCGGCAAATTTGCATCAGAAGTGGCATACTAACGAAACGCGTGAGTGCACACAGAAATATTCTGATTTATTAAACTGCGTGCATGCACGTCCTACGCCGGTTTCCCTTTATAAATCACATTGACTCTTAATGTGGGGCAGCTGTGGCGGCTTCATTTCACGCCCATAGTTTCCTTTAAATAGTCAGTGAAACGCTCCAAATTATCATTCATTCACACCCACATCATGTGCAGAGAGAAAAACAAAGCATAGGACTTTCACTCAATGTTACAGTTAAAGTGCAGCTACCAGCTACAAGCTACAAACTACTAGCTCCTGGCAGGATCGAGACAGGGACCAGGGTAGGTCAATAAACAACGTCTGAGTTGAAAACGCATCTTGTTGTCACGTAAGGGCCTTGTTCATGTTGCACAGACATTTTAACTGCATTTTATGCCAGTTAAGAGGCACAAAGGCATTCTAAAACTTGCCCCGGCAACAGCCGTTTTAGCTCAGTGGAAGCTCATACACGTAGCTGCAGCTACTCCGTGTTGCCTGCATTGGTTCAGTTCAGGGTTTTTTCAGTCGAAAGTACTCGCATTGTTTATGACAATAAAGACTAATGTAAAAAATGGCCGGAATTCTCCTTAAGACACCTGACATTCTCACTCTAACTCATACCACGCTACAGCAGGAATTTCTTGCTTTTCAACCGCAGAAAGAAAAACTCCATACCGTCCCGGCCCTAAGAAGAGCGGCGTCTTCTTTTGTGCGTACCCCACATTTATAAACTAGGCTCCGGATCATTACAGATATGTTCACAATCATAATGCCAACTTTGAAACTAACTCAAATTAACCGTTTTCTATATACTGACTTCCTGTCCACCACTTCTCTGTGATTAAGAGCCAGACAAGCATGATTGTGTGATCTTCTCCAGGAAATACTTCACATTTAGAGAGGATCTTGGAGCAATTGAAGCACTGGGGGACAAATTTCACAACTGTGACAAAGTGAGGAGAATGAAGTTTTCAATTTGAAACTAAAGATGTGTGTACTATAAAAAAAAAACTATGAACGGCTGACATTTTGTATATAATGACCGAAGTGATGATGTTCTGTACAATCACTTGGGTCACGCAACACTAAAATGCAAGGCTTACTAATGTAATAGTGCTGTGCCTCTCCCGAGTCAGGCTTCAATGCAGTGTTTCCATTCAGCGAGGTCAGCCCAGGAAGTGTCACACATACAGTCACTCAATGCAAACTATCAACTTCCAAGTCTACATGCACACATCATGCACTAAAATAGGCCCACACGAAGGACAATGAATCCTAACCAGCATCCTTCCTCTCTTGCTCCTCAAATGTCTTTTGACTCATTTTTGTTGGGAAGAACCCAAACTCTGCATCAGTATTGCTACGGAGAGTCTCACATGGACATATTCAACAATGTTGTTTTACATAGTAAAAAGACGTGTGCGTGCGTGTGTGTGTGTGTGTAAGAGAGAGATCCAGGGAATAAAAATCAGACTGGTTTGCAAATGAACACATTGATTATTACTGTTCCACTCTGCAGCCCTGTTCACCAGTTCATCTTAGCAAAATTGGATTCATGTTACAATCACTGGCTCGCTTGATTTGGATAGATGATTAATTATTAGGAATACAAATTCTACAAACATCACACATTTTAAGGATTTTTCTTTGGTTGGATTGTTTATTTGATTTATAAACCAGAACAACCCATGGTCCTCATCCACCTAGACTGTAACCAGGAACCATTTTCAAGTGCTTAATGAAGCACTGCATGGAATCCATTACCTTACTATTCATGGCATACCCTGTCACATGATTAACCTAAAACAAGAATCATGAGACATAGATGACTGGGGATGCAGAGAGAGTGGCAACAGAATTCACATGACGTGTATCATGGAAAAACAGTAAGAAGAGCAAAAAGTGGCTACACCTCAGAGGTAACACAGATATTGCACATTAAGGATGGGCATTCGATTCAACTTAACGATCAACTATCGATTAATCATTAGTATTTTTTATATTAAAGTTCATTATTTATTTAACTTTTTATAAATTAAAAATGTAACGAGAATACAAAAATATAGTGTTTGTTGTCAATGAGATCTTTATTACAAGAAGAACAACTTGTCGCAGCTAAACTGGACGTTCTGTGTTTTTAAATGGAGATCCTCATTGTATCAAAAAATAAAAAATAAAAATATTTTTGAATAAAAAATTATTTTTAATACCCTGTGCTTAAGATTTTGACTGCCTTGTTTTAAAATATTTCCTTTTGATAAACAACGGAACTGAGAGAGAAATAGCAAATATCTCACAAGACCAGAGGCACTGGAAAACTGTCTGATGTGAAAGAAACAACAATCCAGAGGTGTCGAACATAGGGCCAGAAATTCCAGTCCCTCTGGAATCAGAAGATAGGCCTGCAGCTGTTTTTGGCACAGTATGCAATATGTAGGCCCAAATTATCAATTTCTAGTGCATCGCTGAAAAAAAAAAGTGATTTAAAAAAAAAAGGACTAAATGACAGAATCTTAGGTTACGTACGGGTTGATCATTTATACCTACTGTGCCCCATTTGACAGTGAGGCCCAAAGTTTCTCTCTATAGTGTTATGTTAAGAGATACTCCGTCTGATGCCACAGCTACTAAGCAGGTGAGACCACTGCTTTGCCAAATCTCACAGGTTCATGAAAAATTCTCCCAAAAGACAAAGGCAAAATACATACACCGACAAGGAATGAAAAGGCCACTGCATTATATGAGTTGACAATTTCTATAGTTTCTTCTTTGTGTTACAAAGTTTTGGAACAGAGACAATAAAAGACTAAATTTTTGTGCTACATGAAATAATTTACACAAACATGATACATAGCTTACAAGTAGCTATGCATGTGACTATATTTGGGTTATAAAAAGGTACAACTTGTCTTGTCACAGTGATTTCCATTGCTCTTCACGCATTGCTGCAGTAAGCTGAGCCTATAGCTTTTAAGGGTGGGAATAGTCATCCCATTGTACAGAACGTTTTATACCACAGATGATATACATACGATAACTTGAAATCACGTCACACTCACACATTTCTTGATTTTTGTCTGCGTGGGTGGGGATTTGTTCATGTTGCGAGTTGTATGTTTGGTATTTTGTAAAAAAAAACAAAAACAAAAAACATACATGGACATATTTGAAAGTTTGATTTTGTTCTGGTGAAAAGCATTTCTAACACAAACTACTTAGGTGCTGTAGATAGTTAGTGTGGCTGTTATCTGGGCAGACTTCTTCTGACTGGTCAGCTGAAAGCAGAGTTGGGCCTCACTGAAATCTAATAAGGCAGAAATGTATGCCACTGATCCTGATCCATCTCATTAGATATCTGAGTTGAAAAACATGATATTAGTAAGCCTGACTGTTTAATTTTTGTATGCTGATATGAGCCAAGACCGTCAGCTTCTATCAAGGAGGCAGAAAATACCAGACACAAACACTGCATCCAAAAGGTATAGATCATGTGTGACTTTTCTTGTCAAGCTACAAAATTCCACATTTTTTATGTAGATACATGAAATGAGGTATTCAAGAGCAGATTAATGGAGTAACACCTTAAGGGGAATTGCAATAGCACTGGAATAAATTCCCCCAGAAAGAAAGATAATTTTTTAGAAATTAACTTAGGCATATACTTGAATTTTTTAAAAATAGTGCAAATGAAGCATGAGGCCTCAACATTAAACATGTTATTTTATTTACATTTACACTGCAAGTAAAAATGCATTCAAATACCACAAATGCTAACAAATCAGTCATGTTTTCCACAATATATTGCATGGACAAACTATGCGCCAGAGATGGTCCGATACCATTTTTTGCTTCCAGATACCGATTCTGATACCTGAACGTCCGTATCAGTCGATTCCGAGTACTGATCCAATACCGGTGTGTCTTATGTTTTATTATGTTTTAACAGCTGTACACTACTATCCCTGTATGGATTGGATATGATTCCTATCTTTGTTTTCCTTGTGAAACATGAACTTACACAAACAATGAATGCCACAGAACTTTCTTTTTTTATCCAGTTTGTCAATCAGCTATAGCCGAAAAAGAACATAAATCAACTACTTTAACGTAGATTTTCATTCTTTTTCTTTTTTAAGTTGTATCAGATCCGTGCATAAATTCCATTATTTCCCAATACCAACGATATCGACGATATCAACGATAAAGATGTATCGGAACATCTTTAGTAGGCCCTATAGACAACCTCAAATTCCAGACAATGTACTATTAGGCTAGAAGTACTGAAGCAAATAAATTCCAACTCAAGCAAAAAAAGGACCCATATGATCTGAAGTTACTATGGGGAAATCCATTCAACAAAGTCATTTATGTACACTCAAGCAGAGGAAAGCAGACTCCACTCCCATGACAGACCCTTTGAAAAGCACCAGTCAGAACACTCAATATGCACACTGACCGCCCTCCTTCTAAAAACTGCTAACCTAGCTCCTTCTCACCCTGTTATTTGTAATGTTTTACCTGAAATAGCACACTGATTGTAAAAGAAGCTGATTCAACAAAATCAAAGGGGAGATCTGTAATGATACGATATGCTTAAGTGCCTTTTAGTCTCAAATACTGTTGACTGAGCAGGCTGAAATCCAACAGGTGACAGTGACAAGGAAAACCCTTAACAAGGATGCAGATACAGATGGTGCCGGGATACAGCAACCATAGAGACCTGCACAAAAGCGTGACTATTGAAGGACCTTTAGCTACTGTTGCCATGAGACTGTGACTAAATAAAAAGAGAACTAATCAGTTCCTATGATGATATTCGGGACACAATAACAACTAGGAAGGATGAAAATGTACTTCTGCTATATAACAGAAGCATTACTGTTCTATTAGTGTTTTCAAGGCCAAAAAAACAAAACAAGATATTTGCAGCCTGAACTGCTGGTACATCAACTGCACACATAGCGAAGAATAATGTGATGTTTTAATGGAAAACCTAGAGATATTGTAAAGCACAGAAGACCTACACTACCAAAGAGGAACAATGGTCACAAGACAAGCAGCCAGACAAGTAGAGACAAATAAAAATACATTGAGATGACAGAGACCGACAGGACAGTCTGGCTAACATATATTGCAATCCGTCTGAATTTAATAAGCACACATTATCGACTAGCATCAGGTTATATCCGTCGATATACAAAAAATATGCTGCACCTTTCCATAAAGTATACAGTATGTTTCACCTTGAGGCCAAAAAACACAAAATACAGCATGCAGACATCAGGAAATGACATTTCTGCAGGGGGTTTATGCTGGCAGGAAATGAGGTAAGGTCTGTGCCTTGTTTGCCTGGCATTCCCTTGAGGTGAACAAATAATCCTCTGTCACTTGCTTCTTTCCACAATAACTACAAGGTCATGTTGTGTGCAAATAAAATACAAGAAAATAGTGTTTTTTATCAACTAAACTGAGTCTTCCATACAAGCTTTAATTCTGCAAATTTTCTTGAATGGCAGCAAAACAGATGAGAAGCAGCTATCACAATAGGCAAGTACATGTAGACAACAGGAGGATGGGAGGGAAAGTGGTGTCGAGGTTAGAGAGAGCTGATGGCTGACTAGCAGGAATGGATGAAAAAAGCTCAGGTAGGTGTAGGAGTAGAAACAAGTCAGGAATGGAAGAATGCATTCGCAGCATACCTGTGGTTTAACCACTCACCTCCTCCCTTCATATCTAAATACTTTTCCCACACGTGTGCCTGTTTGACTTAACTAACCCACCTCACATTCTTTCAACATATAGTGATAGGTATGTGCTGCTAGAAAACATGTAATAAACTGTCCAAAGGGTGTAACCTATTTGTAAATATATACAGAACATTTATTTTTCACCAGAACTATGTACAAGCCCAATACCACCTCATCATATTGTTTAATTGAATCAAATCTACACAAAATGTACCTTTCAGTGCTTGTCAAACTTTTGGCCCAAATATTGTTTACTTTAATGGAAATGACTTCCTCGTTTATATTTTACTGAAGTAACGTTAGCTCAACGTCTGCTTTTGTAATGCATGTTGTGTAATATTCGACTTCCTTGATATTATTGGCACTCTTGATGTATCCGAAATATTTATTTTATTTAAATCATTGTTGTCTATGTCACAAAAAAATGCATTTTATTTGAGTTTAAAAAGTAGCATATGTTCTCAAAGGACTTCAGGTAGGCTACTGCCCAAAGTTAGCGAATTTGCTAACTTAAATGTGAGACAAAAGTAGTTTTTCGGTAACATTATAGTCACCGAGAGAAATGTCAGCAAATGAATTACCTTTCTCGGCATCCTCCATTGTAACGTTAGTGCTGAGCTTTGTTGTTTCTGGTAGTTAATGTTCAGAGTCTGCAGGTTGTTCGCTTGGCTGCTGCAGCTCGTCCTGTTCTCTCATGTTGCTGCCAGGAAGCTCGACGTGCGGGGTGGGGTCCGATGTGACGTCATCACGCAGCAGTGTAAACAGAGGCAAGCACGTGGATCAAGTGACACAATCAACAAGGCTGTAACTGTATGACAGCACGTCATTATCTGACTGTTCTTTTGACTGTACGACACAAATTTAAACATGCATATCTGTCATGCTTCTGTTATACATGGTTGTATATAAAATGGTAGTGAAATACTTAACACTTCCTCCAAGTTCCACACATGTTAAACAACGAAGAGGTAGGCTATTTTTGAAAATTATACAGAATTCCTTGTTAGAGTATAGTCTCAGTTCACATCATACATAGAAACGTCTATTGCATACTATTTCCTAGGGCTGTGGAGATCACTAAGCACATACAAACCTGCTTTTTGGAGAGACAGAGACATTTGTGGCGTTCCATATTTTATGTAGATTAACTTTTGACCCATTGTAATTGTATTCAGAAGATACATCAACAAAAGGATTTTTTTTAAATTATTTTTGTTGTTGAATTTATATTATTGGATACATTTTTGTTAATGTCACATTTTCTTGCTATGCAAATCGGTTTCTATTAATCATTTTTATTTTAGTAGTTGCCAAAGACATAACCCTGAAATTCAGTCAAACCAGTGGCTATGTTGCCAATCCAACATCTCTATGTTTTGATAAATGTGTTGGAAACATTGGAACTTATAATAATAATTTAGACAGTTCACACTAAACTGGACCATCAGGTTTTATTCCTGCACTGTGGTGGCATAACCATCTCGTAGGAACCACAATGAACTGCCTATACTGAAGGCATACCAGTGGCAGAAAATCCATTACTGATACGTTACGCATTTATTTCATACCTGAGAGAACAGTTTGACACTGTCGCATTCAGTGCAGGGAAATTAAAATTGTCAAATGAGTTCAGGTGATCATGTCAAGTTGATATCAAATGCTTGTGTTAGCTGGAGCAAGAAATAGATACAGTAATTGTACACGGAGACCTGCCCTATTACCGCCTTGGGAATTTAACTATTATAATGCAATACAACCCCCATCTTATTGTAATCAAATCCTGGGTTAAATCCCACTCTTGTTCACACACTGTGTGCAAAGCCCCTAATTGGACAGCACTGAAACTATACACCCAACTATGTCAAGCATCACACACGCTCATAAAAAGAGAGGCGTTCACATGAAAGAGTGCCACCTGCTGGGCCTGATTTTGACAACAGGGAACAGAAACTTGAGATAGTTGTTAATATGTAATAATACTTGACTCTGGACTATAACATCTCGCTGATTTCTGAAGTATGCCAATTTTACATCACATAATCACAAATCACATGACTTTTGAACTGCCACACAAGTTGCATTATTATTGTATAACTGTATTTATTCATTATTAAACACTTATATCCTATGATAATGAATAGAAACAGCAAATATAAACTATGATATCGTGGTGACATACACTCTATATTACGCTTGCATGCATTGGACAAAAAAGTTTGCATTGAGTGTTAATATTATTGTTATGGAACAATAATAAGCATTTTTTGATTTTAATCAACTATCACAATATATACAACTATATTTATTTATGTCTAAGCTACTTTATATATCTTCATGCTTCATATTTATATATTTCGTAAATAAAATAAGCATTCAAAAAAGTAGGCCTATATAGACAGACTAGGCTACAAGTTGTTATAGAAATATTATAGGAATATTATGGTAACCCCGTTTAGCAAAGGGCTAAAGTGGGACACCAAGTCAGCATATGGGCTGAGAAGACAAGCAAAGTCCAAAAATGAAAAGCATGCGGAAAATGGGTGCAGCCTTCAAACACAAAAGACCCCTTGCTGATCAACAGATCCCCATCTTCCTTTAAAAGCCGCCCCCTCCCTCGCCAACCCCCCTTTCTCTGCTCGAGGTGCATTGTGGGGAGGAAAGTCGTTGCCATTCGACCTCTGCGGGGCCTGCGCGGACGCAGCGAGAACCCTGAAATTCATTATGCGTTTAAAACCTCTATTTATTTCCGCATAACCTACATACTCTCACCGGGACGGCCAAAGCGGAGAAAAGGAACGACGACGGTCCATCTCTTTCGGGAAATACATCGTTCAACTATATTATTTTGTCGGAGAGGGATACTGTTGAGAAAGTGAAGATAATAATATATATTAAGAAAAATGTCCGGTGAGAGAAACCGCAGGTCGCTGGCTTTCCGAGGCGGTGGATTAGCTGGGTTAACGGGTTCCAGCGGTATCGTTGGGGGGAACTGCAACAGCTGGGAGGCCCCGGCCTGTCAAGACCGACATTTTAACGGGAACAGGCCAGATCAAGAGGAGGACGGGGATCTGGGAGCTAAAGGATCATCGCAGAAGAGAGTGGAGAGCGCTGGGTCTGTCAGCGATAGCACGGAACCCGAGGCGGAGGAAGAAGAGGACCCGGAAGAGGGCAGCTTGGCAGCTGGCGACGATGGTGTCGGCTCGGTGGAAGAGGAGGACGGGTCCAAGGAGGGGAACAGCTTGACAGAGGGGAACGGTCCCATTAACGCTGTCGGACGGGAAACGGGAAGCGGTTCGACTGGGGGCGAGACTGGGTCCAGGAAATCTGGAGTAGTGATGAGACCGCAGACGTTGCTTCAGAAACACTCATTATTCCATGCTTCGTGGTTGCAAGAATTTCCATGGCTAAAATTTTGCCAGGAGACGGGACTTATGTCCTGTTCTTGGTGTCACAACATTGCCACTAAAAACAGTGACGAGCTTGTCAAAGGCAGTCGCAGCTACAAACGGGCCTTACTGCTGAGACATCACCTGTCTTCTGAGCACGGGAGAAATGACCCCACCAAGCAGGTAACCTTAACGTCCATAAAGATTTCGCTTCGTTACCGACCTAACACGAAAAGCTGTCACATATTTGTCATCTGTCTTGTTTGTCATTAATAACGGCAGTTTCTACAACTTATAAAATATAACGACGGTGAAAACAAGCTATTACCTAGCTAAGCTTCACAATCCCTTCCTCAGGCTGATTAGCTAATACCAACCTGCTAACCTGAGCTAACAACTAGCCTAGCCAACCAGCCGCTTGTAGCTCTGCTGTAGCCGGAGGTAGATGGGCAGTGACGGTGGTGGAAAGCCCCTAGCGAGGCTAGTGTCGACTAACTAGAACTGAATAGCAAAACACACTGAACCACTTTTCATGAGTGACACAAATCTCTCCGACTCAGTTAACGTCCAAAATGTGTATCTGCCCACTCATCAGTTAAGTTACACGCACAGACCTGCTTCAGTATGACACCTGCTAGCTACTATCACAATGGAGCCTGTTCCTTTCAGAATGAATTATTCATTGTATGTCACGAATAACTTTTAACCATTGTGAACTGCTTATAAGTTATTAACTAATGGACAGTGTAAGTGATGTAGAATACTTTTTTATGCACACTGTACAGCAACCCCTTTTTTTTTGCATCAGCGGCGGTCTTGATTGCTAGCTTGCTAGAGGTCACACAATGGCAAGGGCTCGACCCTAGCTGCCTTTGGGGAACCGCACCCCTACCCAACCCCCCTCCTCCTTTCTCTCATCATGCAGTTCTGCTGGCTCGCAGTCCCGGATGACCTCTGGCGCATTTTTTCCTCCTCCACCACCTCCTCCCTTTGGGGAGCTAAATTAGAGGCATTGTGCTAGAATGACCCCCCAAAATCCATACATGGTGTCACTTGCAGGACTGGACAAGAGGAGGAGAGTAAATAACGTTGCTTAAAGCCTGACAGCTTGCCTGGCCCTTTTTGAATGAGTGAAATAGACGTCAGTAAATAGAAAGACAGGACATCACCTGACCCTGTCGTGAACATATTTCTGGATTAATGGGTGCTAATGTTACACCATAAAGGCATATATTTTATGATTCAAGGCCTCATTCTGTATGCACAACACTGAAACCATATTGGAAAGTTGCATCTCCTAATGTGATTGGCATATATTGACCATATGGTTAGCCTAAGCTCGAGGTAGGTATACAGTTGGTGATATTATCCGTATATCGAACGCTTATAATCCAAAACAACCAAGCCACTTTAGTGAAGTATGTCTTCATTGACGTGCACAAGTTTGGTTTTTTTTATTGGTTCATTATTTTTATTGCAGTGTAGAAACATTTCTACAATACTTCTTCAGAGACCTCATAAAAACAGGGAGTGCATATTTACCCGAACAATCTAGTGTCAAAGGGCATTTCTCTCATCAATCCTATTCTGAAATAAATGTAATGTTGCTTTCTCTTCCTTGTACATTTCCAAACCCAACCTCCTTTTCTGACAGTGGTCTGGGCTGTCAGAGGAATTAAGACCGGGCTGCTATTTGACTCTAATTTGTAAGCGAAGAGGATTGCACTACTACATTTAGTTACTTCCTTTGCACATGCAATCACTAATCAGAATGACTTAAAGTGATCCACTCTTGTACACATCTCTAATTGGTAATGAGGGCAGTAAGGGTGGATTAGGGGCTTGGTGGGGCTTTTCCTTAGCAACAGGGACCCGAGACACTGTACTGAGAGGTTATCCAGGCCATTTCCACATGCAGAATAGAACTGGGACGATATGTCCCAGTGCTGCATTATTAGAAATGATTCAATTCATATTTCATTGAATTATTTTTTTGGTTTTGATGTTCCTCAGAAAAGATTTTTTTTTCTTATGACTGCCTTTTGAATAAAGATGTAATGCTCTTCATATATACAGTACTGTTGAAATAATGAGCCGCAGTGAATGTTAAGCAAGGTGGCATTGTGAAGCAGTACATTAAAGGGGAATTATGGTGTTATGAGGCAACATCTTGTTCTATTCACCCATTCCTGACGTTAGTCAGGCCTCTGCTGCATTCGTTAAAGCTAACTCGATTAGCCCTAGCACACCAGTGCAGCTGTGGTAAATGTGGGTCTCCTTGGAGAAGGGGGCTGTTGTCCTTAATTCTCTAGACGCTGTCTTGTGCTCAGATTGTTCCCTATGCTCTCTGGTAAAAGGTTAACGTGAGGCAAAAGTAGGCCATTGTTTCCCTTTGATTAAATATGAGATCTAGGACCTATATGAATACAAGTCCATTTTTATTCTCTGCTAACAGGTTTTTCCTTTGTCCACAAATTGGTAAAAGGTTTGTTGTTAAACCCACATTGGTAGTTGTAGGACTAATCATATGTTGTCATCACGTACAAAGATTCTATTCTACAACTAAGTTTCATATAACTAATACTGAAAGCTATATTTTTATTACAGTGTACAGTGCAATAGTTAAGAACTCTCAGTTTCAGGGTCTGTATTGGAACTGGACCCTATAAATTAAAATGTATTTTCCAGGGGAGGATTTCAGATATGCAGGACATATACAAGTCATTCCACCACCTCATTTTAGTTGAGGCAAACACCACAGTCATTGTTGAGAGTTACTCTCCCCTAATTGGAAAGGGGACCCACCCTTTGCGGTCTGGTGTCTGCCAAATAGATGGGTGGTTTATTGGGGGCCACAGGTCAGGGAAATGGGTTGGGGTTGAGCCAGAGGGAGAATACTTCTTGTTGAATATGTCAGTGACTCTGCCCTCCCCTCGTTTTCTCGCCCCCCCATCTCTGCCTCCTCTGTCAGGGCATTGTTAGAAGGCCGGGAGACACTCGTTGCAGCACTCCCACACCTTGGGCCAAACGCACACTGCAGTATTGTTCTAGCATCTGGGGACAGACGGGTTTGGTGAGGAGGAGGGGTTGAGGGAAGTATACAGTAGATGTAAGGAGTTAGGAAAGGACCGGTGAAGATGGCCTCAGGGCTTGGCTGGTCATGGGACTGGATTGATGGTGGGTGGGGGTGGATGAGTCGGGACGAAGGCAAACTTATGCGTAAAAGGTAAACAAAAACTGGCTACAGTGGGTCACTATGTATGCATCGGGACAGTGCTGTATCCCATAATCTAATAGAGTTGTGTAGTACTGAGGCCGGTGCTTCAATAAGCGTGGATTTATGACCATCTTGGTTTGTTTAATCCACCTGTAAATCAGTTCTTATTGGCAATGCACTGTAGATTTTAAAGCATCCATGTTAGACCTAGATCAAAGGATCTTTCTTTCCCGGCACCCTCTTGGATTCTCTTGCACTCTCATTCTTCCACCCCTGCCATCTCTGGCTCAAATAAAAACCTAGCCACGTCACAACTTGGGGAGGCTGATATTGTCCCCACATTCTCTCTTGGCTCAGGCTGGTTTTGCCTCCAGCATCTGCTGTGCAGGGTTGGTCTGCTGCTGCTTTTCTAAGCTCAAACGTGGCACATCTGGAGAAAGGATGATGATGATGCTGCTGCTGCTGAGGCCAGTAAAGAGCAACTTATCCAGTACCAGACTGTCCTAGTCTGCTTACAATAAGCGCGCACACACACACACACACACACACACACACACACATTCTCTCTCTCTCGTATCAGAACTCCTTGCCCATTGCCTTGCTATTTTTTGTTGTTTGATAAAAGCTGTGAGTAGTCATGGGGTTTTGGGGTGGGTTGGCCAGTTAGTCGTAATGATAAAATGGGTCAACAAATTCACAGGTACTAGGAATCTATTAGCGCTTGTTTATTTACTGCATTTCTAACATATTGGCTCTTTTTTTCTGTCCAATCATCACTGTCTTCTGACTGTAAATATGTTCCATCTTCTGGTTAGCCCAGCAAGTTGACAGCATGTTTGGTCAAGACCTATCAAAAGAGGAGAGCAATGGACATAAACAAAGCAGAAACAACTGTATGCAATCTAACTTGGATGCATAACCAACACCCCTTCACCACACCAATATATTCCACAACAGTACTGAACATGATGCCCATGCCCCTCCAGAGGCTTTAATGTGTATACCATGGAATATTTTTTTCTCCTCTCTCCCCATCCTCTTCAGCTCACCCACATACACACTCAGGCTCCTTTCTTTGCTTGTGAGTGGGAGATGCTGTGTAATAAGAGAGTGAGTGCCGAAACCTTTCACAAAGGCCTACAGTGAGTGGACAATGAGCCTCGGGGAGAACACAGGCTATTGTGAAGGCTAAAATGGGGTGACCCAACTCTCAATCACGCTGGCTTTCCGTCCCCCTCTGCTCTACATTTTCTCCTCCGCCCTTTTTCTCGAGGCTCAAGGTCTCCCTCTCTCAATCTCTGGCTCATGCTCACTCATTTTCTTTGTGCGTGTGTTATTAGGCCTTTCTCTTCATGCTCCAACCATTTCTAATCTTGTTTTCACACTTAAAAAAAAAAAATAGCTGTAATTCTACTTTTTCCTCTATCAAAAGTATACAATTGCACTGTCTTGTCTTTTTGTTTCTTCTAGCTTGCAAAGTACAACCCTCTCCCCCTTCTCTATCTCTCCCTCATTTTGCTTTTGATTTCATTCCATCCCATCCCTCTTCATCTCTCCCTTCCAGCTGTGACAGAGGATGATAAGCCCCCCTATACTATCCTGTGTGCGCAAGCTGCCTTGGACAAGTGCTGCACTGTGGAGGGAGTAGGGGTGGGGGCTGGGTGTGGGGACCTCAGAGAAATGGATTTAATCTGAATTACTCGAGCTGAAACCCCAGCTGTGTGTATGGGTAGGCAGCTTGGTTTATGTGTGGTTTGTTGTGTGTGTACATGCATGTGTGCGCAGCAGAGATGGTGGTGGGCGTGGCCAAAAATGTAGAGCTCTAGCAATTTGAATTATTCTGGATTAGGACATCTGCTGTGCAATTCTAAAATGACCCGTAGATGTATGCTACTGCGTGCGTATTAAGTGTAAAACTGTAATGTAGACTTCTACACATGCAGGGTGTGTACATGCATTTTGGTTTTGTATTGGGCTGTGTATTCTGTCTATGTCCATGTGTTAGCACATGCATCCACTCATGTATAAACTCCACCTCTTCTCTGCTCCGTACCAGGCTGGCCCTTTGCCCTGGTAAGGGGGAGCAGGGAAGGGGGAGTTTGGCTGTTACAGGGTAGTTCTATGCTACTGCCAGTTCTCCTCCCATCCTACAGCCACGTTGTGTCCTGCTTTAGCCACTTGTCGGCCCTTCCCCAGGTCTAATCCCGGCCCGTTTTACATCTAGTATCTAAATAAAGAAAGAGAGAATTTTATTGTACAAAATCTATTGTAAATTTGTGTAAAATTTTGAATTAATACCATTTCCAAATCGGAATGACAAAATAAACATTTTCTTTTTCCAAAAAATAAGAGGTGTCACTGTTGTGGTTTAAACATTTGATTGACTGAAAATCCTACTATTACTATAGCTGTCCTCTCTTAGTTTAAGTTTGGACACATTGTCGTAGGTTGTTGAAATGCGTTTTGAAAACATGTGGGAAATTATTAGGCTAATTAAAATATAAATAGCAAAGCAGCCTTGTGGGAAAGTCTCCGGCAAATCTGGCTTGTCACAATAGCTTGTTGAAAGCACTGAACATTGCAGTTTAATACTATTTAATTGTTCAATATATGGTATGGCTTTCTACTTCTGCATTACTACAAAAGGAAAATACTTTTCCTTTTTTACATGTTAATTTAATGTATTTCAGGGTTTATTAATCTGTTGTCGTGCCTAGCATGATATGTTTTTTGTGTAAGGACTTGTGGAAGGTCAATGGTAAAAAACGAGTGCCTCTTTTTCTCCTCTGTAACAGAAACCTGTTGAACCTGTTTCACCCCTAGGACAGGTGCAAACCCCAAGGGTGTATGTCTGTGGGTATTTATTGTAGAGACAAAGTTACAGGAAGTGCAAATATATTTGCCTCTACCTGCGTTGGACCTTGCATATTACTTGTGGGAACGCAAATCTTAAGTCTTTTTTTCTTTTTCTTCTTTTTCACGTAAAGGAGACAATGAGGCCCTCAGAAAACACCAGCCCCTCCACTAACTGCTCAGAGGAAGACTACCGCAACAAGCCCAACGAGAACTCCTACTGTTACCAGCTTCTCCAGGAGCTGGACAAGCAACGCAAAAGTGGCATCCTCTGTGACGTCAACATAGTCGTCTCGGGCCAGGTGTTTCGTGCACACAAGAACATCCTGGTGGCGGGCAGCCGCTATTTCAAAACCCTCTACTGTCTGAGCAAGAGCGAGGACCAGGACCAGGCCACGGTCACACACCTGGATGTTGCTGCTGTGCAGGGTGTCTCTGTTATCCTCGACTTTCTCTACTCTGGGAATCTGCTGCTCACAAGCCAAAACGCCATTGAGGTGATGTCTGTCGCTAGTTACCTGCAGATGACAGAGGTTGTACATTCATGTAGAGCTTTTATAAAGGATGCCCTGAATATCAGCATCAAGCAGGAGGCTCCGGATTCAGTGGTGGTGGACTACAACAAGAGGCAGACGTTGTCCAAAGAAGGGCCTAGGGGGCTGGACCGCAAGCCGAGCAACTTCTGGGCCACGAGCATCCTGTCAAAGCTGTCCATCAAGGCCAGCAACAATCAAGGAAAGGAAGCAGTGGAGGAAGAAGACGAAGGTGCCAGGGTGAAGGAGGAGACCAGCGATATAGAGGTGACAGTGGTTGGGGGTGCGGGCTGTGCCCTGGTGACCCAAGGAGCCTCTGGTAACTGGACCCACCACAACGACAACTCGTCTGATTCAGCAGAGACCAATGAAAAACGGTCGGCGAGTGGCCAGGTGCAGGTATTCGTCTGGAACGAGCCAGCCACAGGTGGCGCTGCAGCCGCACCTGCAGCAATAAAGCAAGAAGCACGGGATGCTGCGGCAGGAAGCGGCCGGAGGAAAAAACAGACCACCACACGGCGTTTTGTGTACAACTTTCCACCAGAGCCTGAAGAGGGATTTGACGAGGGGATGTTCATCCAGCCCTCGGCCTCCTACCCCAGAGATGACTTCTCCTCCCTCTCCGAAAATGCCGGTATGACACACATTTGTACCTCTAAACACACTTCACACACTTGCCACCCCTAGTCCTTCCCCTTATAATATATAAATGGCCCTCACTGTTAACTCATGAATTTCTTATTTGTACTAGTCACACTGTGTACTCACTGCAAGTAAAAGGAAGCGGCTCAATTTTTCTGGTAGCGAGTCGCATGCAGAATTTCTTCTGTGACATATAATCACTTTAATGTAAAATCTGCATGGATATCGAAATAAACATTTTCCCACACAATAAATGGAAATCTCTTTTAGGAGCATTTTAAGAATATCTTAAAGGAATCACAATAATGTGAGTGAAATGCAGTATAAATCATCAGCCTTTTAGAAAGTTGGAATTTACAATATACGTCATAACTAATTAAAATGACATTCTGTAGGTTTGAACAATGCTTGTCCCCACAACATGCATGTGTAATGATTAACCCACCAGGCGGTCAGTGGGATTGAAGAGGATAACCCTGATAAGTCACATGGCTTCAGTATTTGATCCTCTTTTTGTGGTCTCCCAGCCTGTAAAACCTTAGTACTGGATATTAGCACCTTTATTACTTGTGGGCAACATTTCCTCATTTATACATATGATCGGCCACCATATAGTGACGTATTTAATCATGTCACACCGATGATTACCCACTCAATGTTAATAAGCTAAGCTATAGCCGCCTGCAGTGGGAAACGCAGGCACAATCACTAGTTTACATGATCAAATTATTCTTATTCTTTTCTTATTCTTTATTTTATGAAGGAAAACACACATTAGTTAACATTTCTGTAAATGTGTTCGCCAGCCGGCTAATTTTCTGCAGTCCTTTGTCCAGGTGGTTTTAGACCAGAGCAACATGAAACTTCTTGATCGCACCTCACAAAAACTATGGATTTTCATCTTTCCCTCAATGTCCTGCTGTGAAACCTAACAGAATATTTGCTTTTCAAGCTTTTAACCTGCTGTGCACAGCCAATAAGTGAGTCACTCCCAGCCATGATCTCCTCTAATCACTCCAGAGCGAGGGGCTTGTGAAAGTTACGCCCACCTGGAGTGCTTTGTGTTCCAACACTGCTGCTTAGACTTGTTTTAAAGAACAGATAAGGGGTTTTATCTAACGCAATGCTTTCGAAGCAATTTACTTGTTCAGATCAATATGCTATGTTTTATGGAGGAAACTAAGGAAATGTCACTATTTAAAGTGAGTCGGAGAGAGAATTAACTATCCTAAAAAAACACCCCCTGCTGTGGTTGGTAACAACATTACATCCCTGTGAACCTTCGCTCATTCAATCAATTTTTTCAATCTTGCTTGATAAAACTTTCATCTTCTCCCTTTCTCTTTACCCTTTGATACCTTCCCCTTTCTGTCTCTTAATCCATCCATCGCTCCATCCATCCGGTCCACATACAGGGTAGAGTTCTTAGTAATCTCTTTTTTCAGCTGCAGCCTTCTCCTTCTGTTGGCCCCATTAAGCTTTGCACTCAATGTAACCATAATGATATCACATATTAAGTGGAGTGGTATTGGGGGGGATGTGTGAGGCCCAATGTGTGTGTGTGTGTGTGTGTAGAAAGAGAGAGAGAACTACATTTTGTGTGTGTGAGAGAGAGGGAGAGGAGCCCTCCCTAATGCAGGAATATGAAGAAAGCAGGGGAAACATCTCTTCCCACAGGCCTCCCTAAATGCACTTGAATGCTCTTAGTGCCTCCAGCTCCTCCTATGGCTCTTCGTAATGTGTGCACAAAGTGATCCAGGGTGTTGTAATAGCCTAGAGAGAAGCTCACTTAAAGTTTGTCTGCAAGTGTGCTGACTCTTCTCTTCCTGTATCTTTGTTGTCTAGCTCCATGTCTCTACTTATTGTATACCACGTTTCCAAATAAGGATATGAGACGTTTCCAAATAGGTATGCTGTCAGCCACAGTAAAAGGTTGCAAGGCAACTGTTTACCCTTAATTGATATTTTTGTGTTTGACATTCATAGAGTATACTCTGTGTGTAAGGTAATAGTTTAAATATAGATCTGGGAATATGTAGTCTCTGTATGGGCTTTTAATTGTAATGATTTGTCTGTCTCTATTGTTTAAATGTCTGGGAAGTGATATCCAGAGAATAGGAGGCAGAAACGGACAACACATTATCCTGATGTTGTTTGATGTCGCCGTGAGAGGAGATCTTTTAATTTTTATTTTTTTAGCCAAATGCACAAATGGCGTAGTTACATTCAAACTGGCAAGTTGCAATCATTTCTATGTGTTGTTTATCAGTGGCCACGTACTGTAGGTATATAATGTTTTTCGATTTCCAATGTAAGAACAGTGTTGTCAACGGTTTTATGGTTCCCTTTTAAGAGGAGTGCTTCCAAAATGCTCTGTGATGTGACTGGGGTTTTGACAGTCTTTAAAAATGATTACGTCGTCCATCTGTTAAGACTGGGTGAGCCAGACACGGAAGACAAACAGAAAGGAGAGCCACACGTAAATTATATCAGTCAGGACAGCTTTCCCTGCCTCAATCTGCAATGCAATGCTCAGTGTGTATGTAATATTCTACATTTATTTGCAAGTACCTCTTGGTAGAAAGCTGCTGTGTCATGGAGTCTACTGTACGTGTTGCGTCAGTGCACCCAACTTTATTAATGCCATTTTTCACTTCATAGCTCCTGGAACGTACATG
Source organism: Etheostoma cragini (assembly GCF_013103735.1). Taxonomy (NCBI): domain Eukaryota; kingdom Metazoa; phylum Chordata; class Actinopteri; order Perciformes; family Percidae; genus Etheostoma; species Etheostoma cragini. Next base: position 13,685,098 of record NC_048420.1, on the reverse strand, counting down.
AAAAGATGGGCAAATACCATTTATGGACCAAAAGTCATTAGCCAAAGCTTTCAGTTTGTTCCCACAGCCTCTCTCTGTCGGCAAGGCTCGATTAGTCTTGTGTTGCATACAGTGCTCATTTTTTGTGACTCAATCTGGATATGTGTGCCACATGATGTCTAAAACACTAGTTATGCTTTACTGAAATATGGCTTTTACAAAGCAAAAAAAATGTGTTTTCTATTAGCCATGTCAACTGTGAGTTATGAGATTATTCTATAACACACACTACATGCAGAAGGAAGGGTTCATGGCTTTGCTAACAGACCCGACTTCGAAACCAAAACGTCATCTTTTGGTTGCGAGATGCTCGCTCTGAAAGTAGACCGTCCTCTTGCACGATCAGTCGTTGCTGTCTTGCATATTTCTGTCCGAGCCTATGAGCATTCATCCACTGCCCCAGTTTCCCACAGGGATGTCACTCATTTGGGTTTTATTTTGTTTCAGTTTGATCTGTGCGCTCATGCTTTAAGGATGGAAACATAGTAGCCCAAACGGTGGTATTCTCTCTGCAGTTTTGTATGTCTTCCATTTTAAAATGTGTGCTTGTCTTTCAAGTATTTTTTTTCTTCTCTTTTTTTTTTTTTTTTTTTTTTTAAAAGGGTTGTTCAACAATTAAAATGTTCAGGACTATAACTAACAAGTATTGTCTTCTTATCCTTTTATCTACTGATGTATTCAGTTTACATTAATGTAAACACTGATTTAATGTAGCCTTCCAATTGCCAGAAAACATCCTGCCACAATTTCCTAGAATTCGAGGTGGATGTCTTTGTCTGACCAACAGTCCAAAACCCAAACTTATTCAGTTTACCGTTTTATAAGATGGATAAAAGCGGAAGATTTTTGCATTTTTGAGGCTTGAATCCTTAAATATATAGCATTTTGCTGGAAGAAAACGTCTGTAACGATAGGAGGTAGACAGTTTACAGTGAAGGCTGATTTAACGATACACGTACTTTGCCATTGCTGTCAGCTCTTACCTCGCTGAGCCCACAGCCAACACTTGTGGCCAATAAATTCTTGGATCTTTTCCAAAAAACACTGTTGGATTGTTGAAAAGGTGCATGCTGCATATAGACACACAGCAGCTTAAAAGCATTTGCATACACACTCGTCTCTGTTGAAGTGTGCACATGAACGCACGCCCATGCACAACAACTTCCCCAATCCCTGCTAGGGGCAGTCCCTTCCCTCCCTAATCCACTCTAATGCACTGGGGCTGTCCTCACTATTCCAAATATTGACCTAGGGAGAATGGACACACACTCACAGGGGCGTGTCTTTAATGTGCTCCAAGCGCTGATGCTGGAGGAACCGGACACACACAGGTGCTCACACACAAGTGCTAACAAAAGCTGAGTGTAAACTGAGACGGTGTAAGGGCTTAACTCTAATTAACCCCCTGCCTGCTGGAGCCCTGGTTTGTTTCCCCGGCCCTGCTTTACATATAGTAGGGACGTGAGTGTGAGTGTGAGTGTGAGTGCTTCCATTGTTTCATGTGGGGGGTAGTTAGTTGTGTACACAAGGCGTTGTGAGGTGTGCAGCCCCCCTTCCCAGGCTCTCAACCACCTCTCATCTCTTTTTCCCTCTCGCTTCTCTTGTCCCCCTCCTCCTTTCCCAGAGCTGGCCAATCAGATCCAGTATAGCATCATCCAGGACTTACAACAAGGGGAGTCCTGGGAGAATGGTAAGCCACCACGACTACCACAAAAAGAACAGGCTGCTTCAGTGACACTTAAAATCTTAAACTGAAATGCATATTCTCTAATGAGTGTGTGCAGTCCAGTCAGTATGTCTCATTGAAGAGGAGAGCAGACAACCTACATGTATTTCTATTTAGGGTTTGTTTTCAACCTGCCTTCAAATGCGTAGTTGACCGGCATGACCGTGTTACACAAAATGATGATTTTATGGCATTATCCCTATGTCAGTCTATTAAAACAGATGGGAATAAAAAAAGTCAATTTGATTCATATAGGCAACAAAAATCACAAATTTGCTTCAAATGGGTGCCGGGTAAGCCAGTGTGTCGCGTAAGTAGGCGGCCATTGTCTACAGTACACAAGGCTGTGTGTTTTTAAATCCATACTAAACACTAATTCTAATTATGTAAGTGTGCAGTGTGTTCATAAGTGTCAAAATGAACTAAACTCAAAAATGACAAATGGATAGCATGCGTAAGAAGAAAAAAAAACAGCTTTTGCTGTGTGCTGTTGCCACAACTTTAACAGAAAATAACGTTGCTGTCCATCTGTGAAATTGGAGTTGTAGTTTGATTGACAGGCATCGATGCAACGGTTAAAGTTGTTGGTTGAGACATAGACTGAAAAGGCATGAGGGGGGACATAGCAAAAGGGTGTCTAGTCAGATTGGCCAGCAAGGTTGGAGCTCAAACTATAAACTGTTGTTGAATTAAACAACAAAATGGGCACCTTTTTGTGTCTCTTAAATATATATTCCGTTTGATTTCAGACCCCCTATTTTGTCTGCTCTGTTTGTGTAATGACAGAAAGGGAAATTTCAATTCTTGCCTAAAAAGTGTACAACACACACGTGCATGGCAAATACACAGGTGACCTGCTTCTCATCAAACCTCCCCCTCCTCCCCCTAGCAACCTGCCCTAACAACGCCTCTGTTGTGTGCACCCTGGCTCAAACAAAAGGACACTAAAGACGCTGTGTTGGAGTCTTTTTTTAAATCAATAGATTGCTTATTTATCTGTAAGCCAAGCTATCCTCAGTAGTTTGGTTCCTCAAACAGTGCTGGCGTGAAGATATCTTGATTTCTTTCCGAAAGACACTTGAAATTCAAACACATCTATGCCATATGCTCTAATCATTAACTATTATAATAACAGAGCTTGATGGATTATAACATAAAGGTGTTGTGTTTGATGTTAGCAGTTGCTCCTCATATGATTTAACATATCCATAATCATGTGCATTGTGATTTATGTAAAGTAGCTGCAAATTGACAGTTTCTTAATATGAGGCGGAGTCGTTAAATTATTAGTTGTACCTCTTTATAACCTTGCACCAAACTGCATTATGTCCATGTAGTACTGCTGCTTCATATTCACCGCTAATATGAATCTGTATCCTTCCCACCATTTCCATGGTGAGACCTTCAACATCATTGCAGACCCACACCAGTTACTTAGCAACAGTGACAGAGCTGGATTGTGAAGTTTACATGGCTGCCACAGTAATTTTTTTATCCCTGCAGTTTAACAAACTTTGACTAAAGGTCCTTTTTGTTTCATCAGTTTGTGGTGTCTTGTTCTCTTTAATGGCGACCACATCCTAACTCCGTGATTTGATACACAGGATATTGGTTCCTGACGCTCTCTCATTAGAGGATCTATAGATGCAAATGTAGCTTTTATGATCACTGTCTTCCTCCATCTCCAGTTTGTTCTTCCGGTCCAGTCAAATTTAATTTATGAATTTAAAGAACAAACAATGGTATTGTTTTTTAAAGCTGCAAGGGTACACCAAAACATGGTGTTACCAAATCTTGTCTCTTGCTAACCTTTTACTGCATCTGCATGCTTTGTGTTTTTCTCTGTCTCCACCCAGGCGAGTCCTCACACCTAGCCCTCAATAAGCTCAAGTGCCCCCACTGTAACTACATCGCCAAGCACCGGCGCACGCTCAAGAGGCACCTGATCATCCACTCGGGCGTACGCTCCTTCAGCTGCGACATCTGTGGCAAGCTGTTCACGCGTCGCGAGCACGTAAAGAGACATTCCCTGGTGAGTCCACATACGCACAGGATCCTCCCCGCTTTTTTACCCCACCATGTGCATCCACCATCTTGTGCCAAACCCTACAGGCCACCCTAACTTCTTCGCACTCCACCTCATGATTTGTGTCTGGGAGCTTTTTTCTCGAGACAGTGAGTGCAGGAAGATATTCTCAAAAGAAGAAATTTATGGCTATGAATACAGTGTTTTATACCCAAATTCCCTGTGTAGAAAAAGGCCCAAATTGCAATTGTAATATCTTCAGTTTATTGCTCCATATTTAATATTTGGAGAATATATTCTCAAGTGTTTATAGGAATAGTTTGACATTTCCGGAAACAGGCTTATTTGCTTTCTTGCTAAGAGTTACGTGAGAAGACAACTGTACTAACTACTAAGACAACACTACTCTTATTTGCTAGCTATCCATCCATCCATCCATTTTTGTCTGCTTACCCGGTATTTGGTTACGAGGGGAGCCGCTCCAGCAGGGGACCCAAACTTTCCTTTCCCAAGCCACATTATACAATCTTATTTGTAAGCTAAATAATTAGCAGCCAATAAGCTTTGCTATACACGAAGACTGAAAACAGCTAGCCTCGTGCTGTCTGAAGGAAGTCTCACATTGCAAGACCTTTCTACACAGCGCTGCAGAGGATGGTCTTGCTAGTACACACACAATTCTGTGATGGGAGATAAAACGAGCAATGGTGTATTGGCATTTCTGTAAACCAGTCACAATCGTCATGGGCACCAGGTAGAGCCATGGTGCTGCTGCGGAATTAGAACATTGTGGATGTAGACTAGTCTGAAGGTAACAAAATACCAGTACCTCCTAAGTTAAAGTCCTTAAAGTATTACTAAGTAAAGTATTATAGTAGTACTGTGCCAGATCTCCGGCGTGCGGCCATGAGGAAAAAATAAATTTGTGAACTTGCATGCGGTTTTATATTTTCAAGTGAATTGATTTCACCTACCAATCATATGAGAGGAATGCAACTCTAACTAACGCAGAGCTTAAAATACTCTGGCCTGGTGCCGGATTTCTGGGGTATGACTATATTAGAAAAATAAATACATTTAAAAATTCCTCATGGGATTTGTTTTTGATGCGCTAGGTTTAACCAATCATCGAACTTCCACCTACAACTGAAATGAGTTCTAGCCAATCAGATACCAAAAAAGCAATGTGCAGTGTGTAGTCAACGTGGTAACGTGGCTAAAAAAATGATACTGCTGTAGTTGAGAAAGGAGTTAAAAACAAATGGCACTGGGCATGAATAGAGGACAAGAGGAAAAGGGTGCAGACGGGAAGCACCCAGCTGCAGTGTATGGAAGATAATCCGTAGAGGATACTCCCTGTACGGTAGCAGCTTGCTAGTCTTTAGATGTTAGTCACAAAGCTTCGGTCCGTGCACTCGAGTACGAGTACGTTACCGGCATCGACTGTTGCGACTTTGCTGACCAACCGTATTTGTGATAAAAACATTACATGTGTGCACGTTCATAGCGGAACACGATTGTCATTAACGATGGCCACAGTGTCAAATATATCTAAAGCCCAAACTGCATTCACAAAGCTGTCTGTTGGGATTCAGCGTGACCGTTATTTAACCATGACGCCTTGTCCCAGAGTTCAGATGTCTAGCTTTATGAAAAGCTAAACAAAGCCAGGTTTTTATTAAATGTACATGAAGCAACTAATGCCAACATGGACAAGGTCTTGAACGTGCTAATTTGCTTTTTTGATGATGATGACCAAAGTAAACATCACATCTAGAAAGTTTTGTTTTCACAATGATTCAATGTAGGATTATGATATTATTGCAATATGAAAATCTACATTGACTCTATATATGGTTGGAAGAAGTAAAAATGTATCCAAAACTTTTTACTTCTTAAAAATGATGGCTTTTATTATTGTATAATGTAAGAAGGATTTAACTGTTTTGCCACTCAAATTAACTTTAATGAGTGCATATCAAAACATGGCACTGTGGACCCCCACCCCCTCCAAAAAGGCTCAGGATTTCTTTTCACTTCAAGCTCTGAATTTAACACATCATATCTTACTTGTTAAACTCCTACAAAACAGTGACATCTCCTGGCTCCAGTCTGTATGCTATGATATGCTATGCTAACTGTCTGCTAGTGGTAGCTTCATATTGTGTGTACAGACTTGAGAGTGGTATCAATCTTTTCACACAATTCTCAGCAACAAAGCAATTCAAGATTAAAGGCATTTCTCAGAAATGTCTGTCAACCTGACTGTCCTCATCTCCTCAAACCACCCCCCATCCCTCATCCCCACAGGTGCACAAGAAGGACAAAAAGTATAAGTGCATGGTATGCAAGAAGATCTTCATGCTTGCAGCCAGCGTTGGTATCCGTCACGGCTCGCGGCGCTACGGTGTGTGTGCGGACTGCGCTGACTCTCACCAGGCCACTCAGGAGGGCCTGGAGGCCATGGAGGGCATGGAGTTTCCCCGCGATGAAGATTTCGAAGGCGAAGAAGGGGAGGACCTGGAGGGGGAGGAGCCTAACGACAACGACCAATCAAATTGGGGTGAGGGCAACACTGGTGCTGCCCCGGAAGAGGACTAAGAATTCCAACAAGCTTGAGAAACAAAACAAAAAAAGTTGATGTTTAATATATATGTATACAAAAACTAGCTGGTAAACAATCAACTCCAAAGTGCTATCAAACCTTGAGGTTACTTAATTGTGCAAGTATATGACAAAGAGGTGGATTAAAAGAAAAAAGCTTTCGTAGAGTGGAAACTCCAAGATGTACAGATTTTATAATTGTTAAAATGTGTCCAACTCTGGGCCCAGAGCCCACAAGAGAAAGATTCTATCGACGAATAATATGAAAAATCAGGTTTTTGGTGATGTATTTTTATTTCCTGTTTTTCGGGGGAGAGTTGGGCAGGGTGATGATATAGTAGAGTTGGGGTAGGCCAATCAACTAAAAAAGCGAAATGTTAATTATTTAATTTATGAAGAGAGGTTATTATGGTCTTATCAATAATTTTTTTTAATTTCTGTTTTTGTCTGCAAGCAGAGGCACAGTAATGGCTGTTGCTTTCTGCACAATCTGAAAGTATGTTGCTTGGTGCTTGTAGAAGTACACAGAAGAAGAGCATTATTGTCCACAAGAAGATTTTTAACTTGCTCTGTAGATCTTGTTTAGATGCGCTAAATATCTTATATTATTCTTTTCAAATTTTATTCTTTCCCTGCACAAATCTTGGAACCAAAAAATCTGTTTTGTGACTCTAATGTATCACAGCCATATTTATGATTAATTTAAGAGGGCTGTGGTATTGTGCCAAACAGACCGCACACCAAGATTTAGCAGGAAGCAAAAACTACTGAATACGCTTAAAAAAAAAAAAGAGGGGAAAAAAAAGAAAGAAAAGAAGATGAGGTGACGTTTTTTTTTTTTTTAAGCGGGAAAAAAAGATGAATTAAAAACAATCGAAAGTACAAGGGGAAATGTTATTGCTAGCTTTATACAAATCACGGCGTCACAGTAACACTTTATTATTAATAAACAAAAGCATTTGACTTTCACTTAAAGCTTGAATTTTGCCAAATGACGAAACGTTTGGTGCTGTAATGCTTGTCGCAGAATACTGGACCTACAGGCTAAATATGATGTTTATAATCATAAAGCTTAAACTGACTCAGTTATACATATGTAATCAGCTCAAACTATAGAACACTGTTGTGCTACGGCGACTATCAGGTAAGCTTTGCCATTGTTTTTCAACTTTTATTTGATTTATTGCACACACACACACACACACACACACACGCCATTTTGTAGAACTACCGGCAGTACTTGTAATTGATGTTTTGAGGACCTAAGTGTATATCAATACCTGTATACGTTTGTTAATACTTGGTACTAAGCTATAAAGTAAATACAGTGTATGTGTGTATATACTGTGTGTGTGTGTGTGTGTGTGTGTGTGTATATATATATTTATATATATATATATATATATATATATACATACATACATACATACATATACACACACATACATACACATATATTTCGCATCACTTGACCATTGGTTTAGAGGAGAAAGAAGTGCAGAAATTCCTGATGTGTGATGTCTTAGTCTGAAAGAACTCCATTTTTTCATGTGTAAAAGATATAGAAAATGTCATCGGTTTAATTTTATGTAAGTTTTTTTTTTTTTTTTTTTAAAGGTCTGCCAGGTAGAAAAACACTTTGTTCCACAAAAAGTGAAGCTCTATGGCGCCTCATAGACATGCACTTACTTTTGTGTTCATGAAAATAATTTTCTTTTGTTTCTTTGCTTCCCCAAAAGCAGGTCTGAATGGAACTATATATACTGTTGTGTCTTTCTTCCGATGCGCAACGTTTTTTTTTTTTATTATTAGACTTTTTGTTATTTAATATTATATATTGACTCCAAAATGCAATCAAGACTGTTAATTTCTATTTGTCCAACCAAAATTATTATTTTTAATTATTGTTGAACTATAATGTATGAGAAAAGCCAGGTGAAAACCTGCTTAGTGTAGAAAATCCTTGCTCGTGTCTGTAATTGTTAAGATTTTTAAATGTTTTTATGCTACAGAATCATTCACTTTACTCTAGATGCATATTTGTTTAATTTTGTCCTTTCCACAGATGTTTCCTTTCTCCTTTATTTCATTAAGCACATATTTTCTAAAGAAACATGGATTGTTTGCGGGTTAAAACCTTGGAACAGCAGTATCTGTTCATATGCAGTGGAATATACAATATGTACTGAAGTGCTAATGATACAGAAGATTTGTAACCTCCCTTTACTCTCAGTGGAAGAAGATATATTTTAAGTCATAGAGATATCCATCCTTTTTGTGTCACTTTTACCTTCAAATCACTGTGGGAGGGGTTATATTAAGGATATATATATATATATATATGTGGAGATTATATGAGATCTATATATATATATGAAGAATATATTATTTAACTAGTGGATTTACTTATGGAACACATTGACGGTCAGCTCCAAACCTCCTGGCGTGGTGGTTTATTTCCATGAACTTTAACCTTCCTCTATCGCTCTCTGTTCACGCTGTGTGCTTGCTCATCGCACCATTCTGTTGTCTTGTTTGTTCTTTTGATACTATTTACCATCCTACTGATTTTACTGTAATGAATGAAACTCAAAACTATGATGTATCATTTTAGATTTTATGCTGTATTTGTTATATGGACAACAACAACAAAAAACACAAAAAAAACGAAGGAAAAACACTACAGATGTAAAGCAGAGGTTTTTTTTCCCCCAGCTGTATTTTTTTACGCTGTTGCAAAAGGTTGTATTTTTCAATTTCTCTCGAACTTTAACAGTGATGCAAAACTCGGGCCACGCCTCGGTGCCCTCCGAACACAGAGCAAATTCAGGTTACTCTTTTTACGTTTTTATCGAAGGTTTTCAAAGATGGAACTACATTCTCCTTTTTTCTGTCTGAATTGTACTACTGTTCCTCTCTATACTACATTTTAAGAATAAAACTTTGATATTGCTTTAACCTTTTTGTCCACTTATTTTCCTTTGCTCTTCTGATGATGGTCCGAACAAACCTCTTCTCGTGAAGACCCAGAGCAAAAAATATTGTCCAAATAACCCCCAAAAGAGATGCAGCTCAGACTATGAGCCAGTTTGATTTTTTATATATATATATATATATATATATATATATATATATATATATATATATAAACTGTACTCTGACTATTACTAGTACAAGGTGGAACTGTAATATCACTGTGAATTATCTTCCAGTGCTCATGAGATTATACTTTAAAATGTAACGCTGGTTACAGTTTTCCTCATTTGTTTTGGCACAGTAATCGAGTGAAACTCACGATCTCATGATTCTCAAGGTCATTTTCTTTCTTGTTGCTTGCACACAAATATCTACAGCTGAGCAAATGATGCACCGAGTTGGTCTTGGTGATTGAAATGGATTACACTTTTTTCATTTGATCTGTGTTACGCCCAGGCGTGTTTATCATGGAAACACTTGAGCCTACTTTTGCAGCCTTTCTATCAAATGTGTCCTGTATTTCAGTTATATTGTTTTATATTGTCTGGAATATTACTGTGAGAGCAGCACACGCATGTAAGGGAGGGTTGCTCTAGGCCAAGAAATGTCAGTATGTTGCAAGAGCAAACACCAGATGTGAGATAAATGAAATGGTGTGGTAATAATATTGGAATTATGTGAATTTGTTACATGAATGCATTTGCTTTTACAGCACAATGTTATGGCAGCTTTATTTTGGATTGTGCAAATGAAGTGTTGTGTTGCACAGTACAAGTTAAAGGGCAACGGTGTCGGAAAACCTATTAAAACTGGGCTAGTGTCTGCTAACTGCATTTACTGTAAACCAAGTTGGGCACTGTCGCAGTTCTTACTGAGACACGTGTGGTTAAAGGATAACAGCACACAGTCAGAGGAACTCCTTCCTCTACAAACAGGATCAAGTTTGAGGAAGAAAAAGAGATTAAACAGCCTCTGATGTTTCTTAGTTCCTCACTTAATCATGATAAATCTGCTTTTCTACAGATACTCCTGCCTAGCATTGTGATCTCTGTTTATATCTGGATTCTGGTATCATACTATAAATGGGTGAATGGTTTACCAAGCCGGTAAATTTAACCTAAAAGCCAAGATGCTGCCATCTGCTGTTAAGACTCGGGATTAAAATATCATTTTGGATTTTGTCTGGGCCGACACCAGGTGGCAGCACTTTTCTTTATGTTTCTTCCTGCACAGTCGCATGGTCAACACAGCTCATGTACCGTCCCAGTCATTTAGAGAGACCACTGATGGAAGAATTGATCATGGCATTGATGAAATACGGGTCTGCTAACACTGATGTGGTTTTTTGTTGTATGATTCCTCTGTGCATATTTGGAACAAATGCCAGTAGGAGTTGTGTGTTATTTGTCTTGAATGAATGAATCCTCAAATACAAGCAGTGATTTGGTCCTGGCTTAGAGTTTTGTGAAATTGTATTGGTTGGTGAGTAAGAAATATAAGCTAGAGGACCAAGGTGTGTATCTAGAGACAACCAAATCAATGTAACACAACTAGTAAGGTTATATCAAGTTTGGTTTAGGGAAACCCTGAACAACATTTGTCAGAAAGGATTCCAGTTTGATTTCCTCTTACATCCTTGTATTCAGACATTAGAGACTTAGAGTAAAACGTTTGTGCTTCCCAGGAAGTCAAGTAAACACATTTGTGGTGAAAAATCTGATTAGATATGCCTTATCCAAAGCATGCATGAAAAGCAGAAAGAAAACTTTGTTCAGGAGCATACAGAGGTTTACACAATCCAATTAAAGTATCTGAGCATACATTTGTCTGTGAAGATTTATCTTATTTTATCTAAATGGCTGGATGCAGTAAATTCCACCAGTTTGGCTTTTTGTTTGAAAACAGACTGAAACAAATGCAAAGAATGCATTAAAAGTACAATCTACAGATGTGTTTTTGTCACACTGATTTTCTGTGGTACACGCAGTACTTTACGTTCAAACTGTGTGTAGGCCTCAGTTTATTATCGTGTGTTTATTTCTGTGTGGGCATGTGTGTTTGAGTGTATGTGTACACACACACACAGAAGCAGTCATCAAACATTGGCCTTGTGGGCAACCACACACTGCTCTATTCTTTTGTGTGTGTGTGTGTGTGTGTGTGTTTGTGTGTGTATTGAAGTGCATGTGTGTGTGCATGAGTCTCCTTCCCATTCACAGGCCCTTTTGTGTGGGTGTCTGTCAGCAGTGTTGTCTGCAGGCAGGCCCCCATTGTGTTGAACCACTGCTCCTTATTGACACAGGGCCCCTGGCGCTTCGTGTTCCCATGGCCCCCCAACCGCGGCAAACGGAAGGCTGAAACCGGAGCCCCGGGCCTGGGGAGAGTTTGTTTGCACTCCCCTTTCTCTCCCCTGGTGCTCCTGGAGCTCTCGTCCAGGGGGACAGGGCTAAACGGATGGCGGCAGAGTGCAAGTGTGTGAGTGTTGGTTGCTTTAATGGGACGTTTGGTGTGTGTGTGTGTGTGTGAGAGACCATTAACACAAATCTAAGGTGGAAAGACAGGTAATCATGTGGTCACAGCTGCAGCTGTCGACAAGGGAACCCTAGTGCCACCCATTGTGTGGATATGAAGTGTGTGCGTGTGTGCGCGTGTGGTTTTGACCTTCTCATCATATCCTCTGTAATGGCCCGGTGCTTCACAGTAAGGCCCTCAGAGGTCACAGAGAGAGCAAACATTAATAGAGAAGATTATTCTCTGTTCGCTATTATCTCCTTTGTGACCTGCTGTGACCCTGCACTGGTGTTGAGACAAATCTAGTTCCCATGCGTAAAGTGTTCCGGGCAGGATGGCTTAACACTGCACTGCACGTGGCCTGCATTTACATTGCAGCTTTAAAACTGACTCTTATGGTTTGTTATGTTATCTTTTCTCATTGTTCCACCTTTGAATGAAAACAGTTGTATAATGTCTTCTGTAGCTCCTGAAGCAGCTTTTCAAAGTTTGATGAAGTCTGAGGCTTCAGACTTCAGATACTTGACAGAAAACCTGCATTATAAAACGTGTCTTAAATATGAGGGCTTTTACTGTAACAGGCAGGCAAGTTGTAAGGAAAGAGGCTCTCTGCAATTGTGCTAAACACAAAATTAAAAGTTAAAATGACAAAGAGTTTATTCATCATACACAGCTGATGGATTTCTGCCATAGTGTTCTAAAAAAAACTCCCTGTTGAAAATGTATTTACAGAAGATAAAGAAAAGCGAGAAAAAAGAGAGACAGAGGTCTTAAAATGTCAGAAAACTTTACGAAGGAGTGGCAGAGCAGGACAGGGGTGATGGGAAACATTGGTGATGAAATAAAACGGGTGTATGTGGGGGTGGAAAAGCATGGAAAAGTGTACAATGGAGTTTGGGGCAGCAGAGTGTATGTTTGTGGTACACTGGCGGGCGTTGCTGTGTGAACCTGGCAGGGGCACACAAATTAACACACACACACACACACACACACACACACACACACACACACACACCACACACACACAAATGTAAAAAAAAAGACATTACCATGTGAAAACGTAAGGGCAATTAAGATGTGGAGAGTTTACTGGCTTGTGGTGGGGTGGCCTCTCTTCTGGCCTTTTTCTTTTCATCCTCGCTTTATTTAAGGCCACCATCTCCAAGTCAAGGCCAACCCGATCAATATACACTCACACACACATATATACACACACACACACACACACACACACACACACACACACACACACACACACACACATTGTGCATGGCAGTGTTTATTCCAGAGATATAAACTTGCTGTCTCAGGCTTCCCTTTCTTTGGTGTCAACCGGTGACAGAAAAGTGTGTGTTTCTGTTTAGACATAAGTATCTATGTTTATGTTAACCCAGGCACACACACACACACACACGAACACACACTGTCATGTTGTGTTCATACTTGCTTTTTTCTATGGGCTCACATAGTTTTTCTTTGATGTCATTTTTGTGTGTGTGTGTGTTCCTGGGGGTCTGCCTGCATCTGTTCATGAACGTGTGTTTGTTTATAAGTGGTGTGTGAGAATGTGTACACATACCACATTATCTTAGCGTGTGTCCCCCAGCGTGTCTATGGTGTCAAGAAGTGACAACACGTGTGTGTGTGTGTGTGTGTATATGCATGCATGTGCGCACGTGTGTGTGTGTGTGTGTGTGTGTGTGTGTGTGT
>NC_048420.1:13647790-13671406 GCF_013103735.1 Etheostoma cragini | reverse complement strand
TGTGTGTGTGTGTGTGTGTGTGTGTGTGTGTGTGTGTGTGTGTGTGTGTGTGTGTGTGTGTGCGTGCGCGCGCGCGCGTGCGTGCGTGCGTGCGTGCCAAGACTTTACCTATAGTTGTATCTGGTCACAGGCGACGTTACTGTAGCACCAAACAATGACAAGAGCCAAGATGTCTGCTGATTGGTTTTTTAAAGACCCACCCAAGGGACTGTTGTCCAGCCCTATCGGCTCCTGATTGTGTGTGTGTGTGTGTGTTTGTATGGGAGAGAGAAAGTGGCTCAGTATCCCCTGGGTCACTGAGACAGGCCAACGTTATCCTGCATGGCACTGCTTCCTGTATGCAGTTGTTCCCTATAGAGCAGCGGCCAGTCACTGTGGAGTCAATTATTGAACAGAACAAACGAAAAGCCATCAACGGGCGCACAAACACAGGCACACACTCAGACACACACCTACACACACACACAAACTGCATGCATGACTTAACAACAATGTGAAGCGGTTGCTCATGCCCTCTGAGTAAGAACACGAACAACTGTCTTTGATGTGTGAACACAGACACATCTGTACACGCCGACTGGCAATTATAGAAATAAGTACTTGAGCAAGTTGTTGGTAATACTAGTTTCCATGGTGACATAGCTATGTAAAGCTGTAGCAAGGTAAGACTCAGAGCAAAGTGACCCTTCAAGAGCAAAGCTTAACACAGGTACAGGCCATCGCCTCTGGCCACCTCCTCATCTCACTGGTTACGCTTTGAAAGTTCCGTGGCAACAACATCAAAGTTTAAATAATTTAAAATTTGAGCACAATGCTATATTTCCATCTGGCAATATCTCTCCAACGCTAAATATTCCATATGCATGGGGATGATCCCCCTGAGGTCATGTACGTGGATACTAGGGCTGTAACAATACACCAAACCCAGGGTTCAGTTGGTATCACGATTTTTGACCCCCGATTTGATTCAAACCTCAATTCTTTTTTTAATACAACTTTTTTTATGCCACATGGCATTGTCTTGTCATTGATTATATCTTACTTTGCAACACAGTTATACAACACATACCTTATTTATTGATTATTGATTGATTTCAGTATCCATCGATTCAACACCAAAGATTCTGACCCAGAAGACCCAGAAATGCTTGTTGCTAACCTAATTCTAGGGGAGTTTTGTCCCTGAAAAGACACGCTAGAGAGTTGAGCACACTGAAACACGGAAGCTGCAGCTTGGAAAACACAGTGGAGAAGACCCTGGGGTGTGTCACTCGTCAATCATCGAGTTATGATTGACGGTTTGCATCCCGAAAACCCATGTCCAAACATACATTCCAAGCGCACCCTCCAATAACCTCCTTCTCCTCCACAAATAACTCTACGAGGCCACAGACCAGCTATATTATTTCAGTTGTTAATAATGGACCACACAAAGTTGCAATTCTGCATCCAATCCCTGTTTACCATAGCCTTCCCCAAAAAATGAGGCGGATACCTCCCTTAATGCATTAACAATAGCTCCATTAAATGTCAGATCTTTAGCAGGAAAAACAAATTTTTAATCAATGATTTTATTATTAAACGTAAGCTGGATTTTACATGTTTTACTGAAACCTGGCTATATCAGAGTAGCAGTGCTGTTGTTCTTATTAAATCAGCTCCCCCTGACTTCAGTTTTCTGAGTGAGAATAGAGTCAACAGGAGAGGTGGAGTTGCCATTTTCTTCAAAGACTTATTCTTTTGTACACAAATATCTGTTGGAAATTTTTCTTCCTTTGAATATGTGGCTCTTCAGCTAAGGTCCTCCGCTAGAGAAATATTTTTTTAATTATCTACAGACCACTTGGGTGCTGTGCAGCCTTTTTTGATGACTTTGCTGAACTGCTGGCTATGATCTGTAATGATTTTGACTATGTAATTGTCGGTGGTGATTTCAACATTTATGTCAACATCCCCCAGGATAGAGGGACACAAGGGCTGTGCTGTATCATTGACAATTATAGGCTAACTCAACACGTGACGTTGCCCACGCACAATAAGGGCCACATCCTGGACTTAATGATCTCAAAAGGTCTGAATATTTCCAAGGTTGTGTTGAATGATGTTGCTCTCTCTGATCACTCCTGTGTGTTTTTGAACAGCTCTATCTCTGTGCAAAAAAGTGTCCAAACAAAGGTAACTGCAAAACGATACATCACTGAGAGCACCAGTTAAAGGTTTTCTCTTCAACTTCTGCCCCTTCTGAAGCCTCTGTAACTGAGCTTGTAGATAATTTCAACTGTAGAATTACTGACGTTATTAACGCCATTGCTCCTGCTAAGGTCAAAGTTCTCTCGAGCAAAAACAAAACGCCGTGGAGAAATAACACGCTTGTGAGATCTGAAAAAAGAGAGTGTCAGAAAGTTCTAATCTCCAGTTCCACCACGGCACCTACAAAGAGAGACTATGCATTTATAATATAGAATTGAGGAATGCAAGGTGGTCTTTCTTCTCAGATATCATTGCTAAAAAGAATAATAATTCCCATGCTTTGTTTACTATAGTTGATAGGTTAACAAATCCTCCAGTGCCAATAGCAGTTGAACTTTTATCCAGCAAGGCCTGCAATGACTTTGCAATCTTCTTCAGGTAAAAAATACAAAAAATTACGCAAACAGTCAGTGCCTCCATGCCAGGGACAGGATGTCTTTTTTCACAATGTCCAGACAAAAGTAATCCCACTATGGACCTTATACAACATCTAAAAACCTCTTCCTGTTGCCTCATATCCTACCGACAGGCTTCTTCAAAAAAGTTTCAAATTGTTTGGCTTCTGATCTTCCGCAGATTGTAATCATGTCACTTTTTTCAGGTATCTTCCACAGGCCCCAAAAACTGCAGTCATCAAGCCTGTTTTAAAAAAAAACAATCTAAGATACAGTGGGGCTCAAAAGTTTGGGCACCCCAGGTAAAAATATGTATTAATGTGCATAAAGAAGCCAAGAAAAGATGGAAAAATCTCCAAAAGGCATCAAATGACAGATTAGACATTTGTTTAATATGTCACAAAAAGTTAGATTTTATTTTCATCATTTACACTTTCAAAATAACAGAAAAAATTGCGTTTGCAAAAGTTTGGGCAGTTTGAGTTAATACCTTGTACTACCCCGTTTGGAAAACTGAGACCTGACAGTGTCATGGATTGTTCTCAATCATCGTCTGGAAAGACCAGGTGATGTCAATCTTAAGGTTTTAAATGCCCAGACTCATCTGACCTTACCCCAACAATCAGCACCATGGCTTCTACTAAGCAGCTGTCTAGAAAACTGAAACTGAAAATAGTTAACGCTCACAAAGCAGGAGAAGGCTAAAAGAACATAGCAAAGAGTCTTCAGATGCCACGAGCAGATGCATGTTGAGGAGCTCCTGCTGGTCAGTTGATTCCGCCCTGCCGGCTTCATTAGTTTTCAGCACTGTCACACACACGCACACACACACAGACAGACAGACAGGGTGAGATGAAGGCTGCCCAGATATGCTCTCCTCCTATTTTTGCGTGTTCCTTTTTTAACTTTGTGTGTTTGTTTTGAAAGTATAATGAGCACACTGTTCTTTCACATCTGTATTGAAAATGTCAATTAGCACTATCATAGTGTTTTTTGAAATAATAAGTAAAAAGTTCTGTATTTGCACAGCCAAAACAATAATGAGTCTTCAGACAGGATTACTCAGTTCTTTTTTGCCCATTCATGTATCTTACCTGTTTGTTTTATCTATTGCTTTCTTTCAATCATTTTTTCTTCTCCTGCTGATCCACTTCCCCCCCCCCCCCCCCCCCCCCCCCCCCCCCCCCCCATAACACAGTGACAGTGTGTGGTGGTTGGCTACCATTCAACCACCTGCTGCAACCCCCAAAACACACACAAGCTTTGACCTTCATCCAATCTCCCTACAAGCCCCAAACAACACCACAAACACAAAAGACTGACAAAAACACACATGCACTGGAAGTGTACACCCACACGCTTTTCAGCACACAAGCAGACACAAATTCTCAAACAGACAAAGTGACATAGACACAAAAACAACCACGCACCCAATTGCCACTTTTTCTTATCATCGTCGGTTCAACCCTTCCCTTTTATTATCACACAGCCTGAGGCTTGGCAGCATCCAGTCTGGCTTCCATTCAGCACTTCCTATCCCCCGAAGAACAGCCATTTACCATTCAGCTCACCCTTATCAATTACCATCATCGCCATTATAACCACGACTCCTCCACTTCAAAGGCCTCATCAAAGCCGTCTCACTAGAGAGAACTTTCACATGCGATACAGATTTTATTTTGATGTTTTCACGTACAGAAAAACAACAAAGATAACTATTTGAAACTTTGGCATTTATTTTCATTCCAAAACAAGTTATCTGCTATTTGAAACGTGATGCCCTCGTCAGACACAGTAACTTAATTGGGAAGAAAAAGACTTGAAAGTTAAACTCCTCTGAGTTTAACTTTTACATTAATCTTGATCGCTATAAATATGTGTACTTTGGATTGAAAACCCCCTGACCCGAATCGGTGCAGGAAACACGGAGTAGCCTGTCTCCAGCTACGCTAACAAGCCTACACTGAGCTGAAACAACAGTTGTTGGGGCAAGTTTTAGAGTGCCTTTGTGCCTCTTAACAGACATAAAATGCACTTAAAATGTCTGTGCAACATGAACAGGGCCCTTATGTGACAACAACATGCGTTTTCAACTCAGACATTGTTTAAGTTCTCCTACCTTGGCTCTATCCTGCCGGTAGCTAGCTCGCCGTGTTAGCTGCTAGCTTGTTAGCTGCTGTCAACTTGTACATGTAGCTGCAGATACTCGATGTTGCCTACACCGATTTGAGTCGGGTTAGTTTTTAATCGAAAGTACACGCATATTTTTAGCGATCAAGATTAACGTGAAGTTCTCATTTAGGTTTACAGTGAGGTTGTGTTTAGTCCTGGGTATTACACTTTATTGGTACCAACAGAAAAGTCACTGGTCTTGTTTATAATACAAACATAATTTTAGTATAATTATGATAAATATAGTTTTACACTGTGTTGCATTCAGACAAAGCTTGTGAATGACTGCTTCTGTTATGACAACATTTCAGAACCCTTGCTTCTTTTAATAAATGAAAAAAGCATTATGTAATAAACAGAAAAATGTTTATATTCCTCAAAGCAGTGCATCACAAAAGCTTTCTACTCAAGAATTGTAGTAGTAATAATATTATATAAAAAGACTTGCAATAATGATATACAACCCTAATTATTCCAAAGTCTGCAGCAACTTATAATATCAAAGAAGAAGGACAACAAATAAACTCACCAAAATGTGATTAAATGTCTAATTAATATCGTAGATTTAAAATGTACTAACATCAATTAAAGGTGCCCTGTGGGGTTCTCTTATAAACAAACGAAAGTTACACTTACTCTCAATAGTTCTCACCTGAACACCCTGTGTATCGTTGAGCTCTAACAAACGTGTTAAATGCACTTCTCTTGAGTGCACATTCTGTGCGAAACGTAATAGGTCATTCGCGAAACGTAATAGGTCTCCATAACAGCAGGTGACGCAGATCTGTTTTGTCACCCAAAAAAAATGAAAACCGGCAGCTGATTGTTTGAAATATGGTCTTGTATTTTACAAAAATAGTTCACCAAAAACGTGTTTCTGTAAACATTTTAATCGAGAAGTAGGCCATACAGTTGCCAAATCTGTCTTCATTTCCAATCGACAAAGGTCAGTTTAAAAGATTTTCGTCAGATTTTGAGAGGGCATTTGTCACACTCATCCCTCACGTCTTTTACGGGTTGGCACTCCACCAATCAGATTGGTCATTAAGTACGACTGCCAACCCACCGATTCAACATGTCAAATCCGCCCAAATGAAGGCCGACATCTCCTCCGGTGACTGCACGGAACAAACAAAACAAACACGAGTCACTGACCTCGCCGGACTGTCCGAAGGCCAATAATTGGGGTGGTGTGTCAGCGCCTTTAAACGTGCGTCCTCATGCATATGCAAGAGAATAAACTAAATGGGAACCATGCGTAAAAATGAGGCTGAATAGCACTTTGTGTGTGTGTTTGGTCTGGACACTGAGGTGGGGTAATGTGGTCCGTCCTCTGCACGTCACCATTGTATATATAAGTTTAGACATGTGAACGTTCACAGTGAAAGGTGTAATGTCTGTGTGTGTGCTTCTGTCTGACAGGGTGTGTGTGATGTTTAGGGAGGGGGGGTAATTATTTCAATTATACTGCTGTCATGGCCAGGTCACTCACACACACACAGAAACACACGTACGCACGCACACACACACGGGCCTGCCTGTGCTCTCCATTTGTTAGCTGTGAAATATTAATCACAGTCAGCTGCCATCCTGACAAGGAAAGGACGTAGAGCATAAAATCCTCTGTGCCACACACACACACACACACACACACACACACACACACACACACACACACAAGCACACACACACACACGCACACACACACACACACACACACACACACACTCCATTCCTTATCAGTCTCAACTCCTCTCGCCTGGGCATCTGTGAGTCTGTGGGTCCCAGCTGTCCGAGGGATTACAACAATCGGTGATCCTTGAGGCAGTGTGTCCATTGACCCATTATAACCAGCCTAGAGTAAAGACGTATCTTTAAAGACGTCTCTTCACTGTTGCCTAACACCACTACGCCTTGTCACATCTAAAATCAGCTCTTCTTTCAAGAAAGAGGTCAATGATATCTTCCTTTCAGAATTCATGCTGACATACAGAAAATACAACCAAAGATTTGTTTTTAGTCATAACAGAGGCATGAGTTTATTATTGCGGTGATTTATTTTTGATTGCTAAACAACAATGGGCCAAACTGGAGCCACATGGGCAAAACTCCAACCACAGTCTGCACAGCAGCATTTCATGTGGACCAAATTTTTCATTGCTTGAATAAAGTTTTCAAAAGGCTACACACTCATCCCATGGCTTTAACCACAACCTGCACTATAGATCTAATGTTCTAATGCTGACAATTTGTTGTCAAAACTGTAAACCACACATTCAAAACAGAATGGATTTCAGCCTGGTGCATTTCAAACACTGCTGATTGCAAGTTTACCTTAAAGTGTAAGCAGGTGTCTTGTTTTAGCTACGTTGTTTTAGACTTGTTAGTGAACACACACTGTGTGCGTATGTACAGTGTATATGTGTATATGTACATATAGATATAAAAAATGTGAAAAACACTATAGCTTTAAAAAAACTAAGACTGTGCACTTTCAGAAAGTAATGGACGAAAAAGAAACAGAAACACCACAACCATTTGTATTCATTTTATGAGTATTGCAGGTGATGTGAACTGTTTTGCTCAAGTGATGTAGTAATGCAAACTCTGGTTGGATTTTTGCACATGTGGTTTTATTTGTGACTACTCTCGTTCAGCAATGGAACAAAAACTGTAACCACAAATTGCATTGTCTTTACATTACTGCTGGTCATTTTTGAGAAGCACGCCACAGGCTTTTAAAGTTGTTCCTGTCTTGCCGGGGGCCACTGGTTTCAGTTGATGCCGATTTGAGAGAACACTCTTTTGTTAAATTGCTTCATCAGTGAATGATGGAGGTGTATTAAGTAATAATAAATAATAAAGTAACAGTAATAAAGTTTGTTGTGCTTGTAGGAAAGTCAACCCAGTTTTCATAGGAATTATGTTATTATTATTATTATTATTATATTCCTAATCATATAATTTCACCCCTCAAAAAATCAACCAAAGAAGCCAAATAGCACAAACACAAAGATAATATAAATATTAATTTCTTCCAATACAGTCAAATGTTTGCTGCATTTCACCACATTTGACACTTCTGCAAGTTAGCTTTAAAACAGTGCCGGTATGAACGGAAACCTGCAGCTGACTGGAAGGTTGGAAAAACGCATTAGTCACTCCAAATACGTTTGCTGTAAGGTCCACAATTTGTAGTTAATGGACTAAAACATTAAACACCCTGTGGTCCCTCAAAGTGGTGTGGGGCTGCCCAAGGTGACTGCTCCACCTAAAAAAAACACTTGGCAGAGTATGTGAAGCCACATGAAGAGCTGACGGTTGAAGGCTGTGGCATGTATTGTACCCCCACATGCCCCCATTCACAGTGTGTGACATGGGAACAACCAGGGCTGTTTTAAATCACGGGCCTAACCACTGGCTGCTCAGCCGGGGGGGTTCCTGGATACTTAGCATTCCTACAGTGACTGAGGACTGTGAGAACCAGAAGACACAGGCAGACATATCTTAAGTCTTAAAAGGCTGTGGCTGTGACTGTGGCTGTGTGTGTGTGTGTGTGTGTGTGTGTGTGTGTGTGTGTGTGTGTGTGTGTGTGTGTGTGTGTGTGCGTGCATGCATATGTTAGAGCTGTCAGTCTTCCTCAGTAATACCATTTGAATTTCATTTGTCATTTTTTTAATATTCAAATAATATTGCAATAGTTAATGCTCAAATGCAGCCTGTAAAATATGTACTACACTAAATGTAAATGTAAACACTACTCAGGTTCAGGCATTGTCAATGCAACTAAAAGCTCTCTGTTTACATTATATTCCACCACGAGCACACTGCGACAATCACAAATTTAACAGAGAACTTTGTAATGTAACATCATCTAACAAGTGCAGCTAGTGAAGCGCTAGTACACAGCCCTAGTGTGTATGTGTGTGTGCGCATGCAAATGTGATACTAACAACTTAGTGTATTGGATTGTTCCATAGACTGTGTAAAAACTAGGTCTGTGCATGTATGTGTCCATGTGTTTATCCCTCACCCGTAGTAACACCTTGCCACACCTTGTCAAACTTTTCCTTCTCACATGATGGCACACACGCAGTTCACAATAATAACAGTGGCAGATTTACCACCTCTACTTGGACAACAGGTCCTTGTTTTCAGACAGTGGAAGACCAAAAGTAGCAAACAAGAGCCTAAAGAGAGACTTGTAATGTCAGTACAGTAAAAATGGACCTACTTAACAAAGTTTGTTCTCTGCTGGCTACAAGTTAGCAATCAAACACAACGAAGGCTGTCACCTGAATGGCGTTTTGAGCTAGCAATCAATCAATCATAGATAGCTAAAACGTTTTTGAAATGATTTCCATCTTCTGTTATTTCGAATGAGAAAAGTTTATTATTTTGTGGATTTCACAAATTTCAGTATGACACATCATGCCGTAAACTGTTTAAATCTGAGCACGCGCGACTCTAATCAGCACTCGACTCACATTGGGCAGTGACAACTGCACCAATGAACCCTCAAACAGCTACAGCGAGCTGCCTCCATGTCTAGGATTATTTCTGTACACAGTCTTGTATCTTTGCCTTTCTCCCGTTTTCAAAACGTTATTTTGCTCCTCATCAAATGTTTTATGGTCCCTATTCATCTCAGAGCTGGTTGGCTTGGTTCCGGGCTTGAAACTCTTTATATAAGCATTTAACAATAAGTGGATGTAGCTATAGAACGGGGAAAATCAGCCATTTAATAAGTGGGCAGTCATTGTTGAGCTCTATTAGACTAATGAGTAGAGTCTTTTCCCTTTTTTCTCTTTGTCATATTCAACAACTCATCATTACAGCAGAGGTCAGAACAATGATCTTATGAAGTGAAGTTTATATGTGTGTGTGTGTGTGTTTGTGTGTGTGTGTGTGTGTGTGTCCATTTTGTCATTTATGTTCATTTATGACATTCCTTGCTCAACGTTGTGATGTCTAATCATTATTTAACCATTACTGAGGGGAGTGACTGGCCCACTGGTGTTCTGACAGCTGAGGACACCCATTTTCCCATGCTGTCAGAGGTTAAAGGTCACCATTCAGCTACTGCCGCAGTTGTTACGACCCCTCGCACACAAGGCCTCTCCTGTGTGGCTGTACGCATAGCTGGTTGCATGCGGCTGGAACGGGAAAGGCAACGAAGGGTCTTGTGTGTGTGTTTGACTGAGTGTACGTGCATTTAACACAATAACTTCTTCAAACCAAGTCTTACAAAGGTTGTGCGAACATTTATGTGTGTGTGTGCAAGGAAACTGGTAGCCTCAGTAACCATGAGCATGGCCTTGTGAAGGTTCATGCGGTTTGTTTAAATTGAATGACATACTGTTTGTGTATATACGTACGTGCATGTGTGTGTGTGTGTGTGTGTGTGTGTGTGTGTGTTTGAACCCTCCCCACCTTTTCTTTAGCTCTTTGAACTGTTGGCATTCAGTATTCAAAGCTTCCTGCTTTTCTTCCAGATGAAAATGCGTCAACCTTCATTTGTTTTTCTTACCAGCCTTGTTTATGTGGCCACATCTCCATTCCTGGGGCGAAAAACATTTTCAAATCCCAAAGTTCAAAAGCACACGTCAAACTTTGACTTGACAGAGCACACTTGAACTTTTTTAATTTCTCCTTCCGTTCTGTTGGGGAAGATTTTGAAACAAAATCTCTCTTGGTGAGAGCGGATAATCAGGGCAGGTGCAGGCGCAGGTGAGGTTTCGTTATTGGCACTGAGTTTCCTGCCAGGTGGATGACAATATGTTGGAGCGGCATTTGATGAGTTTTAAGCTCTTCAGTGCACTTTTTTAAGCTCTTTTGGCACCAGGGGAAGCAGTGTGTGTGTAGGTTTTGATGTTACCACTTCACCCAAAGGGCAAACCATCAACTCAACTCCATTGTGGCTGCAAGTAGGATCTTGAATCAATTTGAAATTGTTTGCTTCACAGCTGCCAATATGTTAAAACTCAAGTGGGGACTGGATGTATCACTGCAGGCTACATTTGGATTATGTAACTAAACATTTGTTATTACCATAGGACAAAAAACCTTTGATAAATAAAATGCATGGGTGTTTATGGTTAAATGGTTGCTTTATCACGCTATCAAACGCTGACTTTGAGGGACAGGTGGCTTTTGGCAGCAAAGCCACACCGCACGTCAACCCAGACGGGTGCAGAACGGGTTTTATTGTTAACGTGTGTGGAGGCAGCTTCAAAAAGGCTTTCAGGCCTAAATCTCAATGCTTCAGTGTTAAACTGTGTCATAATCACACAGTGATTAGCTCTGATCCAGCTGGATTGAGTCTGCTAAAGCTGAGCAGAGGCACAGGTGCCAACTGATAAGACCCGGGATTTACACAGATAATAAGAAAGTAGAAAGGGTGGGAGTGAAAGAACGGGCTGGCATTAGTGACTTGACAATAACTTATATTGTGTGGATGCATTGGCGTTAGCTCACTTGGGGAGTTAAGATCAAGGTCAGTGTTTATCAAGCTGCTGAAAACATGTCACCTGTAGTCAATGAAAGAATAAAAGCCATTAATCAAGAAATCAGAAACACAGGGGAGCACACACCCTCTGAGACAGGTTTCAGACTGATTGTACAAATAATTCTTGATCAGGATGAATAATTCGTTGTCTCCAGCAATATTTACACTGTGAACTCAGATCCTACAAGTTGTAATTACACTTTTTAGTGGTCACCACTTATTCTTTCATGTTTTGTCAAAAACCATATTCATTACTAAATAACATTAGTTTTTTGTAATTATAGCAATTATTATGTAAAGCATAACTCTCTGCAAAATGCAACCTGGGGTCTCTTTGTGAATGTACCTGACTCAAACTTTAGTTTAAAAGCATAATTAGAACATAACGCCACTTTTAACATTCACTGTATTGTGTATTGTTTTCCGGTCAAATGGCCTTTCGAATGGGAGTGCTAGGGGCACTTCTATGATGGCATCAAAATAAACATTTTTAAATCACTAAGAAGGCTTGACACAACATTAAACGTTGCTTGAAGTATCACCAGGGGCTCTACACATGACCGCAAGCATTGAGAACATTGTTTGCGCACACAGAGTTTACTAAAAAGAAAGGTTTTGAACAACTCACTTAGCTCTTGTTTCCGCTCGCAGCCATCTTTGCCACTCAAAAAGTGTCCATCTCTAAAGGCAAATGAATCGTAGGTGGAAATGTCATTCTCATGTGAGGCTCCTTTTCCACCTACAAGGTCAATATTGTTGTTCACTGACGACAAAACAACAAATTATCCGTGACTTAGTTCCATCTTTACTCTCCTCCCTCGACTATTTTTGACTTGCTAGATGGATGGTGACCAGGAAAACCAACAGCTACTGTGAGTTGTTAAAACCTTTCTTTTGAGTAAACTCTTTGTACGCAAACAATGTTCTCAATGCCTGCATTGTTCATGATGTGTCAAGACTTCTTAGTCTTGACCCTAGCACAATTCCTTTCAAAAGGCCATTTGAAGGAAAAACAAAAATACGGTAAATCTTAAAAGTGGCACTTCCCTCCTTACTATGCTTTAAAGCAAAAGTTTGACTAGGGCACATTCACAAAAAGACCCTAGTTTGCATTTTGGTAAGAGTTACGCTTTAAGTATGTTTCTGTATGGGAAGGGCGGGGTCATTGGAACTGTTCTGCACTGAAGTGATGCAAAGGCTCATGGGAAAAAATATATGTTCTGGGACGTTCTGGGACGTAACTGTCCCAGTTAAAGCGTGTTTAAATAATGTTTGGGTAATGTTGGCTGTGCACTTATGTTATTTTGGTTTTAGTTTTGTATGGTTTATTTAGTGTTCATGTCTATCTAAATTTATTGATGCACTGTGACTGAGACCGGGTGGAGACTGATCGGCTCTGGGCAGTAAAGTAATGGTTTAGTAGATTGAAAATCCGAAATCCTGCCTCGTTAAACTTTAACATTAACAAGACTCCAGTGCACAATTATTCATGTTTACTAATAATTTTTTGTAATGACTACTAATGTAAACTTGATTGTTTGTTGATAATAATATGGCAGAATGGCAAGTAAATCCCTGTCTCAGAAACCCCCCATGGGTAAGAAACCCAAAGCTTTTAAGAGAGAGTTTCAAGAAAATTTAAATGTGCAACAGTATGTACAATTTTTTTGCAAAAAATGTATCAATGAAACGATCTTAGCCTCAAGTATTACATCAGAGGATCTGATAACCATAAATCATTAAATGTCTATGATGTAAGGTACCAAAAGGAGAAAACTGGAATAAAAACAGAAAGTGCTTTGTCGTAATTAAGAAGGAAAAAAACGTACTTGTTAAAAAGGGCTTTCATTTCTTGTGTATAATTAAGAACATGAATGGAAGCCAGGGAAGTCTGGAAGACAGTGGATGATAGAGAAGGAAAAGGAAAGGCAATAATTGGCGATAAACAAAAAGTGCAATCTGAGAAAAGTGAGAGGACAAAGACAGAGGAGAAAATAGAAACTCCTGGGCATCTTTCCCATCCCTTTGAGAAAGTTTATTGTAGACAGTAATCCCATGTTATGACAGTGACATAGTCCATCTCGCCCTCCTTCCCACAGGTTGGAGGGATGAGTCAGACAGCAGGGAAAACAAAGCAGCAGGCAGGAACCTGCAAGGATTACACTCTCATCATGATGAAACTAGACACCGCAACCGGAGCTACTGTAGCCTGCTTGGTGACAAGATTCACTGTACTGTTGTGTGTGTGTGTGTGTGTGTGTGTGTGTGTGTGTGTGTGTGTATCCGCGCACCTGCGTGTGCATGCACTGGGAGACAGTTTTTTTCATTACAATGAATATAGTATTTTGAGTCAGTCCAACATACATCATCAAGCTGCCATAAATACTCACTACAACAGCAAATCTGTATTAATCCACATCTGAAAATAGTCCCCAACAAATACATTGTTTACTCATGTTTGAGTGATGTTTGATAAAGACTGCAGTGCTCAACTGTTTTAGGAAACTTTGTTTTTTAAACATGGAATTATATGCTGTATTTTAGACCTGTTTGTAAAGATTTATATCTTTATTTTAAATGAAAAGCCTTAGGGCTTAGTACCACGCAACGTGGGTTTTGCTCTTTTTTTCGTGTACATTTTTGTCAAGAAAGACAGAATTTTAGAGTAATAACAGCCTTATTATAGTATTTAAACCCATTCAGACTAACCATTACAATATTACAAATTTAAAGTGACTTGTCGTTGAATTTCCTACATTTTAGAGAAATGTAGTTAAAAGAGGATTACAACTGAAAACAGAAAACAATGTGTTTTCTCCATATTTATTTTAACAGACTTAATGCAGCACTCTCTCTAATTGGAAGTAAATGTTTCTGTGACTATTTAAACAAAACATTTTATAGAACTGTTGTAATATGGCTTAACTTTTGGTTAAAAAATTATTTCATATCAAATTTGCTGAGATCCATCTTACCTAATAATCATGTTTTGGAAAATGTGTGAATGTATATTGGATAATTAGTACTACAGTGGATAAAAGCACATGCAGAAGATGTCTGTGAATACTTCATTAGAGTAAAAGAGATAATTATTGTCTTTTCTCTCTTAAACTTTGGAGTTCAGGAGCCTCAACTCTGGAAACATTGCAAAAACAATACCAAAAACACAATCAAAACATTACAATTTCTTTAACCTCCCAGTGAGAAAGTAAGCCTTGGAACAAACTCTCTCAGGTTTCCTGCTTTCTTAAACTCTGAAATAAACGGGCTCCCAAAAATAGCTGAAAAAACTATGAGACAGCAGCTAAGGGTTTGCGGACCCACAGGGCTTTTAAGGAGCGGGGCTTTCCAGGGTGGTTTGCAAAGTGGACACACACAGACACACACACAGACACACACACATTCTCCATGGTGCATTAGGGTCACGCATTTCTTATGTAAAACACAGTTACCCACAGAAAACTTCAGGGCATGGCGCCAACCTGCTCTGATGTTCACATGTGCTAAAGTAGAGTGTTCCGAGTGTGTATGTGTGTGTGTGTGTGTGTGTGTGCGTGTGCGTGTGCGTTGGAGAAAGACTGCATGCACTCCTCTGTCCTCCTGTCTCCTCCTCTCAGCCAGTGAGTCTGGGACCCGAAGGAAAAGGCCAATTATTTTAAAAAAAACTCTCTCCATCTTTGTTCTGTGGGCATAAACCACTTCTTTTCTTTTTGCTTTCATTCTTTCCCCTTCTTTGGCTTTCTGACATTCCTCATCTGTAGAATCCCCCACTCCACCCCCTTTACTCACGCTAACGCACACATGCAAATTTCAATCGTTTGGCTCATGCCAACTTTTACTAACTTTGCAAGCAACAGTGTCCAAAGTCTTAAAATAGCCACCATGCTTCCTGGTCCTTCATCAGCACCATATCTTCACATATTTGAAAGAAAAGCTGGGTGGAGCTGCTCTCCAGCTGCTGTTACTGTGGTAACAGCTTTATCCCACAGTTAATTTGATGTTGTTTCTGAAACATTTGTATTGCTTACATATTTCTCAAGCGACCACTTAATAGGCAATTACTGCTGTGAAGCTCATAGGGCAGTAAAAGCATGAACAGTGATTCTCATGGCAGGTAAATGTTAGGTAAGGTCCGCTAAGAGGAAACTCAACCAAAAGGCAGTTCTACCCTTCACAATAAAAGCCTTTATTTTTATTGCCCCCCCCCACATCTCTCTCTCTCTCTCTCTGTCTCTCTCTCTCGCGCGCGCTCTCTCTCTCTCTCTTTCTCTCTCTCTCTCTTTCTCTCTCTCTCTCTCTCGACAGAAACTCACATTCTGGAGCGGGCTGACTCCGTCTTTGTAAGTCCAGTGTGAGTCCACCTCTGTTTGTGGTCCGGGTCTGGTGGTTGATTAAGGCCGAGTTTTTCTGAAGGGCTCTCACAAGGAGCCGGTTTGGGTTGCGTTGCGCACCGCCATGAATCCATGAGGCAACTATCTGTGATTGATCCACATTTTTATAGTGATATTTTTTGAGTAAATTCTGAATCTGCAACAGTCTTTGTCAGGGAAATGTAGTACGTTTTCCTACGAATTAGAAATCAGTAGGCTTATATTGAGTGATTTGGGGTCCTCCTGTAAGTATTTTTGGGGTAACATGATTCTGGAGAAAACTTCAAACAGCAATACCACAGACCAAGCACTTTGCCTGTTCCTAACAGACACATTTTGAACGGGTCCTGAACTAGTTAAATGTTGTACTAGTTTAATGTTGTACAATCCTAAGAACAGAATGCACTGGCTGGATTAGTTCACTAACTAGCAAAGTCACATGGATCAATTTAGGCCCCGACACTTTCTAGTGCGGTCAGGCCTTCATGGTGAGCTCAAACTGCTGAGACCCCAAAGAATAATACTCTGACGTTGTCCTTCCAGCTGTTCTTGCACACAGATTTTTCACACAATTTCACTGTACGTTTATTAAGCGTCTGGGGTATCACACACACACATAGACACACACACACACACACACACACACACACACACACACACACACACACATACACACACACACACACACACACACACAGACACACTCACACGTACACTCACTCACAGAGCTTGAATGCTCAGTGTCCAGCTCTGGGCGGTGTTCCCATCCCCATGGCCTTTCCCAGCACAGACAATGCTTTGTGTCCCACAAAGGAAGCTCTCATCCAGGCTCTGGGGCCCTGTTTGGCCCTTGGTGTCCCTCCCCCCCACACACACACACCCCAGAAAGACCCCCTGAGCCCCCCTACAACAACCTGCTAAGGTGCCAAGAGGAACATCTGTGTGACTCTAGTGAAGAGATCTTGCTGAAATTCTCACAATGAATGTTATAGTTGTTATTATCCTATGTGTGTGTGTGTGTGTGTGTGTGTGTGTGTGCGTGTGTGTGTGAGCACAAACTCTCGGGTCCTGGGAGACTCCCAGTCCAGATTATAAATGGTGTGAGAGGAAAGACAGAGTGTGTTGCCAGACCTTCCCAGTCAATGAACCACGTGTCCCAGCAGCCTGGCTGCCAACCACAGACTCTGAAACGGGGTCACACTAACAAGAACCAAAAGAAGGGAGATATGAAGGGAAGAGAATAGAGAGGATGGATGGATGGATGAATGGATGGATGGATGATCGTAGACATGTAAAGATGATAATATTTTGATCGAAAATGTCTGGGCTTTCCAAGGTCCATGGATAAACACGTAGCTCTCCTACTGAGCCAGGAGATTGTCCTAAAATGAGTCAGCAAAATGTCCTACTGCACAGCAGAATATTGTCACCTCAGTATTTAGTACAAATACATAAATTTCCGATTGAAAAGTGGGTAATTCCGGTAATATTCAGGTTTCAGAGGCATTCTTTGGACATGCATCTCAATCTGGGTTTTTACCGCAGTTAACGGCCTCTTGCCTGTTCACGGCTTATGGTCAGCTCTGTGCGTTCCTATGTTTGCTGCAGACCCAATAAGAAGGAGAAACACAGCAACTTTTTAACATAATCAAAGATTTGGATGTGAACAGGTTTTTGATTTTCACACACATTTGCTACGCTGACCTTTTTGAGAAGCTGGTTGAAGGATGAAAGAGGGATGCTGTTTGCACGGTCCATCAAACAAGTCCACGCTGCTGGTAAACTATGAAAAAATCCTGTTTTGCATGAACGTTACATGTAAACGAAAATATTAGTGGAATACTTATTTTCATTAGCCATGTAAACAGCTTAGTCGGAATATCATCCTTTTCGGAATTAGGGCAAAAAAAAGAACATTATTTGCATATAAACGTAGTCAGTGACTCAGTCTGTAAAAAATGTATCCGCTTTTAAAGTGCTTATATTATGCTCATTTTCATTGGTTCATAATTGTATTTACAGGTTGCACCAGAATAGGTTTATATGGTTTGATTTTCAAAAAACACTATGTTTTTGTTGTACTGCACATTGCTGCAGCTCCTCTTTTCACCCTGTGTGCTGTCCGTTTCAGCTACCGAGTGAGGCATCTCACCTCTGTTCCATCTTTGTTGGGAGTCGCACATGCGCAGTAGCTAGGAACGCACAGCTAGTTAGTTGCAGAGTATTAGGACATGCCATGCTAGCAGCTAGGTGATCATTATAAAGTGTGTTACAAAACAGAGCTGTTTGGAGTCAGTTTGTGAACGGGTTTTTTCTGTTGGATGTGGTGAGTCCATTTGGGGTGGACTTCTCACTTTGTAAACCCATATTGGACACAAAATATATATAACACAAAAAATGAAAGGCAAAAGGCATAATATGAACACTTTAAGATATCTGCAGATTCCTGTGATGATGTCATTTGGGACAGACAGTTGGGAGCCCATTGCAGCTGGGTCCCAGCATGGTCCACACCCTCACACACACACACATATACACACACACACACACACACACACACACACACACACACACACACACAATCCAGCGCAGGAAGTGACATCATGCACCACTGGCCAAAATACAGGAAACATGACGACAGCTTCTGAAGGAAATGAGGGACACATCAGACCTGTATAATCCACCAGCTGGTGCTGCAGATCCCACACCCATGAGCGCGCGCACACACACACACGCGCACGCACGCACTTATGTACGCACGCACGCACGTATGCACGCACACACACACTTTCTGACTCTTTCATTTCCCTTCTTAATCACACACATGCAATAATTATGTTTTGGCGTGAGTGTCTCTCGCTTTGTCTTTCATTTTGCTCTGTGTGTTTCTTGCTTCCTTATTTTCTCTCTGTCTCAGGGTCTTTGTCTCTCCTCTCTGTCTCGCTCCCACACTCTCAACACACACAACAAACCCACCACCACCCTCTTAACTTCTGCCCAGCTTGTAATGTCGTCAATAACCACAACAGTACTCACTCACAAACACCACCACACACATGCAAACATACACAGAGAGGAACCCACTGTTGTCCAAACAACATGCTCCCAAATATTCATGAGAAGCGCTAAAAAAGCTACAAGGCTACAAAGCAAATATGTGCGGTGAACACCAAGCATTAAATCTGGGGTCTGGAATCATTGCAGGGATGTCACAACTTTGCCTGTCAGCACCCTCATCCTGTCAAGTGACTTTATTCTTTTCCTCTGTCTTTGTGTTTTACAGTAGTCTCTCATTAAAACCCACTGAATGCATCCAATACCTCTCGAGTGAACCTGATCACCATCAAGGACTCAGTATATCAATGCAGATTTTCAGATACTAATGCCTGCAGTGACAGCTCTGAGTGCCCTGGTTGCCAACAAAGCCTTTCCTGTGCCTGTGAAACTCCATCCTCTGTCTATTTCCATCCGCAGGGATAACAAACACGGGTTAAAGCGCCCGATACAAACATAAACATTGGGAATAATCCTGAGTACGCTGCATGTTTTCACATGGCACGTCCGAAATACCACGAGGCCCTCAACAAATAACTAAAACAGCACAGTTTCTGCAATCAAAACATCTCTAGAAGAGAAACTTACTTACTTTCTATAAACTTACCCTCTTTGGGACCATGTGACCATTTACATTGTTACATTGTTAGGACAACACACACTGATGTTGCCATTTGATGTCTTGAATGGACTCTTGCTTC
Organism: Etheostoma cragini; assembly: GCF_013103735.1. Lineage (NCBI taxonomy): Eukaryota > Metazoa > Chordata > Actinopteri > Perciformes > Percidae > Etheostoma > Etheostoma cragini. Next base: position 13,651,956 of record NC_048420.1, on the reverse strand, counting down.
TCAAAAGATTACCAACTACTCATGAGGTTTGGTTTCTTCAAAGGTGGCGGCCCAGTGCTTCCTGTTGAGACTGTCGTCCCGTTTCCAGTGAAATATGAACAGTTTCCTGGTGACGGAGTAGTAGAGAACCCGCTCGCTCTGTGTTGGCATTTATTGAAGTGTAATTGAAGTGTTGTGGTGTTACTGGGAAAGGTGTGTTCTTTCTAAAAAGGTTAGTCCAAACAGAAAAGACTCAAACCCCAACAGTTCCTTATAATTAAACAGCTAATGCGCTGTACTTCAATGTCCTAGAAACTGACCTATATGAGTACTTTAAGATCTACGTTACCTGTGCTAAAGGTTTGGCTCACTTATGGTAACTTTGACTACATTTAGAGAACGTTAAAAGGCATGGATACGATGATACTAGAAAGATTGCCTTCATGTTTAACAGAAGAACTATGATGCCAACTGAGATTTATTGTACTCAACCATCCACCTCAACTTTCATGAGACTTTTTGCAGCAACATAAAACATCGTCCCCTCATTATGCTGTTGCAAATAAACCAAATGATGTCATTTTGATAAACAACCAATGTTTGGGTGATTTATTGTAATCCTGCAAGATGTTGTTTTTTAAGGATAATTACGTCTTTTGTTTCTACTTCTTGGATATTGTTTTTGCTTTGTTTTGCTTTGTTCTTTAAGTTATAATAGCACTTGGTTGATTGCTGATATCTGCACAGGCAGCTGTATCTCTGAAAAGTCAGATTGGGCGAGGAGCAAGAGATAGGTTTTAAACTAACAAGCCAACAGTAAAATGATTATATTAAGTATCTGCTGTAATCATCCATCCCGTTTTACCTTTAAATAAAGTGTAATAGATATTCTAGCTAACTTGTTGGCTTGTTCACAACCTGTCTGACTGTTTGATTTTATTGCTCAGTCATCCCTCATGGTACACAGTGTTCCCAGATTTCCCAGCAATTACTAAATATAGCCAAAATAACTCAAAATGTAATAAAGCAAAAAGATTCTTGACGCTGTTCGAACAAATCAGCAATGCTGCCTTATTCAGGCACATAAAAGACAAAATTCTGAATTGGAATTGAAAAGCTTTAATAAATCTGACTTTGCTTCACATGCTCATACAGAAGCAGGTGGAGGACAATGTTAATCTGTTCTTCAGCTATCTGGCACCAAACGTTTTTAAGATAACGTGTTTGTGTGTGTCTGTGTGTGTGTGTGTGTGTGTTTGCATAATGTGAGCGTGTTTGCAAGTGGGGTTGTTGCTGTGTAATTGAGTATGTGTGTGTGTGTTTGTGTGTGTGTATGTGTGTGTGTTTGTGTGTGTGTGTGTAATCCTTTCCAGCCGTTTCCCCTCCTTTCCTTTCTCTCTGTCACAGGCCTGGGAAGCAGTCGTGGGGGGGATCTCTCACAGCCGCTCTGTGTGTGCGTGGGTGTGTTTTTGGGTGTGTAAGAGTCTTGCAGACAGCTGTGTGGACGGCAGAGAGCAGCCGTTATAGCAGGGACACACACACACACGTACACAACCAACCAACCCATCTCGGCAAAAGGAGATGTGTGTGTGTGTGTGTGTGTGTGTGGGTGTGGGTGTGTGTGTGTGTGTAACAGGGTCAGTGGTAAGGTTGGGTGAGGAGACAGACATGGTAGTCCGGTGCTTAGGACAGTCCAGGTCATTATGTCATTATTGGTGACTGTGTGTGTGTGTGTGTGTGTGTGTCTGTGTTGGGGGTCTGACCACCAGATGGTAAAGCGGTGACCTCTTTAGCAGTGTGTGTGTGTGTGTGTGTGTGTGTGTGTGTGTGTGTGTTTGTGTGTGTGTGTGTGTGTGTGTGTGTGTGTGCTGGCTGAGACAGGGTCACATTACACGGTCGACTAAGTGTTCATGTACCATATACCATCTTGAGCATGTCAGGATGTGTGTGTTTGTCTTGAGCAGAGACAGTTAGATGGTCAATTCAACACTTGTAGACTGTAGAATAAATAAAATGAATACAATTTGAAAGGAAAATGTAATTATTGTTCAAAGTATGTGTGTGTTTAAAGTAAAATGTTACACATCACGTTTCTTTGTGACTGTTAAAATCAATATCTTTCTCTGGGCCAGTTTTTATTTAATAGTCATCTTGCAGGTGTTTGGTGGCTTTTTAAAAGTAAACCGTCTTAAAAAACAAATTTTGAGCATTGGTTTTATTGCAGAAAGTTAGTTGTGTAGAGTAATACCACTCTCATGTCTGTACAGTACATTTCATTTACAGTCATCAGCCTCTTGGATTGGTTTGGCCTGTTTTATGTTAGCATTGCGTGAAGATTGGAAATTAGCCAGGCATGGTTTTTTGTTTTTGCATAGATTAAACAAAGAAAGTATAACGTGTTAATCATTTATCTTGGTAGGTGTTGGTAGGAAAATGTTCTTACCTGTGTGGGGAGCCAGGCTAGCTGTTTATTGTTTATCTAAGCTAAGATACGACAACCAGCTGGTGGTTGAAGCTTGATTCTTGGCGTAGAGACATGAGAGTGGCATAAATCTTCTCCATTTCTACTAGAATAAGCAAATAAGTCTACACTATCAAACTGTTCCTTTAAAAAGTTGTCAGCTCTTTAAGATTTCCTTTAGAGTCAGCCACACATTTGTCTCAAAACTTTGATTCAGTTTATTGTCCTTTTTGAAATTTTCAATTAGAAAATATCTTGAAATTATTGTGATTTACTCTATGTTATTTGGAAGCACAGACAGGAAGCTTGGTGTGGGAGTCTCAGGGTGCGGGGGAGAGAGGGATGAGTGTGACCCCAGTGTTAGTGTTGGTATGGCCGCAGGGGCCCAGTAAAAACAGAGCTGTCAGTAGCGCTCCTAACTGTTAGGCTCTGTGTCAACCCACAGACCAAATAAACAGCAATCAGCGCTGTGCCAACCACTCTGTGACAAAACACACACACACACACACACAGCAAACCCAAACCTTGGTGAGCAAACCCAAACTCAAATCCTAGCATCAACACTCTAAGCACAGAAGAGCATGTGCTTGTGTTATTGCACACAAAAATACAGCCGTGAGTGCAAACACACAAATGCATACACACGTCAATCACAAGTCCAAAAGCAAACAAGCCAGGGAAGTCTGTCTAATTAATGTTTTGATCTGGCTTCTGAGTGATGTAATGACAACATGTACAAAGTCGGACTCTCGCAGCTCAAGGAGTGTGTGACTTCCCACAAACCTGGATTTGACTTGTGTGGGCACAAAGCACCATCACCAGCTATTTATCACAATTTGTCAGCTGTTTTCTGAATTCATTTCATAAAGCAGTCATTACAGTTTTTTCTTAATTGCTTAAAAACTATTTAAAAATTCTTCTCATTGTTCACATGCACAGAAATAATTGCAGATAGACACTCATGCTTTTTTTTTTTAACCAAACAAGTCACTGCAACATATGCACAGCAGATATGGTTACATTGGACTGAAAAACGATATGCTCACAAAAAACAGTACACTGAAAAAGAAAATCGCAGAAAAAATACATAGACAAAGAAAGATGCAAGAAAACTAAATTAGGCAAGATCTTCCATGGTTGTTGTAAAAAAGGTGCTCATCTGTGGTCTTTTCATAGTGCTAATTTCCTGATTGAAGTGGTAAACATTAACCATTGAGGTGTTTAGTCAGGGGCCACATGCTGTATATTGGCCAATTAACTCATGTAGTGAAATTTGAAAATGGAAAACTAGTGACTTTATGTCCGGTTGTTGTGTCTTATGCAGAGAACCATGTTCATGTCATGATTTGCAAAATGTGTGTAAAGCAGAAAATTTGTTTAGACCTTTGGAAACTCGAGAAGAGGTTTTGCTCTTTGTGTGTTTGTTTTAATACTTTAGTCATTTTAGTGTGTCTGCAATTGGGAAAAAAAACTGTAATTGGAGTACTAAAGATGATTTCTTTTGAAACATCACCACATTACATTGACTTCAAAGTTCAGGTAAAATACATGTATCCACAAAATCATGGAAATGTCAGTGATCCCATCATAATCAACCAATGCTGATTACTAAACCTAAAACAACACAATTTATCATTCATCAAGTGATTAAACAACTGGTTCAAGAACAGTGTAAAACCTAAGTTTATGCCATCCATGCAAACTCATTATTGTCTAATCCGCTTAA
>NC_048420.1:13600290-13645290 GCF_013103735.1 Etheostoma cragini | reverse complement strand
AAAAAATCGGACATGATCCCTGCAACATACATTATGTCCATTATGTCCTTCAACTTGGGAAGTTCCACAGTTGCCTCAGAGCCCTCATGCAGTATCTAGGCTCAAGAACCGATTTCTTTCCTGAAGCTGTTAAATCAGCCCAGCCGTGATGTAGCTGAACATATAAAAAGACACACTGTTGCACTGGGTGAAGTGTTCCATTGTTACAATCAACAAAACTCCTTCCTGCCGCCGATGTTCCCCAGAGCACAAATGTGTATTACATCTGATGCTGAAAATAGTCCCCCCCCAACAATTGAAACCAGTACAGTAACCAGCTATTTTAGGAAATTTAGTAAAAGTCTTTAAAAAAATGAAACTATAGGCTAAAATGTTAGGTGTTGTTCTTATTTAAATCCTTTGAAACCAATGGGCTTCAGAGCTAAAAGCCACAGGAAGTCATAAAGTATAAGAAACCGAACAACACATTGTTGATTTTGCATGTTATGTGGTCACAATCAGCGTTATCTAAAACAACACCATTTATCCATAAATTGGAATTATGCTCCACTATTTATTATTTCCTATTCATTATTATAATTCTTTGTTTTATGTACTGTATATTGTAGTCTTTCTAACTTTCAGCAGATGTATTGCAGTATCTATAAGTCTACAATGAGCAGGACCATGAGTTGTTAGATGTGAGTATAATGACTATGAAGTTGAATTGAATCATTTTTCTTTGGGTCTTTGAGCAATATTGCAAGAGCTTATATTGTAGTGTATATTGAAAAGGAAAGAAACACCTGTAAGTAAACCATGCAACCCTTGAAAAAAGCTAACAACTGTTTCTTTGCATTTATTTGTAAGAATTGTTATCTGGATTTTAAAATTGATTTAGCTAAAAAAAAGAATATATGCACATACATATATGTATATATATATATATATATATATATATATATATATTTATTTATTTTTTTCAATAATGAACTTGAGTAAAATAAGATGCTTGTAACACAATCATTTAGCGCACAAAAGGAGAAAGGCATTTTTTGTGTGTCATTGAGTGTGTTTCCCTCTCTGTGACAGAGGGAGGCCCTTGAACACTTCCCATGGGGAGACAAGACAGAGATGAGTGTCAGTGGGTCAACTTTGACACATCCTTCAATGTGACACATCTTTCACTTCCTCAATGCACACACACACACACACACACACACACACACACACACACACACAGAAATATGTTCTTTAAGAACCAGGAGAGGACCTGTTAACAAAACTCACAGGGAAACTGTCAGTGTGTCAGTGATAGACAAGAGCAAACAATGAAACAACGTTCAAACCCCCACTCTCCCTAAAGGACAATATCACCCCTGCCTCACGAACAACCCACCCTCCTAAAGACACACATTTGTAAACAATGCCTCTCTCTCCGTTACCCCCTCTTTCTCTCTAAAGCACAATGGTCGGGTGTCACACACGTCTGGAGCAGAATTAGCCGTCGCTTCCTCTCCCTGTCAGAGGAAACAAAGTTAGCCTTCCTCAGTGATCCACACAGCTCTATTTATAAACAATAACAAGGCTTGTCCTCCGCAGGCTTTCACCAGAGAGAGTATTGTTTTTGAGCAGACAAACATCTGTCTGTGGCCAACCTGCAGATATTGCACTTCTCAGTGTCACACCTTCAAAGCCAAAGATGTGCATGCAATGTGTTTTGCTTGTTGCATCTTCACTTGGGTGTTTAAGCTTCGCTGTGCAGAATGATGCATGTGCAGTGTGACACTAGAAGGCTGTTTTCACATTCATCTGCACAAGGATTGTCTCTTTGTTCTTAACTTGAATTAGAGTTCAAGACGTGAACGGATGAGCATGACTTTATGACATCACAACTGGAAGAGCACAAACATTGAGAAAGGACTTTTCAGTGAAGTCTTATGTTCAGTAGCAACTTTTGAAATGAAAAATATTGGCATTTTAATCGATTCCATTTGTCTCTAGACTGTCTTTTGTACCTCCCCCTATCCATCGCTGCTGCAACACTGGGAATTTCCCCATTGTGGTAATATTCAAAGGATGTAGAATCTTGAATTATGGATTTTTCAATAAGGTATAATAACGATTTTAAGACATTTTAACAAGTCTATGACAATATTACAGTATTGCATGCCTTCAAACATTCCTGGAGAGGATCTTTAAAAAAGTGTGGGAATCCTGCTGTGCATGTTTGGTCTTTGACCGTACTGACACCAGTTAGATGTTTATGCTTTAATAATGAACCAAATGCAGTTTTTCTACAACGTCAATGTCTTCTTTCTTCTGTCCGTTTGCAATGAAATAAAACACCTAAAATAAAACGAGCAAATATTACGACGCAAATTAAAAGACAAATATTTATTTGTCGATTAACTGATGTGATTTATTATATCACATGATGCATTGAGTTCTGTACAATGAAACAATACAACTGAAACTCTAGCTTGAACTATCTATTATCAACCCTTCAAGTGATTTTCATGTCTTTTGAACATTTAATAAGTAAGAATGCAAATAATGTAGCCTACTCTGTATGCACAACATATTATTCTCCTGAGATTTCTTACTTTTTACCCATGAAGGGATTTCTAAATTAAAGTTGATATAAGAATACAGGTTATTGTATGTTGTGCAGATTGTACAATATATTGTATAATACAACGTATTATAGTCTGCAAAAAAAGTCAGACACATGCAGGGATGATGTAATAGAAAAAGGACGGTAAGAAAACCTTAAAGACAGGTTTATGCTTTAATATCCATCATCAGCTGAGTCTAAAGGAATCTGATTAATTTTAGGAGGAAGCAATGAGCATGTCTAACTGATACTTTATTGTTATTCAGAGCTGGTTCACATGGGATATCATTATGTTTGTTATGCAAGACATTTTTTTCATTTGTACTGGAATTACAATTTACCTTCATACTGACCCAGACAAGTAGCACACTTATTGTATCAGACTGACAATTTTATCATCAGCCTTATTAGTGATGATCTGGTTGTTATTGTTTTGTCTATTAACATTATTTTCTGTAAAATAAATGGCTGTAAATGACATGAGTCCATGCCATCATGAGGCAAGCACCACCAATAATATTGAAGCAGTTAGCAGTTTAGCAGGACTTTGTTTGGTTAAGGAGTAACTGAAAGTTCCTGAACATATCAACATCATTCATCATAGTCACTCCGTCAACACTGCAGCCATGGCTTAATATACACTCCCTGAAGCCATGTAGATCCAAACAAGCTCTTTGGAGGAAATCAAATCTAAACAAACCGATACAACAAAACACCTGATTACATGCGGACCATTGTGTGAATACGTACAGCAGAAGTAATTACACTTAATGCAGAAAATATTCACTGTGCACAGCAGAGAATTTCTTGGTGAAATCCGCCTTTGTACTTCAAAGGCTGAGTGTGCACACATAACTCCAACCATTTCCTTCTGGTAAGACAGTCTTGGTTTACTGTTTTTCTGCACTGATGACAGGTCAAAAGATGTGGAAACGTATGATTTTTTTTGGCAAAAACGTCATTAAACGTCCTAATGTCTCCCCTTTGAACTGACCCTTAACCATGTGCATAATAGTCTGCGTTTCAGAGGATTTGACAGCTAAACAGAAGGTTTGCAGAAACATAATTCCCTTTGGGTACCATCTCAGCAATAAAGTATTGATTTAGAGGGAGCAAAGAGAGAGCGAAGATGCGGGTCAAGAAAACATGACGGCGGCAAATATGTGAAAACAGGAAATTAGACATGAAGGGAAAAATAGAAACAAATACAAGAGGAAAGAAAGCAACGGAGGTAAACCATCCCTGCTACCCTGATTATTTTGGCCCTGAGTTTGAGTCGGTTTGGTGGCCTGATTTGCAGCAGGAGAAGAGGGGAGTAGAAGAGGGGGTGGGGGAGGGTTGGGATTTGATGATGTCATGTACCGGGCCCTCTTCTTCAAAGGGCGGCCCCTGAAAGGCCCTACTAATCACAACATGTGATGAGACCGGTAGAACAAAGACAGCCGTGCAGAAAATAACAGCGTGGGAACTCTGGGTGAACTTGAAATACAACGAGAGGGCCCCTCCCACTGCCCCTAGTTACACACACACACACAAACACACACATACACACACACAGAGTCAGAAATTAATGTGGACGCACACCTGTGTTTATTGTGACAAAGGCTTCAGGTTGCATGGAACTCGGACGTATGTGAACTCCCACACTCCCACTCCCCACACACCCACCCACCCACACACACACACACACACACACACACCAATAATCAGTTCGATGAATGTGGAAGTGCATCTGTATGTCTGTCCTCCTATGAGCGTAGAGCCTTGTACAACAACAATAAGATGAAAACAGCCCTAAGTGCTTCCTCTCATTCATAAACCAAACAAGGCAGCCTCCTCTCTCTGTGATGACTATTAAGTCCTTAGGTTGCTTTGGGCTCTAACTGATAAGAATCACCATATCTGTGTGTGTGTGTGTGTGTGTGTGTGTGTGTGTGTGCACGTACGTGGAGGTTAGTCATGACTGATCCATAATTTAGTGTTGATCTGTATAAGCACAAGATAAATATCAGAAACAGTACATTCCTCCAGAGAATGAACGCCGGTGTACCACAGGAGGAATTATTTATTTAAACTAACTGATCTTCACGGACATTGTTAAACAGTTTTTCTTTTAAGATGGTTGGGCAGGTTGGACAAAATGTCAGCATGCTGCAGCAACTGTTCTCAATGTTGATTGCAAACAATGTTTACAAGCCAACGTTCTTTTGTTAGTTTTTAATGGCGTCACTTTCAGTTTTAGTTAAATGTTTTTAAAATCATGCATGTCAATTAATCTATTTGATGAATTAAATATATATAAGGTTATTTACTGTTGAGGTTTCTGTCACTGTAGGAATTTCTGACATAAAATATATTCTAAAAAGGGATAATTCAATAGGCTATATTACCATTAATATGTAATATAATATAATTGTTTTCTTACTTACGATTAAGTTGTAATGATTATAGCCCTGTAATAGACAACAGGTCTGCAGCATTGTTAAATGCATATATGCATAACAGGTCAATAAAAGTTAAAGATATAGTTTGAGATTTAACAAAAACGCTTATATGCATTCTGGTGAACAGTTGGATGAGAAGATCGATGCCACTCTAATGTGTGTATAGTTAAAATTGAAGATACAGCCAGCAGATAATAAACTTAGCTTAGCATAACAACTGGAAACCGGGGAAAACAACTAGCCTAGCTTTGTCTACCCAAAAGTAACAAAATCTGTCTACCAGCACCTCTAAAGCTCACTCCTTAATTTCTTATGTCTTTTTTTGTCTGAAAGCAACGATTCCCGGTTTCATGCAGAGTTACGTAGCCAACTGTCCTGTTTTTTGCCTCAGACCCGTAACTTTCTGGGATCTCTGCTGGAAACATCCCAATAATCACAAAATCACTAATCATTGTTTTTACACTTTGGTTTTTGTACAGATTAAACAAACAAGAATTTTCATGTTAATTCTTGTGCTTTAAATGTGTTGGTAGGTGTTCTAAACCATGCTAGATCTTTCCCCTGTTTCCAGTCTGCTAAGCTAAGCTAACTGGCTGCTGGCCCAAGCTTTACCAACAACAATAATAGTCCCTACAAAAACAAAATTACAAGGTGCTTTCAAGTAAAAAAGTCATTTTACATGTTGATGTAAAATGATTTAGCCTAATTTATGTAAAAGACTTAGGCATGTATGATACTATCATGTTTCTATTGAATGGCATGTTTGTTATTTAGCCTAAATAGCCTATAAGCTATAGCTAACAGCCCAGTCCCTGCAGGAGACCCTTCTCTGAAGAGCTCCAGCTCCACATGCAGTAACAGGAGCCCTCCATGTATACAACACACACCAGCAGCTCTGTCAAATGATTTGGGGAGTGTGACCATTATGGAGCCACCAGTCTTGTGGTGGTGATGATGTGGAAACTCCAGGGGAAAAGAGACAAGAATGGCTTTGATTGCCTTATGGTCTTTTGTTGAAAGTGCTTGAAGTCCCCACAGCGTCTTTTACCGTGCATGAGGTCTCTCTGTGGGGTAAGATTAGACTTGGTGGCTTCCTCTGGTTGCGGCAGTGCTCCCTGTCTCTCCTCCAGGGCTGAGTTAGTATTGGATTACAGGTTCACACGCTCGCTCGCAGACCGCCCGTCGCCCCGACCAATTGCTCCATTCATTCCAGCGCCGGAGACGGCCGCCGGCCTCTGATTGGTTATCAGCGCCGGTTAGGGAACTTTCCCACGGCCAGCGCGTGCTGACAGCCGGCCAGCCACTCCTCATCACCACCGGGACACACAAGGGGGAGGAGGGGGTTGACATGGGTGGGGGAAGTCACGGACCGAAAGCCCATTGGATCACTGTCAAAGGTTCTCCAAAGATCCTCTATGTTTGGAAGATGAAGTACTCCATTGTCTGGTGTCACAGAAACCCATTGAGCTTCAGGACAAGGACAAGCTTATGGAAGAAATTACACAGCCTAAAGCTAAGGAATTGTAAAAAAAATCTATAAAAATAAATGAAATCTGTGACTAGGCTGTTGCTGTGTGGGCCCCTCAGCTGTAGTACTCCCTGCATTAGGAGTTATATCGCGTAGTCCATACACTTTTCAAAATGTGTAATATTATAAATAAAGGTTTTTTCTTAATAAGACACCTGAGGCCAGAACTCCCCAACAGGTAGGCCTACATTTTCAAATCTCTTCCCCAGTAAAACCCACAGAGTGAGATGTCTTCCCTTTTCTTGTCTTCTCTGACTTCAAAAAAAAGAGTCAAAGCGCACTCGGATGTGCTTGGGCCAACTGCGCTGTCACTCAATCCCACGGCCGCTGGGTGATTGGCTAGTCTGGCACGAGCCCCCGCCCCTGTTGGCCGGCACCAGCGTTGAAATGACACCGTGGGAAAGCTGGGCGCTTCAAACGCAGGCGCTTCGGACAAACCTGGGCAGACGCACTACAGGAAGACGCAACAGGCACACTGAAGGACTATTGTTGGACGAATCCGAATCAAAATGAAAAGGAATCACGATTTCAGCTCCTCGGACAGCGAGCTGGATGAGACTATTGAGGTGGAGAAGGAGAGCGCGGATGAGAATGGGTAAGTCATTTGCCTCTGAAGTGTGAGCTAATTTCTTTTTTTTTAAATGGATGGACAAAAAACATTAGCATTTTATATTTTTCAATCATGTCGAAAAATCAACGGGATATTGATTAAACCTCTGTTATGTCTTTTTAAGGAACATGAGCTCTCCTCTCGGGTCCATGTCTCCCACAACATCAACTCAGGTGCAGGCGAGGAAAAGGCGTCGAGGAGTAAGTAGCCTACTTTTTTATTATTTTTTTTTAATATTAAAAAAATCCGTCAGTGCAGATGGAAACCTTGGGCACAACGTGCACTTTTGCAGTCGTATGCACATATTCTGAAAGTAACCATTGGTTTTTATTTTGTCTTTCCTCAGATAATTGAGAAACGGCGCCGTGACAGGATCAACAACAGCCTGAGCGAGCTCCGCAGGCTGGTTCCCAGCGCCTTTGAGAAGCAGGTAAGCAATTTACAAATGAACTTTACAGTTGCATTGGCAAAAATATGAACCACCTTGGGTTTTTTTCTGCTTTTGTGTATTTTTGTATTTAATTGGCTCCTTTTGGTCTCCCACACATTGAAGGGCTCAGCCAAACTGGAGAAAGCGGAGATCTTGCAGATGACTGTTGATCATCTGAAGATGCTTCATGCTGCTGGAGGCAAAGGTGTGTCTGAGATCCATTTATTGTTACAGAAAAGCACTTTTCACTTTTCCATTATTTTAAAACTGGACATTTAATAGGCTACTTGGTTTTCACTTCATAACAGACTAAACACATGTAAAATAAATGTAACCTAAGAAGAATAAAACAAATGTTTAGAATAAAAAGTTAAATTTAGTCTTTCACAGTTGCAACGCCAGGGGCATATTGATTTATGTCAGACAAAGATCCTTCAGTTCTGGACAAACTTGTTTTGTTACAGTTCAGCAGACTTTAAACTACTCTGTCTCATTCCTTTCCCCTTAGGTTATTTTGACGCCCATGCCCTGGCGATGGACTACCGTGGTTTAGGTTTCAGGGAGTGCCTGGCTGAAACGGCTCGCTATCTGAGCATAATTGAAGGCTTGGATGGCACAGATCCTCTGCGGATCCGTCTGGTCTCCCACCTTAACAACTATGCCAGTCAAAGAGAAGCTCACTCTGGCTTGAGTCACCTGGCGTGGGGCTCTGCGTTTGGATCCCCGCCCGCCCACCTGACCCACACCCTCCTCCTCCAGCACCAACAGGGGGTTCCGCTGGCACCTTTACCCCGCAGCACCACCAGCAGCCCACAAACTCCTCTGTCATCTACATCCACGTCTTCCTCTTCCTCCTCTTCTTCTTCATCCTCATCGATTGTAGACACGCACGTCCCAGGCAGGCGCAGCAGCAGCAGCGCAACCCCCCACTCAGATCAAGGGCCAATCCGGGTTCCCCCCACCACCGCGGCTCCCACCACTGTCCCACACCCTGCCTTGGTCTCCTCGTCGGCGTCCAAGCTGTCCCCTCCTCTCCTCTCCTCTCTCTCTGCGTTCCCTTTCCCCTTCAGTGCCTTCCCCATCCTCTCCCCCACCACGGCCGTCAGTGCCCCAGTCCCGACGTCCAGTGTGGGCAAACCCTACAGACCCTGGGGTATGGAGATAGGAGCTTTCTGACTGAGATGAAAACCTCCACACATTATATAGACTCAACTTACTGCCCAGCTGAGCTGGACTTTAAAGGACAAGAAGTTTTATTTTCCCAGCTAAGACAGTACTATTTTTTCTATGATGTTGGCTTCCCTCAGAGGACACACTTAGCTCTAGGATTTTTATTTTCTTGCTAACGTACCGTGTTTTGCATAGAAGAGAAAAACAGTGAGGAGGATGCCCGTGACTAAAAAGCAACAGGAGGGATTCATTGTGATTGATCTATGTTCCTGCCCACCCCTTTAGAAGTCTCACCCACTGTTGTCAGCCTATCAGGAATGGTTTTTCCAGATGGTCAAGCAATCGTCGCCCGTCAAGTTCCTGGGCGAAACTGTCCCCCCTTTGTTTTCCCTCTGAGCTGAAACACCCAGTGTTGGCGCCCTGGTTACATACAGAGAGGGGTGTGTGAAAGGAGGGCTTGAGGTGGTTGAGAGTCGACCCCTTTTTACAGCATTTTATGGGGTGGAATAACCGAAACCAGGTGTTTGTTTGACTAAATACTGGGAACAGAAGTTAGCTACCAGCTTGGTTGAGATAAACATGATTTAGCCACAACCTTTGATGTTCATATGGAGCTCTATTGTTTAAGCTTTTTTTCACTAAGTTATGTTTCCTCTCTACAGTAAATTTTGTCTTAACAATGAGGCTACACATATGTTTTACCAGTTTCTACCAGCTGCTCCACATTTTATTTTAATTGCTCACGTAACAGACGCTTAAGTGATATTTATCACCTTGTTTACAAGTTATTATCTTACCTGTTAGAAGCAGCAGCATTATTGATCTGTAATTATCAAGAGGGAGGGAATTTTTATTTGTCACAGTAGTTGCAGTGAAGCACGGCAATACAATTTAGATTCCTGCTTTCCATTTGATATTTTGGTGACTCCTTTGGTGTCAATCATGAACAAAGCACAAACGAGAACTGGCAAATCAGATTTCTCTCATGGTAATGACAACTTCCCTGTAATAAAAGAATTCTGTTAAATCACCTGTGGCTTTATCAGCTTTTTTAATGTATGTGTGTGTTGATTTGCGTCTGTTTGTCCAAGTGTGTGCATGAATGTGTGTGTGTGTGTGTTTGTGTAGTACGTGGTGACGCCTGGTATCAGATGAGGCTGCTTGTTTCTCTCAGCAGCCCTCTGTGTGTGCACAGGAAACCATTAACAAGGAGGGGATATCCTGGACAATAGCAGCCCGAATGGCCCCATGTGCTTCGTGGGAACTAGAGGAGGAGGAGGAAAGAAGGAGGGAAGGTTGGAAGAGGATGAAGAAGGAAAGGAAGGATGGATGGATGGATGGATGGATGGATGGAGCATAGAGTGGGATGTGGAGGGAAAGGGGTAAGAATGAAACAGTACAGGGGGAAAAAGGAGAGAGAAAAAGAGAGGGACTGAAAAACTGTGAGAAAGGAAGTGTGCAGACAGTTCTGTCCCTTTGCCATCGTTTCAGCTCCACCAGCTGCACCCTGTGTTCTCAGCTCCAACACGCCGTTAACTCACTTGGCAAAATATCCGTTGCTTTTTCATCTGTTTTCCGAAATGTACACTCTGTATTTCCCCTTTTATCTCTCTCATCAATTTCCTTAACCTTTTTATTTCATTGCTGAGAATGATGCAGAGCCAGGTGATGGCAATATGAGCTTCACTGCGGTCAAAACCACAAGATCAGTGAGTGGGTCAGTTGAGATGATTTGTCTTTTGTCTCCCCCAGCTGGTCATAAATGGTACTCCATTATATTAGATCTTGGAACAGTTGGAGGTTAGTACTGTTTTTCTGTACTAGTAAAAGTTGCAATAAGAAATGTTACAATATGTTACAAGTAAGCACACATATATACCTAAAATAAATGTACTTAAATAACAATATTAAGTACGAACAATGCTGATTGATGCCTTTAAACCTTTGAAAGCGTTATATTGTTGTGCACATTGAAATATGGTTGATGCATTAACCTGTAAATAGTATTTGGAATCAACCTATGGAATCAACTAATCTTATTTCTTATCTTTTTTAACACAGTTTAAATATACTACGTAAGATGTATTAATTTGTATTATTTTCATTTTCAGACCATGTCAGAACTTGAGTTCACCTGAGTTCAAGTCTTGTGGATTTTAGCCCTGACTCATACTATTAATTGCCTGCTGTGTTTGTGTTGGGATATGTGAATTTGAAACGTTTTATTTTTTAAATTGAAATATGTGAACAGACCAAATTAATGAATGATTAAGTGTAAACAGATTAACATACAATGGAAGATCGTGGTAATTTGTGTTTCTAAAAACATTGTTCCAATGCTGCATTGGAAAACAACTAAACACAGTATCTGAAAGAAGTCACTCTCAAAGCCAGTTTCATTCACTAAACCCCAAATCTTTATTAACCACTGCTTGCTCACAAAGATATACGTGAGAAGGGGAAACACACAAATGGACAGAGGAGAGAGAAAGAGAGAGAGAGAGGCAGGTAGCATAGTATCTGTTTGTGATGTTATACACTTTAATTGGGTTGTTTATACTTCACTGGGTCAATATCACATGACACAAACATTCTGTTATCTACCCGCCCTTTCTGCAATACACACACACACTCACACGCATCTACGGGCCCAACGTGCGTGTGCAACTGCCATTCCGATACTTTAATACGCTCATATACACCTTTACAGATGGCAATACTGTGTTCATGAATCATTGTTGCAGTTATACTTGTTATGGCTTAAATATATTTCTTGTGCCAACCTTTTAGGGAGTTTACAGTGTATTGAAGTGAAATGCAGTGATTCCAGTAGGCTGGCGATGTTGGGGCACTACTCTAGCCTCTATGAAAAAGAGAAAGTTGGAATTTATTTGTATTTTCTCCAATTTAAGATTCACAGGAACAAGTCTGGTGAAGTTTTCTTTGCACTCTATTAGCTCTTGAGATGTACTTTAACTCAAGTTGTGTTTTAACATGATTTGAATGTGACGCAAGCTTGTTTCTGAGGAATATAAGAGGCCCGTCAATGGTCAGGGATGATCCGTAAGCTTTACGGTGTCAGATAGACTGAATTTAGCGAGCTCCTTCTGAGCTCTGCGCTAAAATTGGCTAAATGCCTGGCCATGTCGAGAGCATGTGAGTGAGTGCTTCTACAGTATGTATATGGCGAGATGAAGAGGTTGCAGACGGAGGGAAGGAGGATGGGGATGGGCTCATTAAATGCTATAATGTTCTCCTGTGGTACAGTCACCATCTACCTCACAGGAATGAATGTGCTGCGACAGCTTGCAGTCCCCACAGAAAGCAGCCCCCTTTCCTTCTGCCAACTTTCCTGCACATGTCCCTCACTAATTGGAACATTGGCATAAACTGGATGGAAAATTACTCTGACTAAACACAGATCCAATTTTGTATCCAGATCTGCAGGGTCAAATGAGTAGGTGCTTACTTGGAGGGACGAGGGAACGGAGCCAGGATGCGGGCCTTGTGAGGATGCAACAAGTTGCAGCAAACATCAGCTAGCTGGGAAATTCACAACAAACACCTATGCCTGAAATGATTTTCAGACTTAACAAAAAAAAAACATGAAAATAAACTAATTGTTACATCCATTTATAAGCAGGGAGAGAAAACTTATATAGAAAAAATGGCACACGGCAATCAATACTTTTGCTGCTTGTATCGTACTGTATATAACAAAAAAAGAAGTATTTACAAAACCAATACCCACTGTCACTTGTCAATTCGATTTTTTTTCTTCTCATTTTAAACGGAGCGAAAACATCCTTTTTTTGGGGAAGAACGGATGGGAGACATTAATTTTTCTTCTTTTTTCTAAATTATTTTTGCTTTTTCTTTCCACCCCCAACCCCATTTGAACCTCCCACTGTCTCGGGTTGGCATCTCAGGTTGTGGTAGTTTCAAAGTAGTATGGGGAAGTATGGCAAAGGGGTGGAGAAGGTGGGGACATGTGGGATTAAGTGGGGATAGCGGTGTTCCTCAGGGTTGGGGGTGGCGGTGTTGGTGGTGGTGGTATTGGGTGGGGTGGGGAGGTTGAAGGTGGGACGTAGAACCTTTTGGGGCTTCTCATGCTGTCACCTCTTCTCTCAACTCCTTGTTCCTGCGCACCTCCTGAGCATGCTTCTCCTAGAAAAACACAGATTGAGGATGTCATGGTTTTTTCTTCTGCTGCCAAGCCTTTCCTGACATTCGTTCTTGCTTAGGTCGCCATTTCTCTTCTTTTACCTATGCAGTGAACCTTTACTTCATTTACCTTTCCTGCTTGCTGTCCTCCTCTCTCCCACTCATTTGAATTCTTTGTCCCCCACCTTCCAAGCACAAGACTCCATTTTTGTCTTTTTCTAATTCTTAGTTCTAGTAGAAACCTATTTAGAACTTACCGATTGTATAAATAAAAATTATTGTGTGGACATTATAATTGGACAGTTAAATGGAGAAACAGAATGTTAAAAATCAGAATCAGACTAATCAGAATTGCTGTGAGACAAAATCTTCTGAAGAAGAGGTGACTTTGATTTATGATCTCACTATATCTAAAATTATGGCTATACCCCCGCTGCTCACCCTCTCCTGCAGGCGCTCCATCATGGCAGCCAGGTAAGCCTGTCGGTTCTCCTCGTTTTGCTCCATCTTCACCTGGAGCTTCTCCTCGGCCATGCGGCTAAAGTTGCTGTTCTCCTCCATAGCCTTCAGCAGCACGTCACGCTCATGGTCCCGCTTCTCAGCCAGGGCCCGGAGAACCTGAGCCTCTTGGGACTGGAAAGGGAGGAAGGGAATCAGTCAGAGAGCAAGGGTCGATAGAGAGAGACAGTGATTTACTAACTACTCATAGATTCTTTCTTTGCTAAACCTAAGCATTAGTCAGAGTTGCTGCAACTAGTCAGACTCACATGGTAATAATAACCAATTGTCTGGAGGTAAGATTATTGCCATGTTCATCCTATTTTGGTAAATACTATAACTTAAAAAATGTACTGCATGTTTGACCTAGAGTATTGGACAGCTAGGGTTAAACAAATACATTGTCAAACTCTGTTATTGATTTGTTGATTGATTTGTTGGTGGGCTCCTGGATTTGTCAGCTGCTTGTATTGACTGCATTGAAATTCAAATCAATGAGATACAGGAATTGGTCAATGTCCGATTAGATCTTTCATGGTGGTTTTGCAGCTGCAGTAGTCAATGTGACTCATGGTTGACCAATCTTCCAGACATTAAATGCCTAGCAAAGTCAAGTAGTTATTCCCATTGTGTGTGGTTGAATTTCCCCTTTAGTTTTGGGTCAGAAATGGTTTAATTTGGGCATCACAAATAGCTTTATGTAGCTTTTAGCACTAATTGAAACAATGTGATACATTGCATCTGGGTGCACTGAAAATGATTGCCAACATCCTTACTCTCCTCCGTTCCTCAGCTGCCTCCAGTTTCTTCTGGATGTCCTCCAGGGAAAGGTCCCTCTTTGGGGGGGTGGTGACACAGTGGGCAGCATCAGACACAGGGGAGGTCGGCTTAAGGATGACCTCAAAGGCCTGGCCTGAGGCCCGCTTGTTAATTGGCTTGATGTCCATGTCTGCATGTGTGTGCATAAACAAGAAAGAACGACTTTTAAAGCAAGCATGATTTATAAAGAAGATGTGAAAATTAAATCTATTTATCTATAAATTAAGTCTATTTACTACGTACCTTCAAAGTCACCCATGATGTTTTTGGGGGTTTCGGGGTACAGACAAGAGCAGATGAATGAGAGAACTGAAATCTCCTTCATCTTCTCTTTGTAAGCTGTGGAGGAAGATTTTAACATGACTGTGAATATGTAAACTGCTAAAACACACATGCACATACACAACATATCATTAGCCTACTGACATACGAAATCATGATAACATCATTAACCCATTTCCACCTCCACAGGAGGTCCTTGATGTAAATATTCAGATTTTTAGAGGAATAATTAATCATCAAGTCCTTTTAAAAGAAGACCTCATCAAAGGATGTCTGCCCTGGGTTTTGGAGGCATTTAATAGCCTTTGTTTTCACTGATCACAAGGGGAGTAGGATGAATGTGTCCTCACAACACCTAATTTTCCCAACAGCCAAGATGCTGGCATCCCCACAGGATTCTCCTCACATCATTAGCTATGCATTTCATTTTGGTCTATTATTTATCAGACCAACGCCCTATTGTCGCTCAGACATTCTGTGGCTCACACTAAAAAACATCTTGCTTTTAGGTCATTTAGAAAGCAAAGGAGCTCGGATTTATGTTAGATGTTAGGATAGTTTTTTGGTTGTTTCTTATCTTCGTTGTCTGTGGCTTGCGGATAGAGGCTAAAAGCCGAGGGTTTAGCTTATCAGCATAACACAGCGATATGACTGTCCACCCCTGTTCCATTTGTGGTCCAAAAGGTTAAGAACACTGGCTAAGAAAAGCTGGCATCAAATCATGTTGGTTGTATTTGGCAACCTGCACCCTACTCAATAACGAGGGACAAAGTGCTTCAAAGAGCAGACGGTGATAAAACAGAAAAGAAAAGAACAGCCAACCTTGTCTAACCTTGATTTTTTTTAGTCCTGTATTTTTGGCATCTACTACTTTGTAATGTGAGCCCAGAGTTTAGCAGCAGTCCCTGCAGGGAGAACAGCAGCAATATCTGCAACGCACTGCAGCTTGTGAAATATTCTGCTTTTGCACATGGCTGCTGTGTTCCTTCAAGGTACACTGCCTCATGGTGGAGATTTGCATGCCGACTGTCATATTATGGCATAATCCATCACCCAGTGCACAAGGCCTGCAGGGCTGAAGTGTGCCACATTGATTCATGATTCGCATTGGGCTACAGTTGCAAAGCCAGAAATGAGATTTACTGTGAAAGTGCTTCTCCATGGTGGTGTATGGTGTCTATCCAAATCCTTTTCTCTCTCCTATTCTCTCTTCTTCTTCTTCTTCTCTCTGTGTCTCGCTTTCTGCCCTGCAGACTGGCAGACGCCACACTAATGTGATCAACTCTCAGAAGTAGCGCTCGCTACTCTCTGACGGCCTTGTTAACCCCTTCCCTGAGGAGGAAGTGAGAAAGGGGGGCAGGGGTTGAAAGAAACAGAGAAATACTAGGAGGAAGGAGATAGGGGTTGCGTAGGAACGGAGATAAAGGTGGACTTTGGTAGAGAAACAAAAAAGAAGAAGATTTGTGTCAGATGAAAGGAAAGAGGGCGGAGGAAGATGGAGAAAATGTTTGGCTGTGGGGGTGGGGCTTCACTGTCATTGTAGCACCTTTTTGATACAAAGAGTAATCTCAGACAGGAGGATTAAAAAACAGAAAAGGGGGCCGCTCCCAGTGGGACCTGCAGCCACCATCAACTGCCCCGAGGACGTTCTTGAAGCAGCCACCTCAGGTGGATAGCACTTAAAAAAATTGTAATTAGCAGACCACACCACTTCTGCTCATGAGAGAGTGGGTGGGGGGGGGGGGCAGAGCTTTTGGAGGGTAGTCACAGACTCATTAAGTGTTGCGTATATGTCAAGACCCCAGCAGCCATTTTCTCCCACACACGACCCCACTTGACAGCTGAAGACTCTAACAGTTAACAATCTAGGGGAGCAGGTAATTGGGGTTAAATGCTTTTGGAGCAAAGATTCATGTTCAGTGGTTGCCAAGTTTGGGGTGGGGTCCTTTCATTCTAGATTTATAGTTTAGGGCTGAAACACACGCACATTTTCATAATCACATTGTTGCTCATTTTCTTGGATAAATGGTTAATTGTCGGGTCTATAAAACATTTTTGTGATAGTTATTCCACAGTTATTCCATATTCCCTTAACAACAGCAAATCCTCACATTTGAAGAGCTGGAAGCATCAAATGTTTGGCATTTTTATTTAAAAAGTTACGTTGACAATGAAAAGATTAATCGAGTATCAAAATAGTGGCTGACTATTTTTCTGTCTGTCGGCGAACCAATTATTCAACAAATCATAGCAGCTTCAATCTGGTTTGTTTAGTTCTATTTGAGGTGAGTAAGCTTGGTGTTCACTATGACTGTAGTGTAGCAAATTTAATTTCTTGGAAGATAAGCACTCACAGTAAAATGAAAAAGAGATTTTTCTTTTATATCCCTAATCAAAAATATATGAGATTCTTTATTGTGCAAAAATATGATATTGCCTCCGTATTTCTCCTGAGATAAAACATTTCCCCTTCTGTAACTGCTGTGGTAATGAGCTCATTCCCAGTGGATCAGACACATAAAAATGACAAATGATCCAAAATGACTTTCCACAGCAGGAAGCGTTCAAACACCACCGTCTGTTTATAGATATCCACTGAGTTTCAAACATGCTGGGTCAGGTATGCCAATCTGAGATGAGACAAAATAATTTCAGACAGAGATGACACAACTTAAACGCTCCTACTCCACTCCGACAGGCTGATTTCAACCAATCAGCTCTTCATCCTCTCAGAAAGCTGCTCCTGTCTGCACTTCCTCTTCCAATCCATCAGCTAAAGAGCGCAGTCAGATCATCAATATATATACAGTAGCTCTCATCCACCGCAGGCATCCCAAAGCCTCCGTTTCATCTGTTGCTGATGTATTTTCCATCTAAATCCCAAATTTCTCTGTACTCTGTCTGTCCAATTGCTGCATCTCCTTATCTTATCTCAACCACTCTCCTCATGACCTTCTACTTCTCCAAAATGTCCAACCGCCACTTTAAAAATAGAGGCAACAGCGTCACTGTTTTTGAACAAAAAGGCACAAAGTGAAAAACGTGAAAGATACTGTCGACATCAAGGCTGTGAGCAAACTATGACCCTGTGTATCACAGTGTTACAGCCTTCCTGGGTCCTATAACCTGGCAGCAGTATGGTCTTGGTATCTGTGTTCAGCACATACAGGCCCTTTACAGCTATGCCACCCAGCAACAATATAATCACAAAATGATGACGGTATTACTATGGCAAAATTGGCTATCAAATGAAACACTATAGCACCCAGATGATCAAGGGCAGGTCCAGAGATTTCATGTAGGAGGGATGGGCTGGCAGAGTTTTTTTTCTAAACCACACCCTGTTTCTGTCCAAGGAGATCCATGTGTAGGGCTGCAACTGAGGATCACTTTCAATTAATCAATACAATTTTGGTTTATAAAAAGTCCAATGATTGGGAAAATACCCATATTAGTATCCTTAAGCCCAGTGTTGGCTTCAAATGTCTTGTTTTTGTGAGACAATCAGGCCAAAACCCCCGTAACATTTGGTTTATTATCACATAAAACAGCATATCCTCATAATTTAGAAGCTGGAACAAGATTTTTTTGGCATTTGTACCGGTACTTAAAAAATGATTGTAATGACTGACCGATTATCCATAGTATGGATAGTTGACTAATAAACTTATGTTAATCAACCAATTAATTAATCAACCCAACTGTTACAGCAAGAGATGAGTGCATTACAAGTGCAGACCAAAGAGGTAGCTGTGTGGTATTTCCAGAACCTTTAAAACACTTGAGGATAACATCAGTTTTGCCAAACTAGGATGCTGAAATATCTAACCTGTCTTATACAGATGTTGATTTTTACAAGTGACGAACAGATTGTGGGCATATGTCATGCCATCATCGCTGGATTGATGTCACCTCTTCCTCTCAGCCTCATTTCAAAGAGCAGCCGTCATCTGAACCAGTAATGGATGTGTGCTGCATTGATCGATGAGACTTGGTGATAAATCAGCAAGTATTATGAGTCCAGGAGCTTTTGTGAGCTTTATGCATATGGGCCATTATGACAGTAGTGACGCAAATGATACGATCAGATATGTAGCTGGATTTGGACGTGACCAGTTTCTTGAAATTGATGGTACAATTGTCTGAGAAGCTCATGTCTCTGTACATAAGGAATTGATTTTAGGGAACCAGCTGAATGACCACACCTAATTGGATATGACAAGTGTGCGCGATAAGGATCAGGAAAAGTGCTAAGAGGCCTTAATGCACACGGAAGTGGTTCTGAGCACAAGTTTGGTTGTGGGATAGTTGATAGATGATAATTCATGCATCTATCCTCAGTTCTCAACCAAGGAACAAAAGAACACACAAAGTCACATATATAGCTACAGGTGTGTATTTATCCTGCATTATAGTCCTTAAATACAGTAGTAAATAATATTTTGACCCCGTGAAGCCTTAGGTGTTTTTGCTCCTCTATCTCAGAAGAATGGAATATTAGAAGTAAATTCCACATGTAATTCTACAAATATTCAGAGCACTGCCATGGTTCTGTAAATGAAGTGAGCCAACATGAACTCAATGGCCTACTGGGTGCTGACTGGCATGATGACTGCTTTCTCCCAGAGTGTCTGCTCCCTGCCCATCCCATTCTGCCTGTCCACATCTTAAATCATGGAGGAGAGAAGGGGAGGAGGAGGAGGAGGAGGAGGAGGAGGAGAGGGGAATAAATATAAGAGTCAGGATTTAGTTGCTTATGTCCCTTAGCGCAGGCACCATGCAGGACCCCTTACCGCTGTCTGTCTGCATGCTGCTCCATCCATCAAGTGCCTAGTCAACCAGCAAACAAACAGACCATCCCCTCAACCGGCCACAGCACATCACACATTTAAGCCAATACATGCACCTCTAATAGCAAACACACGTTTCTAAATGTCAGATATAGACTTATTTTGATGAAGCCTGCATGTCACATCCAGTGTTTACAGGCCTAACGTGTTCAAATAATTTAAAGCACATAAATGACAATATATCAAGCCTTGATATTAAATTCATAGGATGACACAAATACAACGCCTACCACCTACCATAACATGCAATCTAATTTTATTTATACCCAAATACTGTCACATCACACTAAGCTAAAGCCTTAATACTAATACAGTTATTGAACACAATAGGCCCCATTTACAGTATATAACCTTCCTAATAGGATTGGGGTCTGATATTCCTGAGACGACATTTATTTTCATCGCCAGTCGTAAATTCTTCCCTCGAATGCAGAGCAATTCTGGAAAAGGATGCGCTCTCTCTCTCTCTCTCTCTCTCTCTCTCTCTCTCTCTCTCTCTCTCTCTCTCTCTCTCTCTCCCCTATTCAAGCCTTAGCGGTCACCCACAAAATTGGTTAAGCAGGCTTTACACTTACAGCTACATAGGATGGCCCAGTTTTTTATAAGGAGATTTGTCACGGTGAGTTTTTTCCCCACCCTGGGGAGAGCGGCTGGCTTGCTTGGAGGGACCGGAGATGTTGGGTGGGGTCGCTGGCGCTGCATTATGCTGCACGGCTCTGAGTGAGGTGCGGCAGGCAGGCATCGACAAACTGCTGCTGGTCAAGGAAATAAAATCGCTTTTCTTGTGTTGATGTGGATGCGATCTCTTTTATTCGTTTGCTTTTGAAGTGATTAAAAAAAAATATGCGTCACTGGTACGGCAAACTGAATCCTAAACTAGCTCACATTGATCGTACTTATTTGGTTTTAAGATCAAGCAATGACCACAAATATGACTTAAAAGAAAGGCTGAAAGACAGAAAAATGCTACATCAATGCAGTAACTTCCTTTTAAAGGGGTGACTTGCAGAAGAGTTTGACCGCTCCCTCTAATCACCCCTCAGCATCCTTTTGTGCCATGGGTGTCGCCACCTCTCAGCATCCTCAAACCTGCGAAGCGCGCTGTCATCTCTCAAAAACAAAATGTCAAAGCAAAACTTACCGATTGCGGTCTTAGCCATTTCTGTACGGTGGTGGTGCCGGGGCGGTGGATCGGCGGAGTGTGCGTAGGTTGCTGGATGCGGTATCTCGGGATGATGAGACTGCTGGTAAGGCACTGAGTCAGCAGAGACGGGGACTGCCGGTGCGCCTGGTGGTCTGTGATGAGCTGAGTCAAGTCAGCGGGTAATAACTAGAACATCACCGGAAGTGGACTGAACTAGCCTTCAGAATAAATTGCGAAAACATGTTCCTGTATCAACATGGGTAGATGGGTTGACAATCATTGCCTGTTCTAGTACGAAGTTGAGCTGCAACGATTAGACAATTTATAAACTAACAGAAAATGACTCTGCAACTATTTTCATAATTTGTTTTAATAGCCTAATAAAGATATAAAATAAAATAAACTCCCCTTGGTCGAGCTTTTCAAATGTAAAGCTTTGATATATTTAATGACATAGGCCTGTGTGAGAGTAAACTAAACATCTTGCTTCCCTAACTATTTTTTATTACATTATTGTAAATCACTTTGCAACATGATCTAACTTATAAGTGCTATTTAAATGTAGACATATTCCAGTTGTAGCCTAATAGAAAGATAGATAGATGTTTATTGATCCCAAGAAAAATGGGAAATTCCTTTGTTACAGCAACAAAATCAGTCACAAAGCACAAAATATAGATATAAATGAAATACTAGGAAAAATATACATACATACAATATACATGAAATAATAATACCAATAAAGTAATAGTGCCTAATAGCCTACCATATGATACATTCAGCTGAACATCCTAGCACTTGTCCAGCTTGATATGCCTACATTTATAGGCTAGCCCTATGGCACTCTTCTGTTTGGTGTAATCTGGTGTGATAAAGCTTCAAGTGTGTAACACACCCAACATTTACATTCGCCACATTTTGAAAGGCTTTATTGTGAAATTACGTAAAGGAAGGTTTCGACATAAAAATCTGATTGGCTTGACACTGGGTCAGTAATGAGCGTTTATGTGCCTCCTAGAGCATATTAGCTACCATGCTCCCTTGACGCGCCTCTCCCAACCAAAGGTCTAAAAATCCAATGTCCCCTTATAATGGAGAGTTCAGGCCCTCAACAAAGGGTGTTTCCCTCTTTGTTTCTGTGGTAATGAGCAGGACGTAGCCCACAGAACAGCCACAGTCTCTGTCCATGGTACTGAAAGAGGAATAATAAACTTAAGTAGGCTAGATTTAGCATTCTTCTTCTTTCTTTTTTTTACATTTTCATAAAATTTCAATTTAGGGCCTTGCAAGCCTGAACATGCAAAGTGATGCCTTTCGGGGCGAATCAGTCCAAAGCAGAATTACAGTTTTCATCCACGGCCTAAAGCATCGTAATCCATACAAACGGATCATAACAAAAATCATACAAGTTATTACCTTTTGTGACTGCAGAAAACACGGTCAAACCATAACGTGTGAAATAAGTGGATGGAATCATTAAAACAACAATCACTAGGTGGCAGCAAATCCCAAGTTAGGCTGTTAGCTGGAGGAACGCATGGTTTAGAGAATCTTGCAACATAATCATTCATTGTATACCCTGCAAGACCAAGCTTCATTCAGACAGACATTTAGCAACTTTAATTCATAGGTTTTTGCAGTTATTGGCAGGTTTGTGCTAGTTTTATTGCCAACTAAATCTATGCATGACAGACTATCGGAACACACAGTTCATAACTCCAACGGCATGTTCCTTATCAAAAGGCGTGTGTTTGCATAGATAACAAAGCACATCGTAGGATACTGTTTATTTAACACGATAGACAAATTTAAGATGACCTTGTGAAAGATCACTGATTAACCAGAACAAAGGTTTTTAGTTGTGTTTTGTAATAATGCTGTTGGTGTGAAAGATACTTTCAAGGAACATGCAGATAAAACAGTTGAAGTTGGGGTACAAGAAGAGAAAAGAATTGAGGCTTTCAAAAACATAAATTCCTTTAAAAAAGACAAGAACCAGGCCGCAAAAATATTAACAAGATTAAAATGAAGTGCAGTTGAACATGAAAATAAAAGACCAAAAGCAGTATAAGCATAGCACTACCACAACTTAAATAGATGCTAATCTAAAATACTGTGTTTTATTGGAACATTATAATATAGAGAGTAAGTAGATCAGCTATAAATAATATTATAGCCGTTGCCAACGGGCGAGCCGCTATATAGCATCATATATCATTAATGATACAGACATGCTATGCTTGAATTCAATCATATAATACGTTTTGTTTCATGAAAAAAAACTGTAAGTGCCAAATAAATGTAGGCGCAGTAAAAAGTAGGCTACAAGATTTCCCTCTGACATGCAGTGGAGTAGAAGTAGGCTACAATAGCAAAAAAAATGGAAATACTTCAGAAAGTCCACGTCAAAACTACTTAACTAACTACTTATAGTTTCACACACGTTGAGCAACTCCACCGACTGCGGTCTGGGGCCCTCCCTTCTCGGGGGTTCTGTCCGTGGGTGGGGCCAACCATCCTTTGGCGGTAATGGTGATGATGATGTTCATGATGATGAGGCGGAGTTAGCTGCTGCAGATGTTTGTGCCTGTGGACTAAGTCACCAGCTAAACTTGGTCCTTTAAATCTGGAACACGGTACACGGGTTGCTGCTTGCTCCATTGGGGGGAAAAGACGGTGCTACACGGGTAACTAGCCTCTATCATGTTATTTTTTATTTTGGGTTACTTTTCAATTCCGTCCGGAGTTAATGGCACGAAGGCGACGCGTTTCCATATAGGTAGCTAACGTGATATCACAGACTACGTTAGCATCAACAGCATCACGTGTGTTGTAACGTTATCAATTGCCCAGCTAGCTTTGTTAGCTTCATGTCACATTGCAGCACAGCGAATTTAAACGGTTAAGATGGGTAACGTTAACTACCGGTGTTAGCTAGTGAATTAACGTTAACATAGTGAAACACGTTTTGATTGAGTCCTTAAACTCTTCTTGGTCAGGTTAAAACATGTGCTAACAACGCTATCGGTCATCCATCTGGCGCTAATCACTATAACAGCAAGAAGTCACGATAATGGTGGTGTGTTGAGTGGAATGACAGGAGTGCAGTGCTTTGGTTACGGTATCGTGAACCATATATGACAAAAGTTAGATAGATTGATTAGTGTTAAGTTAACATTTGTGGTCACACGCGTGCAACCTTGAAACCCAATAGTCATTTCAAGTCCCCATCCTGTCTGAGCTCTCACCATAGTTCAGTTTTCAAACGTGTCTTACGTGACACGTACAGCTAGAACTATGAAGATAACCGCTTCCTTCCATGTATCCAGTAAGCTGTTGCGTTAACAGCAACATTTAATAACTTAGTGATGGTTATCCTGTGTTTTTCTAATGAACAGGGTGTAAATAAACTGTAACTGTATTGGTGACTGGAGAATATAATCCTTCCATCCACAGAGATCTTTTCTTTGAGTTTATGAACAGGGGCACCTAGTTGTAACTGCCATAATGGCTCAAGGATGCAGACCAGATGATGGTCTAATTACATTGGTCAGTTAATGGGACACATGGCGCTTGTCCCTCACAGAGGAAAATGGGAAAGCAATCACAGCTAAACAGCTGTGAATCTTAAACTAGGCTTAGGTCTTTTTACTTGGTGAATGACTGAAGTTAGTAAATTAGAGTTTTGGTCAGTTGATTAATATCCAGTGGTTTGTTATACTACTTAGTAGTTATGCTACTCTAAAAATGGAGCACAGAGGGAACTTTGCCATCAGAAACAATATGTATGTTTGGAAAGCATTAAGTGGTTACAGTGTGCCAACACTTTCTGTGACGGTTCAGACAGTTTACTAGTTAATAAGAACAACTGGAGTTAATACACTGGAGCACGCTCTGCAAACCCAGTCAATTTAGCAACTGTTCAAATGTATACTAAGAAAAAAGCTAGGATATTCATTGGTGATCCAAACCACAACAGCCCTCTGTTGAGGTTGGGTAGAAGGTACTGGAAATACCAGCCCAGCACTCAGATGCTCCGGAGGAGCTTCTACCCTCAGGCCACTAGGATCCTAAATGAGGACACTACCTAAGACAGCCTCGCTAGCATTTGTCCTGACCTCATTCAGTCTGTGGTTTGGCCACATTCTTTAGGGTACAATATGAACATAACTGCTATGTGTTACATCCAGAAAGATTGTTTTAGTCCTCTGAAATATGGCTTTGTACGGCGCCCCCTCTCTTTATTCCTTCTCTAGCATGTTCTCTCTCTGGTTCTGAGCCAGGGAGGAGAGGCCTTAGTCAACAGTCAAGTGATACTTATATTAATATTCTACCTCCTAAGGAAACAACCTGCTTGACAAGTAGAAACTTAACTCTTCCTCTTCCTGCTACATCAAGGAATCTACAGAGCTACAGTCAACCCCACCCAATCGTTGACAAAGGGAAAAATAACAAAAATTACAATGACCCCATTTCCCCCCAGTGTCTTCTTCTAAAGCCCTTCTGTGACACTGTGTTTTTTTTTTTTTAATTTTCTTACAGATTATCCCAGAAACATTAGTCCTCAGATTCAACAATGGCAGTTTAAAACAGGCAGAGTCTCAGCCTTCCAGCCTTCCACCGCCCTTTTGTCTTCCAGTCTACACTCATTCTTTCTCTTCCTCGTCTCACTCCTGACCCGGTTCTGCTAAGAATCAGTCCGTCCTCTTTATCACTCCTTGTCGCTTATTTGGTACTTCCACTGAGTTGAGGCTGAAGACTGTAAATCCCTCAAAATGGTTGCGGAGGTGGACTCAGGGTCTCAGGGCAGCAGTGTGCGGCTGAAGCAGGAGATTTCCCTCCTCCATGGGGTCTGTCTCATCGTGGGAAATATGATAGGCTCCGGGATCTTCGTCTCACCTAAGGTAAGGGTCTCGTCTCTGTTATTTATACTGTATTTTCCCTGATTTATCTAAAACTTCACAATATATTTTTCACATCAACAAAATGAAAATAGTTTATTGCTCTTTAATTGTAAAATGCATTGTATTATTCTTTTAGTACCAGAGTTCAAGTGACCGCTTTCGCAGCCCCCTAAACAAACTGAAACTAGGGCCCTTTTAAATTTGTTTTATGCTCTATAGTCTTTTCTTAATTCTTGTCCTGCAGGGGGTCCTGAAGTACACAGGCTCGTTTGGCCTGTCCCTGGTAGTGTGGGCCGTTGGAGGGATATTTTCAGTGTTTGGAGCGCTGTGCTATGCTGAGCTGGGTACTACCATTCGTAAATCCGGTGCTTCCTATGCCTACATCCTGGAGGCTTTTGGAGGTTTCTTGGCTTTTATTCGGTATATAATTCTCTTACTCTTTTTGAGTGAGTGAGTGAGTGTGAGAGAGAGAGAGAGAGAGAGAGAGAGAGAGAGAGCGATCCTTTGCTAACCTCACACAGTTATGGTATGTTCTTTGCTATATTAACATATTTTATTTCATGGTAGTGTTAGTGGAAGCAGTAATATCAGAGATTATCATTCAAGCATGTGCAGTACAGAATTTAAAATTGGGCAAACCATTTTTCCAATGGTAGAGATATATAAAGTATTTCATTGTTATTTTACTTATGTTGAACAAAAGATGTTATATTTATTATAAATTATAATTGATACTTGTCACTTCTGTAGATTGTGGACGTCATTGTTGATAGTTGAGCCTGCTTGTCAGGCAGTGATAGCTCTGACCTTCTCCAACTACCTGGTTAAGCCCTTCTACCCCAGCTGTCCAGCGCCCTATGCCGCTGTCCGCCTCATCGCTGCTGTCATCATATGTAAGGTTCTATCTGTTCCCTTACGTGTCTGTGTGTGTGTGTGTGTGTCCGTGTGTGTCTGTGTGTGTCCGACCAGAATCAGGACAGCCTTTCTTCATCCCTAGCATGAACAACATACTGATCATCTAAGGTGCATCATGGATTACAACTGTATAATTGCACTTTTCAATCAGTGCTTTAAAAAGTCATGAAAACCACAGGTCTAAATAAAATCAATCGCAGTATGTTCAGGTGTTGGACCTGTTTTCGCCATCGGTTGCTAGATTGCCTTTTCTTTTGCACCTAGCCTTTGTGCTGTTGTGTTTACAGTGACGTTTCTATTTAATTTGAGGTAACTAGCCGCGGTAAGTTCATGTTCACCTTCTATGTGACTCCTGTTAAGTCAATTGCAAACTGTTGAATGTTTGAGGAAGAGTTTAAGGGAAGTTCTCACAACAGTTGAAAGGGAACAGCCACGTTAATAGGGAAACGCTGTGTTCAAATGCTCTGTAGCTGTTAAACCATGCATGCTGCATTTAATTATATAAGGCACTTCTATGTGGTTAGCCTTGGCAGCTTTTCCAAACATAGCTGCTTAAGTTAGTCTTTGTTTACATAACCATTAAAGACATTTCTGTGCAGCTACACTTGATTTCTTCTTAATCCCACTGTACTTAGTGAATGGCTATCCTAAATCTTTGTGATGCTTTCAGATAAAGGGCATTTAAGGAGAATAACTGCAATGTAAATACAGCTTTTAACCGACCTTAAAACCTGTTGGGTTTTGTAAATGATCTATTGTTTAAATATATAGCCACGTCTGGGCTGTGTGACAGGGAAGGGCCTCAAACTCAGTAATGGAAATTCCCTTGGATCAATATTTTGTGCTCTATCACGCATAAACAGTGCAAAACAGAATTTTGAAGTGTATAAATGTGTTTACTCATAGCCTTCTCCCAGTTATATTCAATACATATACCCAAATATTCAGTATATGATTGTATATCTCAGTTCTTTTTTCATAGACTTTCATTATAGAAAAAGAATTACAGACATTAAATGACTCGAAACATATTTTCTTCTGAAGTTCTCGACTTTATATTTGAATCTGTGCTTTATCTATCTGCTGTTTCTTTCTATCAGGTCTGCTGACTTGTGTGAACTGTATGAAGGTGAAATGGGGTGCCGTTCTTCAGGTCATCTCCACTGTAGCCAAGGTCCTAGCTCTCATTGTCATCATCATTACTGGCCTGGTTAAGCTAGGACAAGGTAGGATGTCCTAGAAACTTTGTTTTTATTCCAACATCCCTGCTCTGACTTTACTGAACATTAAAGGAATGAAGACCATTATTGGCATGAATGTTTTCTTTTGTTACTAAACTAATGTAACAACTCTTTGTAGGTTTTGACCAGAACTTTGAGGACTCATTCAAAGGCTCCAAACTGGACCCTGGTAACCTGGCCTTGGCCCTCTATTCAGCACTCTATTCATACTCGGGCTGGGACACACTCAACTTCATCACAGAGGAGATCAAAAACCCAGAGAGGTACGAGGTCTTCTATTTCAGAAATATTTTATAACAAGCGTTATTGATTTTTATTCTTCATACTGATGGCATTGCTTTACCTTAACCACATATTAATAAATCTGACTTTAAACTAAGTGTTCTTACTTTGTACTTTAACAAGTCCTCATGCCCTCATTTTACCAGTAGACACGGTATGCATCACAGATACAGATGAACTTGTAGATTCTCTTTCTGAAGCATTTAGTACTACGTGTGTTTAAGCAATTCTTTTTCTCAGCTTTCTTCAGTAAATATTTAAGACACAACTGTCTTGAGTTGATGAAAACTACTTTTGTCATTTTCAGGAACCTGCCTTTGTCCATCGCTATTTCCATGCCCATTGTCACTGTGATCTACATCTTGACAAACGTGGCTTACTACGTTGTCATGGATGCAGACAAAGTGCTCAACAGCGAAGCCGTTGCTGTGGTGAGTAATTTTAGTGCATTTTCACACACTGCACTACAGAGGCTGCATCTAAGCAGATAACAAATCCAGCAGTCCAGCCGTATGTGTGCATCCTGATATCTACCCATAAACTTATTGGTACAGCACAGGGCTTATCCAAATTGACAGCATCTGCTCAGCGTCGTTGGGGCAGCAGGTTTTGATCTTTCCTTCCTGTCTTCTGCTGTCATCTCTTTTAGTCTGGCTGGCACTAGTGTCTGGCTCAATACTCCCTTTGGGTATCTGTGACTGCAGGAGTCTAGATGATGACAGGAACCTCATTTAGCTAATGAGGTTAGCGCCCCACACAGGAACATGGGAAAGTAAATGTGATTAGTCCAATTGAGGAGGAAGAGTTGTACTGCTCATATTTAGTATTCATTCTAATGGTTTACTAATGTTCCAACAGGTCACAGCTGTTCTCTTGAATTTAAGATCCAGCAAATACTGTATTTCTGCAAACCTCGTCCCATGGGCCCCCTTACACTACTTAGCCTTAATACCTCAGCAATAAAGTTCAGTTACTGTAAAATACATCCTTAAAAAGAATCCTGAGTAAAGAATTGTTTTAGTTTCAAGGGGTATTACCCTAACTTGCACACAACTTTTAGTTAATTAAATTGTATGATGACCTATCAGTGTTGAAGTGCACATTTGGCTCTCTGGTATCTATCTGTCGAGTTAAGCTCTGACTTCTGATCATGTGCAGACAGCTGAATCGCACACTCAAACAATGAGATTACTTAGTAAATACCAAAATCCTCTTCATAGTCACTTAGCTTTGTCCCAGCCCTACTACAACACTTTGCCAAATCTCTTTGTTGCAGAGGTGATTCCTGATGTTATCTTTGTTGCCTTCATTCATAACTGGTTGGGATTAAAAGCAGAGGTTACAGGTGGCCAGTGTTGGTAGTTTTTCAGGAACGACACTGACCTACACGTGGGGGATGTTAATGTATTTAGATCAGTAAGTAAACATATCTTTTAATTATTGGTGCAAGTTAGAATGCACTTATAAGTCACATTATTACTAATCCTATGATTTGAGTTGTGTTTTACAGATTTAAATATGGAACATCAGAGTTATTAACTGTTTATACTGTTATTTGCGAACACTCCTATCTTGAATTTTTATTAAGGGCCAATGCTCTTACTAATTAATTCATGTGTTGGCTGTCTCCTCAGACATTTGCAGATGAGGTGCTGGGCTGGGGTCGATGGCTGATCCCTCTGTCTGTGGCCATTTCCTGCTACGGAGGCCTCAACTCCTCCATCATCGCCGCCTCCAGGTAATCACACACAAGCACACCGGAATGCAGAAATATGCTATTCTACAAATCCTATTTCTGCCTGTAATGTTTTGAATTTGAAGGTGTCGGCAACACTATGAGCAAACACAGTGATGTGTTTTCACCGTCTTGTTTCTCCTGCAGGTTGTTTTTTGTTGGTTCCAGAGAAGGCCACCTGCCTAATGTGCTGTGCATGATCCACATAGAGCGTTTCACACCAATTCCTGCCCTGCTCTTCAATGTTAGTATCACATATTATTGTGTGTCTTGAAATCAAATTGTGTATTTGGTTGTTTTAACTCTGGATGTCTGTATTCCTGGTGTGTGTGCTTTTTACCAAACTCAAATGTTTTCGTGTGTTTGTGATCTTCACTCTTCAGGGTGGCATGTCTCTGTTCTACCTGTCTGTGCCGGATGTTTTCCAGTTGATCAACTACTTTAGTTTCAACTACTGGCTGTTCATCGGCCTGTCAATTGCCAGCCTGATCTACCTTCGCGTCAAAGCTCCTGATATGCACCGACCTGTAAAGGTAAAGGATTGATGCAGTAGGAATTGTTTAAGAATCACAGTGACTCTGCATTCCAGGCACACGTGCTTTTTCCCTGCATCAGTGTGGTATGAAACATGCAGACATGTGAAATTAAAGTCAGACAGGTATCCACAGGGACCAACAAATAATTAAACCATCAGAAATGTTCACAAAACCCTCATTCACACCAGGTTTCTGGTAAAAGAGTCGGATAACCTGTTTTATTGGCCAAGTGTACTTTTCCATACAAGGAACTATGACTCGGCCTTTCAGCAGCTTCTAGTATCAATCAAAACAGAAAAATTACTTGTATATATCACTTATACTAGAAAAGAAAAATAAAGGGATTCAGTAATAATAAATACAATACTGGAGATAGGCTACAAGTCTGTCTCTTTACAAAGTGTTGCATTATAATCTTCCCTGACAGTCCCTGGACTGGGACAAAGGACTGGCTGTAATAGTACTACGAAGGGAGAGGGTGCTATTTACAAAGTGTCATGTTTAATAAGTGTATGTGTTCATGAGAGAGACGAACTGGGGGAGGGGGGGAGGAAGAGCTGTTCCTTTGTCTAACTACAGATTTATCAGTCTGGCTGAAGAGGCCCTAGAAACCTGGTAAAGTATAAAAGAACGTGATTTCCCCCTTGCCATCACCCTGTTAGAAAGATGCATGCTGGGTCAACAACGCCACCCTTTGGCCAAAGCTGCCATATCATGACCTCTCTTAAGATTTAGGTGGTGTGGCTGAACAGCAACGCAACACAACTATATAAATACAAAACTTAAAAGTAAAAAGATACACAAAGTTGCTATCTTTCCTCCACAGGGACACAGTCAGATAGATAACATGCTATCTAAACTCTTTAAGCATTTAGATCTTTATTTACGTTTTAAGGCCAATTAGAGCCATGATTAAATCATCAAAGGAATATGGTTCAAACTAATAATGTTTGTTAATGTTATTGTTTTAAGTTTAATCTTTCTACTTTTTTTTTTTTCTCCCTGACCTTTTTCTACCCCATTCCTTTTTTTTCTACTTCCACTTTACTTACTTTGTCCTATCTCTGCCTCTCTTCCCTCCCTTCCCTTTAGCTGTCTTTGTTCTTCCCGATCGTCTACTGCTTGTGTAGTGTATTCCTTGTAGTGGTTCCCCTCTACAGCGACACCATCAACTCTCTGGTGGGAATTGCTGTGGCGCTGTCTGGTGTACCTGTCTACTTCATTTGCATCCACCTGCCACCCAGCTCCAGACCAGCCTTCCTCAGTAAAATGCTCGGTAAGAAGATTGTCATAGCAGTGGTCCTGTTTGTTTTGGGAGCCCCTCCTACTGTAGTCTTTGGCTGCTTTTCAAAACAATATTTTCTTTCGCTAGCATCATTTCTAAATGTAGATGCATATTGAAGAATTCCTGACCATTCAGACCAACATGTCTGAGAAAACATGGCGGGTGAATTGCCTGAGCAGCTCACTGGTTCAGAGGTTGACTTTTCTTAGCTGTTACGGAGGGTTGAGACTGTGTTTGAAACAACTCTTTCAGTGTTAAATTACCCATAATTGTACTAAAGTACTGTTGAAATTAAAGCCTGATGATGAGATGGACTGGGTTTTTGAGACTGATATTGATATTTGGGAGTTTAAAAAATCTGATTACGATATAGACGCATAGACATTTAACATAAACACATAATACAACAAACAATCTTGATACAGAACCCTTAGATTTGTTTTTTTTTTCAGAATTGGGACAAAGATACATACTGAGCGGCACATTTCCCAGTTGTTACATGTGCGATAGGCCAATATTGGCGTATATATTGACCTGATTCATTTTTAACCAAAGTCCTGAGACAAAAGCTGTACAATTTCACTGTGAATGAATGTGGTCATGTGATATTATTATGGATAACTTCAAGTAGCTTACTGGTCTTACTGTAAGTTACCAGCTACCACATGTAATAACTCCTTGTCTTAGTGTTAAGAGCTGAAGAGTGATTGGGATTAGCGTTTCAAAGTTCAGTGAAATATAAAGCCCCCATTCTGTAAAGGGTTTTGTAGTGCAAGTATAAAACCTGAAGTTGAAGGATTCCCCCCCCCCCCATTAAATAATCTGAGGCTGTAATGTTTAAATTAGAAATGCTTCAGGCTGTTCGTTCCAAAACACTGCAGTTGTTGTTTTAGTACTGTGTTTTAAAAGATGATGTTTCTGAGCTCTGAGTTTAACCCTTGTTTTTTTGTTTGTCCCTGCAGATAAGATCTCTCTGTACACCCAAAAACTGTGCATGTGTTGTGTGACCTCGCCTGATATCGACCTGGACAATATAGACCCTAGCAAGATGGAATGATAGAGCAACAAAGGCTGTATGGAGGGATGGGAGAGGTAGAATGAACACTGAGGAAGCTGTGAGCTGCCGACAACCAAGATCTAGATAAGTATAGTCTGATTGATTAAAGAAGGATGAAGAAACTGGAGAGGTGAGCTCACCTCTTCCCCCCCCCCCCCCCCCCCCCCCCCCCCCCCCCCCCCCCCCCCCCCCCCCCCCCCCCCCCCCCCACACACACACACACACACACACACACACACACAAGCCATATGAAGGAGAAGGCTTTTGCTGTGAATGAATAGTGTACGTGTTAACCCTCCAACAACTTAGTGAAAGCTGAGCACATTCACATGTTTACACAATGCAGTGTTGGCCGTGCGATTCCCTCCACAATTCTACCGATACACTGTAACTCCACACACACACACACACACACACACACTGACGATTGAAAGCCTAAGGGTGACACTGCGACAAATGGAAATTAACAACCCGATTCAGAAAGTGACGACTCAGCAAAGATGCCGGAGGTTATTTATTCACAAACTGGAGGTTTTTACAGACAACACACAGAGATGGTCCTGAAAACTGCCATGCTTTACACGTGTGGCATGACCACATCTCTGAATTTAAAAAAAGGTGAGCCTGGATGGTTAAAACCTTGTGATCCTTTTTTAAAATTACGCTTGTGACCCCTCATCGCAGGTTGCAAACAGTGATTTAATTTTTATTTTATCTTTTTTAGGGGCATGTAAGATCATAAAATGTATTGGTAAATCACAAGCAAAAAACATTGATTTAAAATTCTTTCTTTAGAAATCTTTAATTTTAATACACTTGACCCACCAGGGGTCTCTCGACCAGTGGTTTAAAGACCCTCCCACTGCTTGCCTGTTAAGGTTTTGATTGGTTTGGTATCATCAGAAAGGTAATTTGCGAGTGTGTGTTGTACTCATAAATGTAAATGTTTTATTTTTATTGTAAGAGTTTAAACATCAAATGTATTGGTAAGGCAGCCAGACAATGTACAGAAATATTGTTCTTGTTGACTGATCTCTCCAGCAAATTTGCACATCACATTTGCATTTTCTGTTTTGCTTGACAACTACCTTGGTTATAGAAAAGCTTTTTTTCTGATCTATTCCTGAGCTGGACCAAATGGAAAGCTGTTTAAAGAGATTATTTACAAAAGTGCTGTTTTTCCTTGCCGTTTTAAACAAGCCTGTTTTTGATGTGACATATGAATATGGATACGACAAGAAATCCGTAATTATATGCTTTCTCCTTCCTGTAATACATGTGAAATGTGTTTTAAATCCTTTGATTACACCAGGGCTATATTTGATTTCTAGTGCCTTCTAGTGGTAGCTAATAATAACTTCCAGGGACAAGCAATGAGATGAAGTGTCAATCCAGTCCATCTACAATTTGCATGTTTTTGTTTATGCTGTTATTGTCACATTGTTCTCTCCTTTGAAACCAACACAAACTGAGAAGAATGTTTACAAAAATGTTTTAAACCTATAGTATGTGATTGTTCCTGTATTTAACACCTGTACCTGATGATGTTTGTCTTCAGTATGCAGTTTTGTTGAAACAAACCTCAGGATCAACCATGCTGATGGGCACATGTTACTCATATTTATGATCTTTCATTTTTTTAGCCGCTCTTGTCTTTAGAGTTTGTATCACAAATGGGAGATTTAATGTAATTGTTGCCTTGTGAATATATCACCAACTTGGACCATTTATTCACCGTGCATAGCCAGTGGTCTTAAACAAGCTGCTAGTTGGACCATCTTTCTGCTCACAGAGTACAGTGGTCCCCTAGCAAAATGCTTTCTAGTGAGGAAATTATAGCTGTAGTGTGCTGACCTACAGGTAGAAACAAGTCAAACTTTGGTGTTTGTACTGTAGTCCTTAGGAACTGTATGTGCCTTCTGTTAGTGTGGTCTGCCAAAGGCCTTGTCTATTTTTGATATTGTAACAAAGCTCTTGAGCACAATCATATTGACTCGTAGGTGTGCCAAATGTTTTAGCAACTGTATCTTAGTAAAGGTCGGTTAACTCTCAACTAGACATAATCAGGCCTTTAGATTGAATCATATGCAGTGTCTTGAGTCAAGCACTTCCACAACACCAGCCAATATAAGCACACTGGTATCTGTTTAATGTTGCTTCCTCTCTGTCATCATTTAAACAGTCTCTTTTGTGTGTGTTGTTAAGAAAACTAAAATACCATATATCTCCAGTAAGCCATTTCAATACATGTATTTCCATATATTGCCATGTTATGAACCTTATATACTTACTTGACTTGAATGTTACAGTATATGTGATGTGTTTCACTGGGTACCAAATACTGAATATGTGTTTTCTGCTTCGGTCGTGTTTGACAATGTTGTACATTTGTAAAATTGTTTAAGTGCTTGCTTTGTTGACAGGTTTTTTATTTATTACATTTTGGACACTGACAAACCAAATGGCTATAGAGACAGACAATCCTATGTTTAATTTGAATAAAGACAAGTGCAGAATGTGTCAGTGCCTCTGACTAGTCTTATTCATTGTCCTCTTCGTAGGGTTTGTCTTGCACCTCTGGTTGCAGTGGGCAAGCTCACAGCCGCTCGAGGTCATGGTCTTTTAACACTTCTTGAAATCCTGTCGAACTGCAGTTTAGTGATCTGCTGATGGTTGATTTAGCTCCAGGTACCTTTTTTGTTTTTGTAAATAGGTTGTTATAAACTGTCAACCAAAGTTATTTTAAAGTTTAACATAATTTGTTTCTGTATTCCTATGTTTTTTTGCAGAAAATTATGCAGTACAAAATACTACTATAGTAGATACTTGGCAGTTTATCAGTAAAAGATGAGCATAATTGTGTAAAGCCTGGACCACACAATTTAGTTAGAGTATAGTATTATAGTACATATGAGTATTACACTATCTGTAATCTGTACACATCAGTCAGTATTGAGGCTGGCAGACCAACATAGCCTTGGAGTAGGTTCAGTAGACTGCCAGTGTTAGACGATGACTTGATGCTGTGTATTTCTACCACGTACACACAGAAACCCTCATGGTGTCTTTGACTGCACATCTTCCTTCCAGCCTCCTCGGGTAGCTG
Source organism: Etheostoma cragini (assembly GCF_013103735.1). Taxonomy (NCBI): domain Eukaryota; kingdom Metazoa; phylum Chordata; class Actinopteri; order Perciformes; family Percidae; genus Etheostoma; species Etheostoma cragini. Next base: position 13,609,694 of record NC_048420.1, on the reverse strand, counting down.
GCCAATCCCCACTCCTGTCTATCAATCCACCTTGCCTCCCTGGGGGCTCCGTGCACAGGCATCACATTTCAGCACGTTGTGCGCTCCTCTCTTCAGATGCTGCCCGTCGATAGGCGCTCATTCCTGGGGAGAGGCCTGCCTCTGTCCCTCCCTCGGAGTGGAGGGAGTTGGGTTCCACTGACTCATGCATAAAAGATAAAGCAGTGGAGAGGCAATGCAGCCGAGCACCGTGACAGCTTCTGTAACAGCTCTCTACCAGAGAATGCAGGACTGGCAGCGGACAAAGTGAGTTATTAGCTTTAAAAGGTCCAGGCTGCTTAGGGTGTTACCTGGGACCGCTAATGCTCTGGAGGAAGTATCTGTCCTAGGGATGGGCAGAAGCACCGGGGTGCTGCTCTTCAATGGGTGAGTGGCCATTACACACTGGCACCAGCTTGGCATCATGGAACTATCTCGACGCCTGAACTGGATACGGAACCGACCCTGGAGGCCTCATGTTCGCCGGAGGGAGTTCAACCGTAAGTGTCTGTGGAATGAATGAGAGGATTTTAGTCCTGATTTTCTACTTGTTTGGCTTTTCTCTGCCTTCATTTGTTTTTCTTTGAAAATGTCTGTCTCCTGGGTTCACCCTAATTGTCTTACTTCTGCCGTGAAACTGTGAAGTGAAGTCATCTTTCTTGTCAAATGAAGTGTGGATAGTGACTCTGACAGACTGTTGCTGCTGCTCTGAAATCCTTATGTGCTTTACGCTGTGTGTAATAGACACTTATCTATTGTTTCTGATGGTACTTGATGATTTAAGCATGTAAATATAATGCACATCCTCCAGGTTTTGTGTTTTAAATTAGTAATTAGACTCAGTAAGTGGTACTCTCTTTTTCCACCAACCGGTGCCATTTACATCCTCCACAGTGGGATAGAAGTGTTGGATAGATTAATGTTGAGTGTGGCATTGTGTGGGAAATGTCTCTGTTTTTGAGTTAAATTATAAACCAGGTTCTATGTAGTTTTCTGATATAACTCACTGTTATAGCTTCTGCATTCAAAATTTGGACCCATTCCTAGTCTGGTGATTTTGCAAACATCACACCAATGTGATTTTTATATCAGGGAGGGTCAAATAAGATGGTGTCTCAAGCTGTAGTACTAGTAGTCTTGCATTGCCAGACCTGTCTCCAAAGTACTGTGAAGTAAGGTTTGGCTCCTCCACACATAGCCTACATTCCTGGATAGGAGAAACCACTGAGTAGTTCGCATTTCTTTAAACCAATCAAAATTTTCTTTGGCGGCAACAAGCTCTGGAAGCAAAGACGGTGGCTTAAAAAATCGTCTCGGGAAGGACCTTGTTTTGTTGGAACATTTGCAACGCCACACTCTGAATTAGCTGGATACATAGTTAAATGTAATTAGCTCTTACCAGTATATTGCAGTGTGTATGTACGTCCCAGTTGGATACTAAAGGCTGTAAACATATTCTTTGTAAATCTTTACAATCATTTACTGAAATAAACAAGTAGGCCTGCCTCATTGCACGATCCAAATGTTTTTCAAAACTTGCCATTTTTAGCGTGAAGCTTGCTAGTTCAAAGTTTGTTGTTTCCTGTAGTGAAGGAATTTGGAGAATGGCAACATGGAGAGTGAGAGGAAAAGCCTTACATCGCGCCGGATGTCAGCCTTTATCCTGGAAATGAACTTCCGTTGCTCCGGACAATAATATAAGTAAGCTACTACTGAAGGACTTCTAGATGATTAAGACTTATTCTTACACGTTAATTTGACATTTTTTTAATAAATCCTATCAGCAACAAGGATTCATGCACACTGGTCAGCTGACACGGAAGTCAATTTAGTCAGACTTAATCAGAGAATGTTAAATTGAAATAGCTGTGTGTAATCAGACTGTAGGAAGAAAGGATTTCAGGACTCTGGCTGTGCCAAGTGGGTCTAGTGGTGTTATATTTGGATTGGGTGTTTCTTACAAACCTGTGATGTCTCAGAAAAAGAAAAGAAAAAACTCTATACCTTTTTAAAAAGATTTTGAGTGACAAATATGAACTTGGGTTACATTTGCAAAGGGTGAATGTGTGTAGGCTACTGTAAATTGCTTATCACAAACATTAGGAGTGAGGATTGATTGCAACTGGGTGCACACACTAGCTGCTGTTGTCCAAATGTTGCTGAGCGGAAAGGTCTGTTCTCTGGTAGTAAACATGTTGCCTCCACCATTCTTCATCTGACTGTCAGCAGCAGCAGCATTGCTTGGAAGCCAATGTTTCAACTAAGGTTGAAGGTTATTGATTATTTCCTCAGAAGCGTTTGAGTGGCTTTTTCCACTGCTGATTATCTCAGTATTTATTAACAAGAGAGCATAAAGTGTAGGTTTTTCTTTAAATAGCAGTCACTACAGAGTAGATGCCTTGAGCGTTTAATAATTGGACTTAATATTTCTATAGCACTTCAAAACAAAGATACACTTTACACTTTAGCTTTTTTAGGAACCGCTCTGTCAAGCACAACAGATATGAATGTTGTATAAAGCTGTACAGTATTACCACCCAACTATTGATATTAACTTGACTAAAATAGGAAGTTGAAAGAAACTAAAGTTAAAAGTCATCCTGTGAATGGTACCCCAAAGATCACTTACAGAAGAAAACAATGTTCTTCTGAGTGATTAACTTGTGTTTTGTGTTATGATGCATATTACGAGGGTGATATTTACTGTCCTTCATAAAGCCTTGTTGTCGTGCTTGTGCAGATAAACTGTAGTTTTTCTAAGGCTGTCTATGCAGGAGTGTTGTTATTGATCCATATTTTGTCTTCCTTTCTCACCTGGTAATCACAGGGATGTCCAAGTGTCCATAAGCAAGACAATGGACCCCAAAATCCCCCGGATTTGCGTGTCGTTTCAGACAAATTTAATTTGATGAGGTGTTTTAACATTAATATGTTAAGCCCCCAGTGGCCAGAAATGGCGTTAGGTGTAAGCAGGGTATCCTGCGCTGCCTTTGAGAAAATTAAAGCTCAGATGGGCCAATCTGGAATCTTGTTCCTCATGAGGTCATAAGGAGGAAGATTACCTCCACTTTCTCCGCTTTGCCCGCCCAGAGAATTTGGCCCGCCCATGAGAGAGAGACATCATGGCTTTCAAAGAAGCACAGTGGCAGTTGGTCAGGGCCACACCCCCAGCCTGCACTTTGCACCCCCTCTCTCCTCCTGAATAGCTACAGACACATGCATACAGGCATGTCCTAAGGAAAGCTCATTGTGGGACTGGCTCTGGTGGCTGTAATACTCCACCAAGGCTGAATTTCAGAGACTTCAGATATGGTATTAGGGGACCACTGAGGTCTATATAAAGGTACCCAAAAAGCACCAGGTCATGGGACCTTTAAAGCAATGGATTGGGATCAAACCCATTAACTACACCATATCACTTGGCCACAACCCCTATATTGCATAAGTGGAAAAATATATAAAATGTGTAGATTAGTTAATACGTACATTTTTTTCTTCTAATTTTATTTTCAAAAACTATTACTAAAAAATTAAGAAAATATCACAATTGTTGTGTTCCCAGTGTTAACCAGTAGGGGGCCTCCACAGTTTGATAATACACTGAACTGGGTGGATGCTGCACACACACACACACACACACACACACACACACACGCACACGCACACACGTTCCTCCAGCTCAGAGGGAAGTGAAGCAACACAAAAGATTGCACTTGTTTTCCACTCAACAATGTTGTAGTGTGTGATGACAATGGCTCTCTTCCTCCTTGCATTGTATTCTTCCTGTTTCTGGCACCTAGGCAGAGGGCAAAGTGCCACCCTAAAGATCATCCGACTGATTTTTTATAAATAATGCAGATGATGAAAAAGAGAAACACTTGCTTTCTTCTATCAAGATGCACACATCCACATAGACAGTACTCAATAACCATCTGTCAGGCCCTAATTTTTAACTTTACATGGATCTGAGGCCATAATGGAAGCGGTGGTTTAAATAAAACACTTTAAGAGATTGGATCACATGACCTGCCATCACAATTTTTTTCTTCTTTATTCTGTTGTTGTCAACCCCTCTCTTTTCTGAACCTCTCTGGCCCTCACCTCTGCCCTGGTTGCATTAGCTTTATTGCTTTCTTTCTCATGTCTCCTTCAGCCTCTCTTCTTACTTATCGTCCCCGTACCCTGTGATCTGCCTCTCTCCCACCCTCCCCTCCCCTCCTGATCTTCATTATCCCCCTGCTTTTCCTTTCTTCTCTCCAGCCAGATTTGTAATGGTGCTCACTCTCTGAAAATCCTCCCACTCCCTAGCAACGCGCCTTCTCACTAACTGTAGCCTCTGCTGCCACTGATGCAGGAGGTGGCGTCGGGAGGTAAAATTACATCAGAGGCCATTGCGTATTGCTTTGGCTCCTTTTCCAGTTGTCAGCTGTAGCTGGAAATCGTTTTCCCTGTCTCTCTTGTTGTTCACTCACTCATTCTTTCTTTCCCTTTTTTTCTCATTTCTTTTTTTTGCTATCGCACACTCTTTTTCTCCCTCTTTTCTCTTTCTGTCCTGCTTATCTGCATGTTTCCTCGTCCCTCTCTCCCCCTGAAAAGAATTCAATTCACGAGCTTTCCACACACATGTATGTGTGGAATTGTGTTGGCCGCCCCTTCTCTATAATTTTACACAAAGTCAACAACCAGAGCTGCTGCGTGGGCTGCTTGTGAACACAAAGAGAAAGACTAATGGAAAAAAAGACAAGAGGAGAGTAAAAGATGGAGGGAGGAGAGACCAAAATAAGACACTGCCTATTTCCAAAAGATGGGCTTATGCTGTATGGATTTATTTATGCTGTACATGTGGTTTTAATTGACAGCAAGTCTTCTATTTATGCCGGTATTTTCAGTCACTTATCATGATTCTTATAAGCCCAGACATAAAGAATGCACTCCTGTTGTCATTCAACTATACCTTACTCCATCTATCAGTAATATACAAGTAAAAACTGTTCAATTGTGCCACGGTTCTGGGTTTATTTGCTCTCGTTTTGAAATGTCTTTCTCATCATGTGCATGGCTACATACCACTATCCACTGTAGCTATGTGAACTGAGCGGCATTCACTTTTTGGGCCTTTTAGGGGCAGCGGAAACAACCTGTGAACACAATACTGACATATCATACATATCCTTTAAGTTTATATAGCTTGCATGTTGGCAAATACTTGCCTATATTTACAGATCCACGGACTCTGACCAACAATATCATTTATTTGGAGTCATGTCTTTGTCCATGTGATGTTCTTAAGTTCAATATCCACTCTCTTTTAGCTCTATTTTGGTCTCCATCAACTTCTGAGGAAAACCTCTGGCCCTTTAATTCTTGCTCCACTATGTTCACCAGCTAGTCGCTAACTTGGTCTGTTTGCCATTTGGTACTGGACAGGAAGTGTACAGTGGGTTTTCCAGAGCTTTTTCTTTGAAAACAGGTGTCTGCTGAGACGAAAAGTAACATGATGAGAGTGGTAAGAGTAAACCTAAACATTGTAAGAGCATCAAAATGAAAAGGAGATTGTAACATTTGGTTGGAAATGCTCTTAATGTTGGGAAGTTCAGAATCAAGCAAACACCCACACTGGTGAAGCACCGAACAGGTCGCTGAATGCCAGCCAGTACAGCCTAGACTGACGTTGCTGTGTAAAGGAAAAAGCAAATAAAATTGACGAATTTGCTTGTTGTTGTTGTAACAATCCAAAGGTTATTATAGATTAGTTCATGTTGACCTTGTCTTTTGGCTGTTGTGTTCCATAAGCCTCCTTCATGATGACTCACAAGATAAAATGTTTGTAGGAAAACACACTTTTTTAAGTGCTTTATTTTGGAAAAACACAACAATACAGAGGTAATAGATATAGAGACAAAGATGATACCAGGAAAAGCTGAAAATGCTGTGATAAATACAAAGTGCAGACAAGGTTATTTCACTTTTCATTGAGGCGTTTCTTTAATATCCCACTGCAAGAGAGCAATATACATGACAGCTATAAAAAAAAATGTCCTCCATCTTTTCTCGATATTTATTTTCTCTGTCTCCTCTTCAATGTGTGTCCACGTTCTTGTCTCATGATTCATTGTGTACTTGCCAAATCATCACTTAGTTTCTTTCAGGTCTTCAGACATCTTTCTGTCAGACACCAAACACTGTAAAGACGACCAAAAACGCCTCCCACCATCTCATCGTTTGACTCAATTCATTGGGACACACATGAGAAGTTGCTGCTGAGTAGCATAAGGCTGACTAATCAAAAGTTTCAGCGTCACAAGGCCAAGCCACAATATTTGGCATTATCTGAGTATATGGCAACACTCGCTCATGAGCTCATGGTTCCCACGTCCTTGAGTTTGGACCGGGTTACCAGTTTCTTCTTTGTGCTTTTCACTAGAACTCTTGGGTTTTCACGGTGGCCAGGATGTGGCTTTATTCAGTGTCCATTACCCTCAGAAGGATGCCAGATTAACATAATTGTGAGTGTGTGTGTGTGTGTGTTTGTGCGTGTGTGCATGCTTGCGTGAGAGAAAGAGAGAGGACACTGGCTTGAGTTAAACCCATGCTGGCTTCACCAATGAAAAGAAACATTCAAATGCTGATGAACCGGAAAGACGAACTTGATTCCACTCTCCAATGCTGTGAGAGAGTCTTGGCCTGTCTGTCTCAGCTAAAATCTATTTCTTTTAACAAAATGAAATGTATTTGCTGTTACCAATAGGGCTGAGTGTCAAGGTGGGGGTAAAACTTTCTGAGTACCAAAAAACTGTCCTAAGCTGAAAGATGGCAGTAGATGGTTGGTCAGATTAGTCTTGTGTCATTATTTATTTAAAAGATCTTCAGTAGGGTCCGACTTTGAGTCATGTTAGACAGTATTTAATCAAAATAAGGTTCTACTTTGTGTATGTTGATATAGATTTTTTTTGTTAAATGTTAGTTAACCCATAATTGGGAGTACCATTCAAGCTGGCTAAACAGTTATAGTACATTTTGTCATCAATGGCTCTGGAGGAATACGTTTTTAAACTGACAAAACTACCCTGATGATGTAACAGTGATGTCGTAGGGGTTATCTTGGCTTGAGCTTGGATACCACACATTTCTCCTCTCCTTCTTAAGTTTTTACTATGCTTTTTTCTTTCTCTTGTAACTTCTCAATTATAGAAGTGCAATAATGAATTGTATCATATTGGAGCCAGTTTAAAAAATATCAGTATGTAACTTATAAGTTTCTTTGTTTTTTAATTTTTTATGTGTGATGCATCATTCTTTAATGTAAGGATTTGCATGAAATATCTCTATTGCTGCTTTAGATGGTTTGTAATACACAAAGTTTCAGGAACAAATTGCTTTGTGACAGAAATGTAGATGTATGTGGGTCATATAAGGTTGGTGTAACTAGTACATTCTCATACTCTAGGGAGGAGAACAGATTTGTAGTCAAGCCAGATGTCATCATTCTGGATTGACTTGATGGAGAGCCAGACACAGTGAAACACAGTCACACACACACATACAGAGCTTCTATCGTTGGTTTTTTAGATGCCCTCATGCGTGATGATGAGCTGTCACTACAGTTTCCAGCCCAGCTCCCACTGCCCCTCTTCCTCTGACCATCGAGGCAGAAAGGCTACATGTGTATCACTTTCAGTGACCACTTCTGTCATCCTCCAACTCTGAATAAATCCTCCGCCCACGTCCTAACTGTGACACCCTTTACGCCTCCTGTGGCACATGTGCACTCTGTTGTACTCTCAGAGAAATACAGCTGCAATAGGCACTTAATGTTATTTTACACACTATTGCCCAACCTTCCTTCCATGTCCCCACCCTATTTCTCAGAAGTTGTGTTGTGAGATCCTCCCTTCCTGTTCACATGGATGAATTTGTTTAAATCTATATGCAGTCCACCTCTGCCTGTTCACTCTATCTCTTGAATCCATACGTTTGATTGTAAGTGTGTATATACCTGTTAACAAGAGAAATAGTGCAAAATGCCTCGCAGCTTGCAGCTGGAACAATAGCAGTGAAGGTCATTTTGTCGGGTAATGCTGCCCATCTAGAGTACATTGCATCAGTTGCCTGTGTTTTCTTGTTTTGAAAGGGGACTTCCCCATTTTAGCCAGCAGGTGTTGGGTCTAATGTATGCTGGAGGACTTGGTGATGTGCTGGGTGGCGTGGGAGAGGAAACTGTGGTTTTCAGAGTTCTTGCCCAACTTTGCCCCACCCTGCTGCAACCCTCCTCATGTGGCTTCTGGATCACCCTGACAGGAAAATTTCTCTCCGTCAAAAATAGTAGTCTACTTGATTATGCAATATTTAATGAACTGCTTGGGGCTGTGGGGAGATATTAACAGTCAGAAATATGCTCAGTCATAGCAAGGTGATTGACTGTTAGTATAAGTGTACTTTCTTAAACTCTGAGTTGCTGCTACTGTCGCTTAGCACAGAGCATGCAGTTAAAAATATCAATGGTGGAAGATTCACCTCTTGAAAATTGTTGTCAATGAGAATCATGGTTTTGTATTGAAGTCTTGCAATTAATCTACTTAGTCAGTCCTGATAGTATAAGTCTGATTAGACTAAGCAATGTTTTTGTACAGTATTGCAAATCTTAGCCTAAACTCTATTAGCATCCACAACTGGCTTTCACATCGTAGATGCACATGGCTATTTTTAACATAACCCGTTACAACCTAATGTAGTAAGTTAATTATGTGACCCTTGGCCCTGAAAGTGATGCTTGTTTACAACTGAACGGTAAGCTTGTTCGCCAGCCTGCTCAGAGATGAACAGCTATAAGGCTGTGGTCTGCTGCTTCATTGGTTGAGTGCTTTAGCTGTTATCTTTTCCCTTCAGGTGTAGCCAGCAGCAGCAGGGCACAACATGGGCACTGCCATCTCTGTGGTGCCAGTCTGCACAGCTGGCAGGGATCAGCTGTATTGCTGCTATTGTCTGATGCCCTCGTTGCCCTCTGGGAAAGAGACAGAAAGGCAACGAGTAAATCAACAAGAGAAAAGGGTCCAATTGTGGAACAGAGGAAGTCAAAATACAATAGCGACAGGGAGAGACGAGGAGAGAGCGCAGAAGTAGAAATTGGTGACAGCACAAAAAGGAGTCGAAGGATTCACATTAACAAGGAGGCGTCTGCTGGGATTATTCTTGAACATAATGTACCGCAGAGTCAAGACATACAACCATATAAAGATGAAAAGATATCAATATGCGTATAGTAGGTATCTTTACCAGTTGTTCCTGTTTTTTATTAACATCCTTTTAACGACGGCGGGCTCGTCAGCGAGCGCCTGGTGGCCGGGTTTGCCACGGAGCCCGGTCGGGCACAGCCCGAAAAAGCTACG
>NC_048420.1:13560116-13600190 GCF_013103735.1 Etheostoma cragini | reverse complement strand
AGACAGTATATTCAAACAATTCTATGCTGCCTGTTTGCCCAAGTGGTGTCTGCCTGAATAATGTAAGAGAAACCGCTAAGAATCTGAGAAGTTTGAACAAAAAACGTTTAGATTCAGTACTATATCATTGATATTTTCCTTCTGTCAGGGACAGAACTGAGTGAGTGTACCTGGGGTACACTGTTGGAAAAGTGCACGAAAAATCTGCTGCCAGGGGCCAGATAAAAGCTAAAAGTAAAAATATCATTGATATTTTCCTTCTGTCAGAGACAGAACTGAGTGACATAATTTCCCCAAGCGGGAAACAGTAGAAGTGTTCTGAAACAATTACATTTCTTATCCTGCACTGTAACTTTTATGCTTGTGTTTTATGTGTCTATTTTGTTTTTATGTGTTTTATATGCTTATAATTTTTAACTGTTTGTACTTGTGTTTTATCTGTTAAACTGATTTTGTGTAAAGCACTTTGAATTGCCCTGTTGCTGAAATGTGCTAAACAAATAAAGCTGCCTTGCCTTGCCTTGCCTTGCCTACTAATTTGCAAGTTCCTATTCTGATGCTTTCTTGTTTGCACAGAATTTTTTTCTGATATGAGACCTCTGAATACAGGCATTCATGTTCAACCAACAGTTAGCTGTGTTGCTTGGTTTAATGCAGCAGCTATAACTTTTATTCAATATAACCATTCTTAGGTCTAATATTTGGATAAATTGGGTTTCACGCGCTCATTTGGGTGTAATTACGACCGTCTCTACTGTGCTATTACTTCTTGGAAGAAAGTAGAATCAAAATTCAGTGTGTAATCTCCAGTCTGTTGTTTCTTCCAGTATGAACAGTTTGCAGATATCTAGAAAAGATGTATGTGTGTGTGTCTGTGTGTGTGTGTGTGTGTGTGTGTGTGTCTACATGCATGAGTATGTGCAAGGTGGGCTGCAGTATGGTACATTATGGTTATCCTCTATCAGACACATGAATCCCCAGGCGTCGCGCACAAACACTAACTCACACATGTCCACCTCAAATGAGTTGGAGAGTGCCGTGGCAAATTGGATTTACCACACACGCCCTGATTATTGTAACCAGGGTAACCAGGCGCCCCTTCATAATTGTCCTATTTTGTCATCCTTCTTTGAAGGGAGAAAAAGAGGCAGAGGCCTAAATGAAGGGAATGATTTTGGTTTTTTGGTTTACTGTCTGTCTCTTTCTGTCTATTTCACCCATACCTTTCTGCCATGCTTTGGCAGAGCAAGTCACATTGACATCAATATGTTTTTCCAGTAATTTTTCCATCTGTCTCCCTAAACTTATCCCCCTGCTTGCCTCTCTGTGTATTTCATATCTCTGAGGAGACTGGACCTGGGGTGACAATAATATGCTGTAACAACACATTACTCAAGTTCCCTAATTTGTACGGGGTTCAAGTTCACGTTCTAGAATCCGGTTTCCACAGGATTTATGAATTGGCTTTTTGTGTTGCAGCAATATCCTTTTGTGTGACGGGTATATGTTCCATTTTTCATTTACACTTTTTTATAGGGATTTTTATAGTTTCAAGGCCTTTTTAATTGTTGCTTCAAAAATACATATTCTGCAGTCCTGTATAGAAATATGCTTTACACATGGACATAATTTGCTCTTGTTTTGTAATTATATCAGCAAGTATTATGCAAATATTATATATAAAATATTCTGGTCTGTTTACTCAATAGTGCAGCAGGGCTGTGGTCAGGTCATGAAAACAAAGTTTGTAATTTTTATAACTTAACTGCTTAATTATTTTGTTTCTAAATAATTAAGATTATGTTTCATCTAAACTGCTATCAATAACATTCTGGTGGTAAAATGTTAATAAATAAATAAATTAAATTAAATTAGCAAATAAAAAATACTTGAATCAGCCTACTAAATATGTTATATTTTAATTGTATATTTTAAATTTTGGTTTCTAAAACCCAGAAATGTCCAAAAGAAATCCAGCATGAACTCATTGATCTCAACTATAGTTGCAGCCCTGGAGTGCAACGGATAAAAATAACCTGCTGTGAACATTGATCATTTTCATGTAACGCATTTGAGACACAAGCAAGTAAGCCTAACTCTTTTCTAAACCAGGGGATTTTACAGGGAAATCAGGGAAAACTGGGGGAAAATATAAAAAAGGAAACATGACATGAGTTGTGTTTTGTTTGTGTATCCAAGCTAAGTTGCCATTGCTTTTATAATTCTGAAAAAAAAGTGTAATGAATATTTAATTCACTCTGCTGTATGTTGAGATGCTGTGGTTTTACGACACTTCCAGCTACCCTAGAAAGGTTAACAGTAAATAACGTCAGCATATCTAATTGTTTGGCTTAATAATAGAAGAGTACCATTGTCTGATGCTAATTACTTTCTCTAGTTTACTAGTATTTTATAGCCATTTTAGCATCTGTGCAAGAGGCTATGTACTTGCAAATTAGCTAGCACCATAATATTAGCCTGAATGCTAATGAGTTGCTGCTTCCATGCTAATAACGGATATTTTAGTTCACAGTACCAGGCGGCACACTGATGCATAATATCAGGGCCAGAGGAGCGAGTGTGTAGGAGGCTGAAGCCGCCCATTCAGCCTCCTGGGATACTTATCATCTGGCTTGTTTCAGAGCGCCATTGTTTGACCCCATTCAAACAACACTATTGTACCGAGCGGGTCTGATTGTGTTACTCCTTGCCATGCCAGTGTATGTGCGTGTGTGTGTGTTTGTGTGTGTTTCTGTGTGTGTTTTGGTGTCATTGTTAAGAATTATTATATGTGTGTGTGTGTGTGTGTGTCTGTGTGTGTGTGTGTGTGTGTGTGTGTGTGTGTGTGTGTGTGTGTGTGTTTGGCATTTGTGTTGCGCCCCAGCAGCATGCGTTTGCATTTCCCGAAGCAGGGGAACTCTGCTAGTGACAACAATGCATCCACTCATTGAAATGCAGCAGGGCAAATTCAGCCCAAACGTGACCCTGTTTTCTGGCACTGCTGCCTGTTAAGTAGCTCATAGTCAGAACCTGCTGCTGGGAGAGAGAAAAAAAGTTGTTGAAACGTCTGAATACCTGGATTTAAAACTTTACATAACTGACATTTTCAGTTTCCATTTTTTGCTAAGAATAACTCTGAGTTTAATATCAGAAATGTTTTGCACATAACTCATGATGGTCACCAGAACATGGGGATTAAAGCAGATAACAGATGGGAGTGGGACGTATCTGCATAAGAAAGTGGGCTTTGCTTTGCATCTTTATGGCTCTAAATTGTTTTGTCATGCAGTTTATTTCACCAATTTCTGTAATTTATGTTGCTGCTGGGAAAGTTACTCCTTTACTTTCATCAAATTTGATTAAAATCACTGATTTTAAGATGCATGTGCGCTTTTCTGCCAATTATTATTTGTGTGTGAACGTGTGTTCACATTCAGGCTGCAACTAACAAACAATCAACGTTTTAACTTTTTTCTTAATCATTTTGTTAAATGTCAGAAAAAATTATCATCAATTTCCAACAACATGTCAATGTATTGTCTACAAAATTCAAATGTTTAGTGTAAACCAGAAAATAACAGCAAATGTGCACTATGGAGAACCTGGGACCACTGTATTTTTTGTCTTTTTGAATTGAATAAAAAATGACTGTAAATGAAAAGATCAATTATAGGAATTGATATTCTACCAAGAGGCTATTGCACCACTTATAGGCTAAATCTAATAAACACACATGGCCGAACACCTAACTGTAGTCTATTTCTCACATCCTTCTCCTCAAAGAAATCCTCTCATCCTATACATTTGTCAACATCGCTGTTTACCCCACAAGTTACTTTTAGTGACATGTTCTCCATATGGATTCAGTCTGAATTGTCTGGACTAGCCTCAGTGAAAATGAGTTTGTCTCCAGGTCTGTTCCCTTGAGCTTTGGCCTTAAACGCAGGCGGTGGCAAGGGAGAGGGAGTCTAAAGGAAAAGTGATAATGAACTGACTTGAAGCCTAGTTTCTATTTTGGTTGGGAATTGGTTTGTGTAAATGGGGTGTGAGCCAGAGAAACTGCACAGCTAAGACAAATGGAGGCATGGTGTGTGACAGAGAAAGAAATTCTGTCTCTGGCTGGCTTTTTGACTTTTTTCAACTTAGAATAAAAATAAATTAAAAGGTCGAAAAGAGACAATACTGCATGCTCACAGTGATTTGGGACTGAATATGAAATGCTTGAGAGGTACTGGTGTGGGGTCTTATTGGTGTGGTGCAACTTTCTTAAAATGCTGAATAGAAACTATTTCTCACTGCCAATGACTGAATTACATTATTCGTTATAGATTACACTCATTTAGATTTAGTTTAGTTCACTAGATGCACCCAGTTTGCTTTGGATGTCCAGATGTACTAAACACGTCTCAATGGCTGAAGCTGAAGCTGTGGTCATTATATGTCCACAGCATATGCAAAGTTATCACAAGAGCATTTTTGCCAAGCCCATCACTTTGGTCCATGTTGAAACATGTGTTGATTGTCATGAAGTCATTCATTCATAAATCCGGTCCAATACGCAAAACTGTTGACATTCCCATCAGCCTCAGTTGTACTTTGTGTTCAGTGCAAATTAGCCAATGCTTGTCCTCAACAAAACAGGGAACAGAGTAAACATACATGCATTTGTTAGCATTGTCATGATGACAATTACTTTGTGTGCAATAAATATATACTAACTTTGCATATATTCTATGTGCAATACTGTGAATTCAATCATTCAGTCTGTCTGCTTATTATAATCAGCTTTTTACTGTTTACTGCTTTTTTACTGTTGACTTATTTATCATATCTTGCATTTCAACTGATGCCTCTTGTTATTGCTGCTATAGCATTGCAAATGTCCCTGCTGTGGGAGAAGTAAAGGATTATCCTATTTTATCTGTCATTGTGAGCATTGTAGCATTTAGCTCTGTGTGTGTGTGTGCGTGTGTGTGTGTGTGTGTGTGTGTGTATGTGTGTGTTTGTGTGTGTGTGTGTGTGTGTGTGTGTGTGTGTGTGTTTATTCTCTGCGTCCGCATCACTATGGAGACTTAGCAGCAGCAGATGACAGCAGACGTTATCAGCTCTGCTGAGGCCCACTCAATGTGGGGCAAGTGAAAAAATAGAGACAGAGCCATCAGTGTGGTCCCATGATTCCTAGTGAGCAGTGAAGGAAGGACAAGTAGAGCCACATCTCACACATGCCATGTCACGTACACACACAAACACACACACACACACACACACACACACACACACACACACACATTTTTACACGCTTTTTGCATGTCCTTGTTGGCTGAAAATACAGAATCTAATTATTCCTGGTAACCACCAGCCACTCAAGCTGACTCACTGTAGAGCATCATACTGTGCATATTGACACACACACATGCACACACCATTGACCCTCCCCTTACAGTACACACACACATGCACATACTTACTCATACAAGTGTTCTCCAAAAAGCACACTCTCACTTTAGCTTTGCACAGGATGTTATGAAATCAGCACTGTTGCTGAAACTTAGTGAAGGTTGCTGGTTGTCCACACACACACACACACACACACACACACACACACACACACACACACACACACACACATTCTCGTGCAGACAGCTGAATCTCAGTTCAGTCCTTTCTGCTACTCGAGCAAGGAGCCTGCCGGTGATCGCACTATTGCCTGAAGCGAAGAGGCCGAGTCGGCGTTGATTCAATTTTACAGCCCAGTCACTCTCTCTGAAGCTCCGATTAGTCAGCCGAGGGGGAGAGGAGAAGAAGAAGGAAAGGAATAGTGATGGCTGTGACCGACATTGCGGAGGACAACCTGGATGAGATGATGCGCGAAGAAGCGGAGGATGTCTTCTATGAGGATGGTAAGGCTTGCCAAGGGTCAGTTGTGAGGAGTGAAAGCAGGTGAGGGTTTACAGGTGGGCTGCAGGGCTGGTCGAGGAACACAGCCAAGTCAGACTGGTCTGTTGGTGACTTGTTGTTGTGATCAGGGTTAAGAAAAGAGCAACATGGTGGTTGAAGTGTGGCACAGAGGGATCTCTTTAGCTGTGTAGGTGGGGTTGTTTGCTGCATGGTTGAGTAGGCTCGGATACACACTGTTGCTTTCAGGTCACTACCAAAAATTGATTTGATTAAGAGAAAGAAAAGTGTCAGTTAAAGTCATATTCAGTAGTTGCAGTTATTGTAATAATTAGTGAATGTAACAAATCCTTGACTAATGAGAACACCCTGCTTTCTCTCTCCAGTTCTTAATTGCAGGAACTCTGTGCAGTTTGTTTATTGATTTTTCAACTTTTACCCTTTTTAGAAAGCACAGAGCAGCCGTGCCCTCTGCAATGTGGGCGTTCTTGTATAACAGGCAAACGTTTTAAGCAAGCATTACGCACCACAAGACAATCTTTTCAACATGCACTTTGTGTGAGTGTTTTTTTTTTATTTTAAAGCTAGCTGTGATCCTAACCTTTGCTCAGTTGGATCCTGAAAGAATGATGAGCAGTAAAGTTACAGCAGGACCTGCGTGGTGATCATTCAGAGGTTGAAGAGAAGGTTGTATAGTAATTGAATACTGTTCAATGTTTTTGCAGCCATTAAAATAGTTTTCTCTGACCATAATTATGGCTAAAGCATTATGGATTATAATTCTTCATAGATTGGCTCAGCACTTGCATATGTCACTCTGTGTTACAGCATTATTCTTTCTGTGTTTATAAGAGTACGCTACCAATGTAGCATTCCACTTTTATAATGTTGCTGGATTCACAATGGACAGTTTAAAAAATGTATGCGGCAGAATCAGAGATATTTATTTTTAATTCCAACTGGTGCAAACTATCATTTTTAAACTTTGTATTTAGTTTTCCAATGTGTAACTTAGTTACTGAGCTTTGCAGTTCTGATGGAAAGATTTTGTTATGATTTGACAAAGACAGGCTGGCTGTTTTTCTTCGTTTCCATTCCCTATGCCATGCTAAGCTAACAGGATGCTAGCTGTGGCCATATATTAAACTGACAGACATTAAAGTGGTTTTGATCATCTTATCCAACTCTCTCACACCAGTTTCAAAAAAGTTGACTACACTTGTTTTAAACCATGTTTGCAACACACAAACACACTCAGAGCTATGTGCTCTGCAATATATTATCTTTAAAATGCACAGAAACTGCTTACACTTCACACATTAACACTGGTACATTCATACATTTAAAGATACTTAAACTCCACGCAGGCTAGTGATCTGCAGCAGCTCCCCTGGATGATGAGTGGACAGTGAGCAGGAGGATATTCCCAGATATTGCATCATTTGGTGTGTAATGTATTTTAATGCCGCTACTGACCCACTTCTGTCTGAGATACACCAATGGCAATGTGATGTTCCCTTTGAACAACACAGCCAGGAGATGCGCAGCCAGATGACTCTCTGCAACAAACCGGCCAATCACAGCACACAGATTCATGTGGAGTTTGGCCAGCAGGCATCAGTGTGTTTATTTGAAGAAAGAGCTGAAGGTTGCAGAATATGCATCACTTACATTCTAATTTGCTCTTTGGGTTAGTGATGGAAATTATGCAATCTAAGTGTTCAAACTGTACTGTTGCTAAATGCAAATTTCCTACCACTGACCTATATTCTTTGAAAATCATTTGTTTCATTATTATTAGTAGACTTGCAAATCTTTGGCTTTTCTACCCACAAAATTAATATTAGGTGTAAAATGAACTCAGCTTAAAGTGTGGGGTGTGTGATTTTGTAAGAGTCGTGTAGTTTCCAACGTAGGGGTCTAAACCCCACAAGGGGTCGCAAGATAAATCTAAAGGGTTGCCCAGAAGATTACAGAGGCAATACATACATTTCAGATTATTTGGGGGGTTTTCCGCTGCAGATGTGCATTGTCCTGTGCAAAGTCTACAGCTTTACTTGAGTCTTTTTCTTTTTCTGCTACTAGTACTTTCTACTTCTACTCCCCTTCAGTACATCTTTCGGATGGTACTTTATACGTTTACTTAAATAACATTTTTAATACAGGATGTTTACTTGTAACAGAGTATTTTTATACTGTGGTATTAGTACTTTCACTTAAGTAAATGATCTGGATACTTCTTCCACCACTGGTTAAAATTTCACTCAAAACTACAAAAGTCGACCTCAAGTTGTATCTGAAACAGTAACGTTTAAAATGTGCAATATTTTGAAATCTTTCACTAGATAAGTGAAAACTTTGACCTGTTGGTGGTGCTAGATGAAAAGGGAGGGGCTCACTAGTGACACCATAAATATGAGTACTAGAATATTTCGTGGCAATCCATCCAAAGGTTGCTGAGATATTTCAGTTTGGACAAAAGTGGAGGATTGGTTACTACGCCATTCCAATAGAGGCACTGCACCACTGATCTTATGTGATGTACTTGTGCATTTTATGTTGTTTGCAATGTGGAAATATCCGTAAAATGCATGAATTAAAACAATAAGTGAAAGATTAAGACAAGAGGCCACAAAGCAAGTAACATCCCACGTTGAACTACAAGTACAAGCTTAACCAACATGTGGCATTGACTTCAGAGTGACTGTTAGAACAGTGGAGCGTATCAGATGTCTTTGCTGTCATCTCTACACTCCCAGAGACATTAGGTTGTACATGGCATGTATACTCTAGATGCTTTAGTGTGTCATTGTTTTGCTGCTGTGCTGCAAGCTGAATTATGACTAAAGAAGCTCTTATTTTAGTCAGCGGCAGAAATGTCAGAGTGCCTGAACAGAGTAGACACACAACCACAAGCGCACTTTCTCCCTCCCTCTTCCTGCCTTTCCTCCTCACCCACACTCTCAGTGAGTTCAGGTCGCATGAATTAGCAAAGAGCCGCTGTTAGCTCAGCTTAGTGGGAACAATGTGCTTTAGCTACACCCCTGCCAGCCTCAGTCAGTGCTTCCTCTTTTAAGTCAAAGCAGAAATAAATTATGAAGCAAAATTATATAAACATTAAATGCTTATACTGTACAGACATGTTGACACCAACAGCAATGCTTTCTTTCCTTGTTATCAGACTTTACCACACACATGCACATAACTATCAGAAACAAATGGCTACACACCAAATGAAAGTACACTGCAGCTTCATTGAGACCAAAATAAACACAGTTAACTCCTTCTTCCTTCAAAAGGCCTGATTTTGCTCTACTCTCCTCATGTGGTTTGAGATGGAGTGGCGGTGTGCAAAAACCAAGAACAGAAGAGTAGTGTGTCCCCAAGGAAGGCCGCAGTAGTTGCAATACAATCAATGGTACCTGCTCAACTTGCCTCGACTCGACTCGGCCGCGGTGCCCCGTCCTCCTTTTTCCATTGCAGATTAGTAGCCTACCGCCTCATGCGTGAGGTAAGCGTGGCTGGTCGTCAACAGGAAACTGCCGTGACCTAACGCGACACACACACACAACGTCGAAGGTGTGTTGCTTTTGATTATCGGCATGCGCCAGAAGACAAATTAGTTTCAAAAGAAGCTGGAGGCAGCAAATAAAAAATAAAAAAACACTGGCTAAACTGTTTAAACACGGTGGGGTTGTTCAGGACACCCCCGGTCTGTCGCCAGCTATGATGATGCAGTGAATAGTGAGGATTCTCTCCAACCAATCAGTAGTCAGCAGGTTTTCATGTCATCTTTTGGTATTGCCTCAGCTCGCTAGGAACCTCAACTGAGGTAGTACTTAAAAAAGTACGTCAGCAAGTGCCAGGGACTTTTTTGGTAATGGAAAACCAAAAGAGGCGAGTAGAGTCGAGGCGAGTCGAGTAGGTACCATGCAGTGGAAAAACGCGATAAATAAACCTGTGTTTGACTAACTGGGTAGGGTCAGAAAGCATGACAGAGCTGTCCGCAGTCACAAGTGAAGAGCTTGTAAAAAAGCACTCTGCATTACATTTACGCTCAAGAACCACATGAGAAATAACTTTTCCTTTGAATTTTATACGTGCTGTATGTTGCTGCTTTGCAGTTGTATGTGTGTTAAGATCTTAACCCCTTTTATTTAATATAGTTGTGACTTATGTGTTTAAATCCACTCTGATGCACAATGGTTTCGGATTGTTCCTGTTTGTTATGCAATAGGATGCATTCCCACTCCTACTCTGACTACTAATTACATGACAAAACCACAAATTGGTGGGCTCAACAGCTATTGTTTGTTTGTTTTTTAGTTTGTTTATTAAACCTTATTCTGGCACAATGGCATGTCAGTCACACAGATTTCATGGGAGTTTTCCATTCAGCCAATGTCTGCCACAGATTTTTTAGAATTTAGTAATCTCAACAATGTAGTTTTGTGAGGTGACACT
Organism: Etheostoma cragini; assembly: GCF_013103735.1. Taxonomy (NCBI): domain Eukaryota; kingdom Metazoa; phylum Chordata; class Actinopteri; order Perciformes; family Percidae; genus Etheostoma; species Etheostoma cragini. The sequence goes on along the minus strand of NC_048420.1, from coordinate 13,589,831 downwards.
ACACCTGAATGGGATTAAGCTTTGATGTATTTTCACACCAGACTTTGCCAAAGGGCTTTTCTTTCATGTTCTCAGGTAAACAACACACAAGGAGGGAACAAATCAACAATGCAAAAGCATGACACAACATGCAGGCTTATTTTAAAGCAAGCATTCCACAAACACAATGTTTAGGTCTCATTTTCTCACTGCAAGAGCTTTTCTCACAGCAAGTGGTGGTTGTAGAAGGGCAGCATTCCTCTAATCTAAGACACAGGAGACACTAACACAGAGAAAAGTTACCTAGGCTATCTGAGCCACATACATTAACTGAAAAGTTAAAAGATTTTCAAGTCAGGCAAGACAACAACACATTAAACAGACGATCAACAACATTTTTTTGATTGATCAATGATTATTTAAGAAAATTATTATTATAACATTATTTTTACCACCATCTGACTACGGTTATGTAAGGTATCCCTAAAAGAACTGCTACCAAGTTATTCCTGGCTTCATGTATTTTTGCCCATTGTACAACTCAAAGAAACTTGAAGCTTTAGAGCTTAACTTTTTGATATTAATGAACGTCCGTTACATTCAAGCCATTGCCAAATGAGTTGCTACAAAGCTAATTTAGAGCTCCACACCACTCTCTCTGTATTTCTCAGTATGGCTATGTTCAGAAGATTGTGTCGTCTGGCTACTTCGAGTTCTAGTCAAGATAATTACCTCTTCTGAAGAGTCCATCGTGTTGTTTAATGTGTGTCCACCTTGGCTACTAGCAACTGTATGGAGGAAGCGTGCTGGTGCGATCACGTAGGGCTTGTATCATGTAGACGAGTGGACAGTTTTTGTTTTGTTTTTTTTTGTAAGATTATCTTTTGGGCATTTTAGGCCTTTAATGACAGGATAGCTGAAGAAGTGAAAGAAGAGAGAGAGGGGTATGACGTGCAGCAAAGGGACGCGGGTCGGAGTCAAACCTTGGCCTGCTGCATCGAGGAGTAAACCTCTGAGCTAACAGAGCACCCTCGTGGACAGTTTTGTTGTCATTTCTTAAAATTCCTCCTGGGGGTAACAGAAACTATGGACTGTAGCTTTAAGTAGATACAGAATAAAGTAAACTAAGATTTTTGAAGGAAAAAGTTTCGTGTTGACGTTGTTGTCATCTACAGTACCCTACATTTCATACATGGAGCGATTTTTCTGTCTTGTGATAGAAACAGATAGAAGTTCTCTTGCTTTGGTGGAGTTTGTTGTAAGAGATGCTATCAAGGTACTGTTAAAGTGTGTTTCATAGACTCAGCTCACTAGCAGGCTCAGATTTTTTTGTCTCTAGCGTCCACTGGCTGAGGGACCGTAGACCCCGCGCTGTTGCTGACAACCAGGCCGTAACCAGCTAACTAGCCTACAGCTGAATCTTTTCACAATGAGATGGCCATTTTGAAAACCAACTGATCAACATGATTCAGGTTGAAAAACACTGGTTTGTTTCTTGTATGTATCATAGCAACAGTTTGTAAATGCGGTTGCCCTTCATGCAGACGCAGCGCGTACATTCTATTTGGGTGTTTTGTTCAAGTGCAACTTTTTGGCCAAGACACAGGTGACGCAACAGTCGGCCATTGTTGCCGCCACTTCTTTGATGTCATTTTGGTGTGTCTGGGCTTCTAGAGTCAGGGGTTAGACAACACATTATGTCCATGAAAGCCTCTGCAAGTTTTGTACAAATAACTTGGTTTAACCAAGATGCAGAAACATAAATGGACTTGAAGTGTTATGGAACTACTGAGTGTAATTCATTTTTGACAAACTATGACATTTAATGTTTGCAGAGAGAAGTGGAGGCTTTGGTATTCAGTTTGGTCAGTCAGCATCTTCCACACTCAACTGTCGTATCTGCTGAGGAGTAACATAAGCAGGATGAGGTTTTTTATCTGGGTCATCTGGGGCAAAGAGTTTTGTTTGATTTTATTATCATTATTTAATTTAATTGATCGATGTTCATATTTACTCAAGGCAGTGTGTCAATATCAGCATGTCCTTCATTGAAATAATTAATACCTTTCTATCAAAGCATACGTATTTTCAGGTGCAAACCCTGACACTCTACTCCTATGCTACATGACTATGCTAACATATGTAGACTTCATGGATACCATGATCAAGCTAACTTATGCCACTCTCTCTGCTGCAGAGCACTGGTATCTGTGCTGAAGTTTTGCAATCCGACTGGGAAATAATTCGATCAGTGTTCATAATGCTTTCTGTCCACTTTTTATGAAAATTTAGTGGATGATAACATCATTCGGTGGAAGTACTGTCCACATCTGAGCTGCAGTGGACATATAGGGCAGGAGGGGCGGTGTTAGAGCCAAAGAGGTCAGTGCTAGAGGTTGGAGAATGATCTAAAACTGACTTGATCTACTTGCACTACTATAAAACACACACACACACACACACATCCACTCACACACATACTGATTCACTCTTCTGCAACCTCGCACACACACACAGGCATTGTCTTCCATCCTCAACGTACACACACTGGCAGTCCACCCACACATACTGTCTGTCCATAGATGTTGTCTCTGTCCACAGCGATACAACACACTGAAGAACAGGACAATATTGTAGATTGTGCGTCAGTGGTTGCTCTGTGTTGCGAATAGCTCTGACCTGAGGGGACCTACTGCAGCTGGAATATTACCGCTCCAGATCTCGCTCTTCTTGCTTCTGACAGTTGTCTCCACTGACCTACTTTAGCCAAAAGACTCAGACTACTAATATTTTCTGCAGTTTTATATGACAGACGGGAGAATGAATTAAAGAGAGGAAAACAATCTTTTTGGGACTTTTTGAATTTTTAATGGTGCAACATTCAGTAAGCCAGATGCAAGAGTAGAAATGTTTCTTTGTCTCAGTCGTAAGTGTAACCTCGTCTCAGTGTTTTGGTCCTAAACGTTTACTTGTGACTTATAAGATGGCAGTTTCACTGTACTGTTAACCTTTTTTCAACAGTTCTCATGTTGTTACTATGACAATCTGTGCTGTGGGCAACACTGGGTGTGCAGGGTTTACACTTAGTGGTTTGGAACCTTTCTAACAATGAGGTAATCCTGTTTAAAACATGAAACAGACCACCCATGTCTCTTCACAGAGGCCTAACCTGCTAAAAGGTTGGAGATCAAGTTTTGCTCCTTAACGGGCAGCTAGTCACAAAGTGTCTTGCTGCTAAAGAAATTAGTTCGCGCTTTCGTTCACATTGCAAGACAGGATGTTTGTGCTGCATTCATGTGTTGAAATTATTGGAAAATGCAGTTCCTGACTGGGAAAATTCACACTGAATCAACATCATGATATAGGGCATGCATTGGCAGCGGTCTGTGCTCTCCGAGTGCCCTTTTAGTTTTCTATGGGTTTGTCACTATGAGCTCCCCTTTCACCCCTCTTACCTATAGTCATTTGAGCCATTGCTGCTATAAAAAAAAAGTATTTTGTACGTATTTTGTACAGCGAGTCATCTTAAACAGGGCTAGTTACCCAAGAGGAGGCAGCATTTTCTTCTGACATTTAGTGTTACACTCTCACTCTGACGCACACACACACACACACACACACGCTTGCACGCACATGCATGCACGCACACACACACACACACACACACAACCCGTCAGATGTCTCTGTACATCCCTTTGCCTTGACCTTCCTGCCCTCCAGTCATGTAGCCTTTCTGACTCATCTTGGTTTAGTGGTCAGACGTTGTCAGGCAGAGACAAAGGCAATGTTTAAAGGGATAAATAAAGAAAAGTAGTCAGATTATGGAGGAAAAACCTAAATGCTTAACTATTGTGTGAGTGACAGAAGGTGTTTCAAGGCCTCACTACATGCAGAGCAGGAGATCGATGGGGGTGACCGAGGAAAGAACCTTCCCTGCTGGGAGGTCAGTGGGTGTTGGTTTTATTCAAATCTTCTGCGTCTGCATGGTTTTATAACTGGGCAAACATATCTAGGTACGTACTGTTTACATACCTAATGGTCTGCAGTTATGGTTAATATAGTGAGAGAGTAGTAGACAGGTCTGAGTGGGTTTTACTGAGGGTCACGAATATTCTGGAAAGGTCACATAGTGTACATTTAAAGTCTTGTGACCAAAATAAGTGTATTTTAGCTTTAAAAACTGTGTTTTAAATGCAGAATAAATCAGTGAGGGTCTGTTTGAAAGTGAGTGACCTGGACCAATTAATCCACTGTGTTTTCAGAAAAGAAAACTGGTTCTGAGAGGATCTTGATAATTTGGAAGTTTCAAATGTTATTTAATGTGAAAGAGGATTTTCAAACAATTTGCCACAGTGGTCTTTGTTAGAGCACTGTAGATTTTCTGTTACAATAAGAACAAAGAATTTCCAACACATGTTGCTGTTATGCAGTTTAGTTTTTAATTAAAGTTATAATCTTGAGTAAACAAAAAATGCAGTGTGTTGTTCGTGACACTTTGTTTGTGTTTTGTTCGTGAGCCGGAGTGAATTTTCTGCTTCCTGAGAAAAGTCTCGAGCGGATTAGAGCCAAAGATGCAGATTAACCCAGTGCTAAAATACCTGTTGTTGTAATTTGGATTTGATTTTGAGTATAAATAGCTGGTCATGTGTCTGTGTGCATGTCTGTGTGTGGATGTGTGGTTGCAGGTGTAAGTGTATGATGGTCTACTCTTTGCATGTGTGTGTTTGTGCTCACTGGTTCTTTAGTAAATATAGCCACTAGTCAGGGGCCATTGATGACAGACATAATTACAGGCTGAGCTGTTCAGCAGCTGAGAGATTAGGAAGAAGAGAGAGAGGGGTGTGTGTGTGTGTGTGTGTGTGTGTCTGTGTGTGTGTGTGTGTGTGTGTGTGTGTGTGTGTGTGTGTGTGTGCGTGTGTGTGTGTGTGTGTGTGTGTGTGTGTGTGTGTGTGTGTGCGTGTGTGTGTGCGTGTGTGTGTGTGTGTGTGTGTGTGTGCACGTGCGCACGTGCGTGCATGTTAGGGGTAGCTGAGTGGCATGAATGTGTTCTACCCAGCATTTCATTTGAACGTGTGCAGAGGAAAGCAGGATACAGGCTAAATGTGTTTTTACAGTTTTTAGAAAGCACGTTTGACATTACATTTCAAGTATATTTCTCCAAAGAACACTCAAGTTATAGAAAGTAACTGAGACAGAAAAAGACTGGTATGAGCTTTGTTTGGTTGAGGTGTGTGACTGAATAAATTTGGCAGTGAGGTGGGGAAGCTCACTAACAGCAGAACAGGTGGAGCTGCTGCGGCTGCTACTTCTTTTGCTTTAACGGACAATGAGGAAGGAAAAGGGCCCTTTAAGCAGATCCTATTTGGTGGAAGTTGGTTTGAAGGAATAGTTAACAGAGATAATTTCTTGCAAAGTTAATTTTCTTGCCATATCTTTACTCATCCAAAGAAGGATCAGAAGTGACAAATCCCTTAACTTCCCCTTTAAAATTGATCATACCAACAAGTCATTATGAAATCCCTTAGTCTACTAATACCAGACTGATGGATTAAAAGGGACAAGCCATTTTCTGCTCCCTTTGCTTCTTGGAAGGGCGAGCTGAATTGGATTTGTATGGACTCAGCGGAACAGCACATCCACTTATGGAGGGCAATTATGCTGGCAGGAGAACCTAAAGTCAAGTCACTTTACATAAAACCAAGTTATCCCCAAGAAATGATCTTTCCTTTGGCCATCAAATAGCAGCAGCACCTGTGTGTTTCACGCAGTTTGTAGCTTCCAAAGATGGAGGTGTTTGTGTTTTTTATAGTTCCCTTCTATGTAATTAAATTTGTCCAGGGAAGAGCAAGCGCTTCAAACCCACTTGAGGCGAAAAGATTGGAATGGTAATTTTGAAAAAGCCCCCATTATTAAGGCGTGTGTTCCATCCAACATCCAAGTGACCATAAAAGGTCTAAACTTAAAGCGCCCATATTGTGAAAAAAAATCACTTTTTCTGGGATTTGGGGGTTATTTTGTGTCTCTGGTGCTTCCACATGCATACATCTGAATGCATCCTGCCGTCAGTATGTGGGTGAGCTGGTCAAAATCGGCAGGCCTGTCAACGTCATCGGCCAAAACGTTTGAATATTTGCTCACTTAGCTGCTAGCGTGGCATGCCCTCATACTCTGCAACTGACTAGCTATCAGTACTTACTGCACGTGTGCGACTCCTAACAAAGATGTAACAGAAGTGAGATGTATCACTCTGTAGCCAAAACAGGGAGCTAGCTCAACACACAGGGTGAAAAGAGGAGCTGAAACAATGTGCACTACAACAATATATGGTGTTTTCTGAAAATTAAACCACATAAACCTCTTCTGTTACAACCTCTAAATCCATTTATGAGCATGAGAAAATGAGCATACTATGGGCATTTTACACACACAATGCTGAAAAGGTATCAGCTTCTCTCTCTCTCTCTCTCTCTCTCTCTCTCTGTGTCTCCCTGCTGCTAAACACAGAGTACAAGGGCAAAGACAAATGTTTGAGACAGTTGATGAGATGTCCGCTGGTTAAATCTGGTGCTCAGGCATGGATTCGCCCTGCAGGCCCTGGTGTGTGCTAAACCCATGACCATAATAGTTTCTGCTTGTCAAAGACCAGTACATAGGGAGAGAGAGACATTACATCCATAAGAACTGCATGTCTAAGATTTTCATTTTCTTCTGTTTTTTTTTACTCCAAGCTTGATTCATGCTTTCAAAGCGCGTGCACCTATACCCGCACGCACGTGAAACCACACCACGCACACACACAAAAGGGAGCTTTGGGGCACAAACCAGACAGACCCCGCCCTCCCTGTGACATCCTCCGCTTCTGATTGGCTCGCAGTTGTTCAGGCGGAGCGCCGCAAACAAACTGGAATGTGTGAGGGGGCTCAGTGTTTGCACTGGACTGCCGCTGCATCGAGTCTAATCAGGGACAAACGTCGATCATCCATCGTTCATTTGTTCATTCTTATGGGAGATTCTTTTTTTAATTTTAAATCTTGAACAGCAAAAACGCATCTGCGTTGAAAGCGCACTTTTCCGTTTAATTTACGCATGGATGGAGCGGCGCAGGTAGACGGGCAGAGACGCCACTGAGCCACTCGTGAAGTTTGCAGAGGTAAGTTAAAGCAGTGTCCAGTGCAGCTTCATTAACGATCCATAACAAGGGTCTGTATGATATGAAGACGTGAGCTCATACAGAATACAACTCCTTTCTCTCTACTGTGTGTGTGTGTGTGTGGGGGGGGGGGGGAAGCTTGTTCTCCGGGGCAGTAGGTTAGTGGATCACAGCAATGCGGGATCAGGTCTCGTAAGATGCCTCTAATTGAAGGAGAAACCACCGATATTTTCATTTTTAAGTCAGGTTTACGTGACATATACTGCAGGCTATATATCTGGATAGTGCACAGGATGAGTCAGTAATATTAGCCTGATATACATTGTTTTGGGGAGGCTATTATGAAATTATAGTTTGAGATTGTTTTATTGTTTTAATAATGAGAGTTAAAGTGATTTTGGGGAATTTCCAACGCAAATGTGTTTTTTGCGTGTTCTGTCAGTCGGTCCTTTAGACACATGTGTTGTAATGCCTGGTCCCGAGGTCGCTTTGTGTTTTCCTGGAGACACGTGAAACATGTTTAAATTGGGGGGAAACGATGTGAAGCTTCTGTCAGTGTGTTCATGTGTGTATCCGTGCATGCGAGTGTGTAGGCCTACTTTATTACTGATGAGCACAAAAGGACACGCACACTCGAGACGTGCATGATAAATGTGGGAGAATCGGGTAAGTGATTTTAAAAATGCCCCTCCAGGTTTCTTGAGGAGGTCAAAGAGCATCAGTCTTTTGTCATGTATTGTACATTGATACTACCCACAGTGGATCTGCCAGCTGAACCAGAGCAGCAGAACCAAAGAGAAAGTGTCTGTCTGCAAAATGAGCAGCCTTGACTCTTCTGTTAGGAGATATCTCCAGTTGTTAGAAGCTTTCTACCTGCCAGATGGTCTGCAAATCTCTTTTCCTTCTAGGCTTTAAAAACACCCTACCTACCTAGAGACAAGTGTGAATTCCTTGATATATTAAAATTCCCTCCTTTTTAAAAGCCTGCCAACTGAGCTGACGTTATCTTTTCAGCCTCATGTCCTCCAAGTTAATCAAAAGGAACATTTTGTTTGGCTCTAATAAGTCCTAAATTCTCAGTGAGTTCCAATACACTTAATAAATAATTAAAAAAGGAAACAGTCACCCAAATAAGCCTGCAGCTTGCAGCAAAGCATTCCCCCTGGCTGCTCATGCTGTTTCTGGGGGGAAAAAAGTGTTTTTTTCTGTGCTAAATGCTCTTTCAGTGCTGTGCCAGGCCGACTTTGATATGGTTAAGTGGAAGTGCTTTGCTTCTCTGCCAGCATGTTTGGGCCATGGCTAAGCTGTTTGAAGGGGGCTGGAGACGAAGGGGTAACGTTTGTGCCAAGCTGAGACCGGCTGCAGGGATGCAAGACCAGCGTATGTTCTCAGACTCCCCTCACCTTCTCTCTACGTTACCCAAGCCGGCTTTTTGTTCCCTGCATCTGCTTCCTCAGTCTCAGCCTTTTTCTTCTCCCTCCTGATTTTCTCTCGCTCTCTCTCCCTTCTTTCACTTTCTCTGTTTCACTTATGCAAGGATAAAACACACACACACACACGCACATGCACTTACTTCCTCCTCTTTCCCTCCCGAAGTCTCATTAGAGGAATTATGACTGTGTGGTTTGGAGGAAATTCAGACGCTTGGTTCATTTTGTTGGGTTTTTTCCCAAACTGCTAAAACACAACAACTGCAAATGTTGATGTGAATGGGATTTAAAGGAATCCAGCATGCCCTGTACCACCTAAATATTATTTTCATTGTTGATAAATCTACCATTTATTATCTTGATTGCTTATTAAATGTTTGATAATAATAAAAGATTATAGTCCAAGGTGACGTCTTCAAATATATTGTTTTGTACAAACCCCCAAAAATTCTATTTTCTATCATATAATTCAGAGAAAGAAAATCTTCTCATTTTTGCTGCTGCAACCTGAGAAAGTTTGGCACTGCTTGGAAAAATTATTAAATATCACAATTGTTGCCCAATAATTTTAACTACCCGATTAATTGACTAAGGAGCACATGGTCCACCAACTGAAGTCAAAACATCACATTGCAGACTATAATCAATACAGTAATTGTGGTTGCTTAATTTTTACTCATAGCAACAAAATTAGCATGCATCTTAATATCCAGTGGGGAATTTGACTAAATCTTGGCTTGTGAACTTTTACAGCCCCTTTTGAAAAAGTTTTTCTCTGTGATATTGTATGACTTGGTTAATGCAATCAGCTGTTTTTGGACAGAAACTGTCCTCTGTTCAGACTGCTAGTTGAGAGAGTTTGGAGGAAACATTTGTTTAGCGAGGCTGGTCCGGAGTGAAACATCTCAACAACTATTGGATTGGTTGGTGTGAAATTGTATACAGATAGCTTCCAGATGATGAATCCTAATGATTTTGGTGATCCTCTGACCTTTCTTTTAGCTAAATTGTTCTAGAGTAGCCTCAGTGGCCGTCTCACATAGCTAATTCAACAGAATCAGATTATGAAGTCTATGTAAATAACAAAGCAAAGGAACGAGTAGAGCTATGACCTGAAGGTGCATTTTGCTAGCAGCTGTGATGAAGACCTTAGTGCTTTAAAGTCTATTGACATCTCACACACGGGGTACTTGACCTTTTCCTTTTTCTCAAGAACGCCTACATGCACTTGGGAATATTGCCTACGTGTGTGTGTGTCTGTGTGTCTTTCCATCTGTGAGCATATGTGTTATATGTGTTTTTGTAGGGAAATGTAGGCCTTGCATTCTTACAGGAGGAGTGCCTCCTCAAAGTTTTCACAGCTGATATTTCAGAAGGCGTATGTTAAAGTGCTCCATGGGGAAGAGAAGAGAAATTATTTCACTTGGAGGTTTTCTATGCTCTGGATGCACTGTGAGAGTTAAATGATAAAAGAAGAACTTAAATAATGAATTTGAATCTCCTGCTGAGATTCCATGATCCAGACTTCCAAATTTAACTCAACCCCTGGTCTGCATCTTGGAAGCTGCTCTGATAGAACAGGCAAGAAGTTGATTTTGTTCCATTTCTCTGATGAAACTTTAAGGTTCCCTTTGGGAAAAATGGGTCATTCTTTTTACATAAATAGCAGACAGTTGTTTAGATATGTCTGTCACATTGCATACAAACTGGTATTATTTTAGAAACAAAGTTAGGGATCAACTTTTTACACCTCTTGTTTGGAGCAAGTCTGTTTTGGGCAAAGTGATTCATGATGTGTGGAGTTAACTTTGACAAGCCTCCATTTAGACTGTGGTTTAGTGACACCAGTCTGATAAAGAAGCCGTCCCTACTGCTCTGAGTCAAGGGTTATCTGGGCTCAAGATGGTGGTCTGGCCTTGCTCGCCTGTCCCGACAAGTCCTACAATCATGACTCCACAATCACACCCTCCTCAGAGGGGGTGGGATGTAATTTATGCGTGTTGGGAATTTCTGGTGTCAAATAGGTGGGTTGTGGTTGTTACTCTGGGGGTTAAGATGTATGTGGAGGGAGGGGCAGAAGCAGGGAGTGGAGGGTCGACTGGGACAGTGGAAATGATAAGCTGGGAGGAACGAAGAATGAGGAGTGGAGGTGGGATGGACGGACATAACATTTTGTACAGACACTCATGGTCCCCGGAGAAAGCAAATGTTAGCATGCTAACACTGAAGTTCAACTAAGGTTTAAACAAGCACCAAACATTGTAAACAATATACCGGCTCAACATCAACATGTTGGCATTGTCACTTAGCATGTTACCATGCCAACCTTAGCATTCAGCTCAATTCCTATAGCCTCACAGAGCTGCTAGCGTAAATGTAGACTGCTATCTTGTTTTTCTAGGTGTGAGATGAAAAAAAAAATAGAAAAGTAAATATTGTGTCTGCTCAGCTGTCTTCCCAGGCCCTCTGCTTCTTATACAACCAGTACTGTTAACAGTGAGCGAAGATACAATAGCTTGGGCCCAGGGCTACTGAGGGCAGGGCTGCTTAACCTCAATCTGTAACTCAGACAATTCCTGTTAATGAGAGTGGTATCCTATGAAAGTCCTATCCAGACAACACACACATGTATACAAATGCTTGCTTGTGCAAACTGTGTACTTATTTGTGTTTTTTTTCTTTCTCTGCTCAAAAATTCGCTAAGAGGCACTGATCAATTTTGTGCTGCTAATGGACTAATGAGTTCCCAGCTCTATGTGCGTGTGTAGGGGGGCATCCGTCATTGTGAGTCTCCACCCTTGGGTTTTCCATCTTTTATTAGTTTATTTTATTTTACTAATTTTATCACTCTCGCCCTTCCCATCCTCCATGTGTTTCTAGTTCTTACAGTCCCTTCCCATCTGTCCCCCCCCCCGTTCCCCCCATTTCTCCTCCTGGATACAGACAGAGGATTTATAGAAGGAGGTTTTTGAACCCATCCTGACCCCCTCCCCTGCTGTTTCTGAGCGTGTGTGTGTGTGTGTGTGTGTGTGCGTGTGTGTGCGTGCGCGTGTGCGCGGCCTTTAATCATCTCCTCCAAACTGTGGCCATGCTATGAGGGGACAGAAATTCTCCACAAGGCACATGCTTTACACTATACATCATGTGTGATACATGATATTTGTCATACTGACACACACACAAACACACCTCTGGCTGGAGCTACTGGGAGCTGTAGCAGTGCTATGATTGCCATAAGCGTTTTAGGGTCTTAAGCTGATAATCTGTCTGTTTTGGTATTTGGTGCGCTCCCTCTGCAGCATCCAGCAGCTGGAAAAGACACTATTGGTACACGTCTGTGTGTGATGATGGTTTTATGTCTGTTTGTTTGTTTGCCAGCATGAGAACAACATGCAGATATAATCCTGGTGTGACACATTCAGTGCCAGCTGTCCTGACAGTTGTCTTCATAGTTACTTGTAATAAGTCGTACATGTGCTGTCAACATCGTGATGGATCTCTCAGCAACAATCAGATCAGTGCTGCACTTTTTTTTCCCAATCCCCTGTCTCTTCTGCTTGTTTAGTTGTACTTCTGTTGCCTCTCACTGTTCTTCCTCGCCATTTGTGCAAATTTTGTGTTTGACACTTCCTTTTACCCAGAATACAAAGCGCTGTGATCACATTTAGTCCCAGACACCTTTGCAGCTTTTTAAGCCGAGACTTTCTGCACCTTTTGTGATTGGTTTCTTCCGTCACAAAGTTAAGTTTTCAGGGGCACCAGGGGAGGGGTGTTACCGTTACCCAGATGCCTCGGATTGGCCGTGACACACAGCTGTGTGATGTCAAATTAATTAAAGAGAAAGGGAAGGGGCGAGGGATAACATTGCTCCTTCGCCTTGAGGAGAGTCATTGCTAGGATGACGTTTTCTCTTTTCTGCCTCTCCTGCTACAACACAATATATCGATGGTCCGAGCCGCCCGGTGTGACAATTATGTTTTGGATACCATCTTAAACCAGAAATGTCAACGTTGTAGCTGGTAAAACAGAAGAGGTGGTCAGTGTTGAATTGATAAGTTGATCAACCAGAAAATTTGTCTACCGTACCGTTACATGTGTGGGTTGGATAATGGAGACATTTGTTTCAACAGAAAGCCTTGGTGACAAACTTGAGGTTTGGGGTTTGCGTGAGTATTTACAGTGAGCATTTATAGGCAGCAAGGGTCCAATGACAAATTTGCATTATAGGAATTGTAGGATCCAGCCCTTGGTGTTTGACTTAGAGTCTAGACTAAAAGTCATCATGTCTTGCCTATGCTACTTTGATTGGACACTTGTTTCTTTTTAATCTTCTCTGACAGGTCTCCCAACTTTTTGGATGATCAATACTTTGCCTACCTCTTTAGGTTGATATTGTAAAACTTTTGTAGATGGCAGCTTCTCAAAAGCGAGTATTAAGTGCTTTTGCCTGTCTGACCTTTTCTGAATCTGTTATGTTTTTTTTAACTGTTAAAAAAGAACAATTGGTAGACACACAACATATTTGGCATTGACAGAAATAATCAACTTTCTAATTAATAATGGAAATAATAATTAATGTAGCCTAAGATGTGGTACTGTGATAGCGTGGGATCACTAAATGTCACATCAGACTGAAAGATTGAGTTTTTTTATGTCTTTTTTAGCGCTGTGTTATAGAGAATAAGGTCACATTTAAAATTCAGTGTTGCTGAAAAAACGGCGTTTCAACTTCATAAGGACACTTAACAGAAAGCTATCCATCTCCACTTTTTATAATGATTGGTGATAGCACTGAGAAAAAAACACAGGGGATACTCATGAAGATGTTTGACTTTTAGAGCAAGAAATTATTTGTTTGGCTACCAAAGACTTGGATTATGTTGCACATGATTCATTTGAGCCCTAATTAGATTCATGAGTGGTTTAGTGTGATTATTATGATCTGAATTGATAAATCACTATTTATTTGATTAAGCTACACGTATGCTCACTATACAGTACACTGGAAACACTGTGTGATTTTGAGTGTCTCTTAATCTTTTCTGCATGTCCTCCCTTTTCTCTCTCTCATCTTTCCTGCTTGGTCTCGGTCTTACGCTGCAGATAAAAGCTGACACAAGCCATAAAAAATAGAATAAAGAATGTCAGTAATCCATACAGGAGAACTCAGCGGGGCCAGATGTGTGCTACCACTGTGAGCAGCTGTGTGTGTAGAGCGGCTGGGCTTAGTGAATGAGGTTATATTATGATCAGCTTCTTAAACGGTGTGTCGGCGTCTGTATAACTTCTTAGATGTACAGACTTGGATGTTTTTACAGTCAGTGTCTGAATCATCCTTGTTTTTGTCATTGTATTTCTCCAATTGTCTCTACTGTCGCTGTATGTTTTTGCAGTGTCAGTTTCTCTTATCTGTCACAACTCTCTACAGAACTACTTCTAAAATCAAAATAATCAACACTAATTTTGAGTAGAGTGGCTGCTCATGTTTGTGTACAACTTTGATGTGTAATTTCCTGTCTCATGCTCTGCAAGGGGCCATTGTAGCAAACCCTCAAAAAGCACTTCATATCTCCTCGATTCCCTGCTGTGTTTGACCCCAAACAGCGTGACATCTGCACAGTTAGTTGAAAAGAAGAAAAAACATTGAAACCACAGGTTAGGGAAAAGAGGAATAATTATGTAATTTTGTTAAATGGTCAAGTCATTTAATCTATTGATTTCTTTACAGGTCACGTAAATGTTATTTTTTTTGTGTTGATTACGAATTTTGAAGTAATGTCATTCAACGGGAAGCCTATTTCATAATCACAGAACAATTAGGGTAGCGAATAGCAATGAAAAGCTGAAAATCCATGCAGGGATGTTGGTCGGGTTGGTGGATGGGTCAAACAACACAAGACCGGGGATTGTTTCCTGTGTGTTGCAGTTCCTTTGCGCGTTATTTTCTTCCTAACCACAACCGTCCAGTTGTTGTTGCCGGCGTGTGGCGTTTTATTTCCCCGTTGTTGCATCCCCCAGAGAGCACGTGACATTTATACAAATCAATAAATCAAAATAACGTGACCATTATACGAACTGGCGTGAGACCGGGTTGCTATTTTCCTGCCAGGGGAGCTCTTTTCAGGAACGTGTGGAACTGTCTCTTTTGTCGTCTTTTTTTATTTCTTGATTTACTGTGTATTTTTCTTTTTACCCAGCTATTGGTAAATTATTATTCAGTTGTTGACATTAAGGTCAAGGCTGCAGAAGGAATGAGCGGGACAGAAATCCACAATGACTTCTGTTTGATGCATTGCTGGTGAGTGAGAGTTTGCATTTAAGGCTGTAGTGTGAAATAGACATAACCAAAAAAGCATTAAAAACAAAAGACATGAAGCATGTGGATCCTGGATGTAGGACATAGTACATTTGTTTGGTTGCTGTCACAGAAAAGAGTTATACAATCGTAGCATAAATTATTCTTTCTTAAATTCAAAGATGTAAAACTCAGGAGCCTACCTCACAGGCCCTTCTGATTCTGAATTGTGACAATAGCTGGCTGGTTTCCCATGGTTGGCTAATTCACACATAGCTGTACAACACTCTTAGCATGAATTATCACAGTAGCTGCTATCAGTGAAAATAAGGTTTTCTTTCTTTACCTACTATAAATAGCAAATGGAGCTGAAATAACTGGCGAAATCCTGTCATGGTAAATGCATTCCAGAGCCGCAACATAGGTTGTTACTTTCAGTCGGAGTCGCAGATAATAGACAATTCAAAGAAGAAAAGCAAGTGGGGAAACTGGATCTAATGCTGGCCCAATTACAGTAGAATGCTAATGTCAGTCAGACATTTATCAGAGCTAATTTTCCATTTTTGTTGGTGTAATATCTATATAATATCTGAGTTCCTGGTGATTATGTCAGGGACTTCATTTGGCTCCAGCATTTATAGTCTTTGTTGTCAGCGTGTCGATACCCAAGTCGGCAAAAGACACGTGCTTTTGCCTTAAGCTCCTGTTTCTAAGCTGATTTCGACTATACTGTCTAATAATGTATTAAATTTCCTAAAAATTATATTTGAGTCCATTAATCTGGATTGTGCATTCAGCGGTATGGCTTACAGTTCTCCCAAGTGATCACACACTGCTTTTCTCAGCTGAAATGTCAGCAGCAGCTGCCTAACTGTAACTTCTGTCTGGACAGGCCTCAGTTAATCTGGTCATCTGTAAATTTAAATGCCACTTTATATACTGGCCTTAATTCTTCGTTAATGCACTGCCCCATGAGGACAATGATGACCTATTTTTAGAATTAAGTGAGACTATAATGGCAACCTAATAAAATGTGGGGAAATGTGAATGTATTTAGACACACGCACGGAGTAAAGAGCAAAGAATGCCTTTGAATGCTGGGGAAATGTCAAGGTTGACAGAAACGTATTTTTTTTCTTGTTAAACACAGTGGCTTAAAAGAAAAATATATATATAGTATACACTTTGTATGTGTACTGATTGAGGAGACACATGATTGCAACACTGTCCTAAAATACCCACTTGCTTTCTTAAACCTATATCTGAAAACTCGACTCTACTTTCATGTGATGGAGCTTGTACTGTCCTTTTTACACACACACACACACTGTTCAATTCCCACGCTTTGGCACTCACACAACAGTCACGTCCCCTCTGCAACAATCTGTAGGGTAGAAAACCTACATCAGATGACTGAATTGACCATCAGCTGATTCTAGTTAATTTTATTTCTAGACTTCTTTAAAGTTGACCTAACAAACCTTTGGTTGTTTTTTGGTAGGTCATTTGCCATGGGAGGATGTCTGAGATCAGAAGATTTGGATTATTTGGGTAAGGATTTCAGGCAGCTTGATTAGTTTTGGCGAGATAAGGTCCTGATACGCAGCGTGAAGCATAAGTGAACAAAATCTAATTCTTTCAAACTGTAACTTGTGATTTGACTATAACAAGTTGACTTGTGAATTAGGTCATCAGTTACTTTGTCCTTACCACCATGTGTAAGTTCATTGTTGTAAACCTTTGAGTTCCTTCCGGAATGTTCCACAATTGTGGCCATTCAATATGACAGTTACAAAGAGGCATTGCTCACATCTGAAGGGATGACTATTGACCGAGCTGTTGATTCTTTTTGTACCTGACGCGTCATCACTGCATAGCGGTGTCACACAGGACGTGTTGAAATTTCTGTACTGACCATTGTTTCTTTTGTGTTTTGTCTGTGTATTGGCATTGCTGGAACCACAACCTTGTGGACTCTTAGTCTTTAGTTGGGGTGTAAAAATGTTATTGGTCATCTTATAAGTGACAGAGTACAGATGACTGCAGCCATGACAGGGTCTCTATTCTCCCCTTTTTGTGAATTCCTGACTGTCATCAAGTCAAGTTATTTACAACACCTTCATCAGCGTGTTGTCTTTGGCTCTTTAGCAGCTAAATGCTCTGCTGGGTGTTTACAAGCAGGGGATTTGTAGAGCTTTATCCCTGAACAGCTGCCTGCTGACAACACAGTTGAGAGTGACCCAAACAGTTAAGTCACATGTCTGAAAACCAAAGCAATGAGCTGAAAGTTGCTAAAACGCTCAGTAGACTGGGGAATGGCAGAGTTAGGTGATAATTGTATGGGTTCATCACCTTTTCATGTACACATTGTCAGTTAAACCTATAGTGCACAACTATTTTATATGAACTTCCGTTACATTTAAGCCATTGCCAAATGAGTTGATACAAATCTAAATAACATCTATCAGCTCCACAGTACTCTCAATGTATTTCTTAGTATGGCTTTGGTTTACAAAATGGTGTTGTCCGGCAACATTCATGCACATAAGTTTTGAGGTAATGGTTTGAGTAATGCAACAGTGAGCTTTGGAGATGAAGATGACATAAAAACTACAAGAACTTCTTCTGAAGAGTCCATGTTTTATAAACCACTGTTTTGTCCTTGAGCTACTAGAATTCCACACTACACACTATAGCTTCAAACTATTTTTTATATAACAATATTGATAATTGTAGCTTTGAATTCCTGCTTCTCACATAATGAATACACGTCAAACCTTCTCCAGGTTTGATCAATTCTTAGTCAAAGTGTTTTGCCGGCAGCTGACTATTCTGTGAACCAATTTCTTTATGATTAGAGGTGTTTTATCGCCACCTCTCAAGGTGATCTTGGCATGTTTCTTCTCAGCACTGTCAACCTCAGCAGCTTTTCGAGAAGCCTTTTAGTGTATATTAAAAAACACTCCTTCCTCAGGATCAAATTGCACTTTTTCCTTAGTACTGAGAATGAGGCGTATAATCATAACACAGTTATGTTTATGAAAGGTGACATCAGAGTGGTGCACGCGCAAATGTGAATTTACAGCAGAAGGTTCATGATGTTTCCTCTTAACCGAGGGTTTGGCCATTTAAAGCTACATTTTTAAAATGACTCCAGGAAAAGGGACATACTTGTCAATGTTGTACAATTTACCTGCAGGGAACTTTGGATTTAAAACATGTTCTTTCCAAAATGGTCAACAGGTTAATGAGACGCGTGATGAAAGTGGGATTAAAACATACTGCCTTGCCCTTCATATTAAAATTAATCTTATCCACGTTATGCAAGCATGGAATTATGTAGACAGTCTAATCTGTAAAGATGATGTCTTGCTGCAAGTCCTAAATCCTAACTGAGGAAACTTTTGATTTACATGCACTGGTGTTTAATGAGTTTAATATGAACAATCTTAGTAGACCAAATCGAAGCTACCTTAGTTTATTTTTTAATGTGTTTGAGACTCTTGGGAGGTCCAAAACAAGTCACTTTTCTCATGTAAAACACAACAAAGCTGTGTCAGGTTTCCTCACTCTTGTTTTCAGGTTTGAAAAGGATTACAGGAAATGAAAATGTAACATGATTTTGCTCAAGGATGGCAGCCTGCAGCCAGGTTTAGCCCAGTTTGGAGCCGCACCAGAAGTAACCCTTCTCACTGAACCAGTTCACACTGATCAAGGCATAACTGAGCAGCTTTCAGGCACACGCTTGCAACCTACAGGCTGTGTTTGAACATGTTAGTCCATTTCCAGTGATGTAAACAGTACATCATCACTATAATCTCTTGTATTTGTTCTGTTACAACAGTTGCCTGATTGTTTGTATCTTGTAACCAGACTGCTGCCTCTGTTTATACACTTTTCTCCTGTCAAATCTCTCCTCAACTACTCACTGCTTTATCCTTTATTTTCTTCCTATTTTAATCTGCACTTCCTGCCACATTAAAAACAAAGAAACTAAATTAGAAAAGAAGGGACAATGAAAGGCAGTTTGAGGACCCTTTTAATAACATTTAAAGCAACATCTGTAAAAGATCTGAATATATAAAAAAAACGTTTTTTTCCAATGCTTTAAAAGCCTTGGCCCTGTAACACGAGGGTGTGTGTCCTACTTCTTGGCTGTTGGCTCATAACCGTTGTTTTACGTAACACACTTCATCTCATTTTGTCTGCTGTTTCCATGGTAAGGCTAATTTACACAGTTATTAAGAATAAGGGCTTCTGTTTTTAATATGTACTATAGCTGACGCTGTCTTTTTTTTTTACACACCTGTGTGTGTGTGTGTGTGTGTGTGTGTGTGTGTGTGTGTGTGTACACACGTACAACAATGTTCTCTGACATACTTGCTTCTTCTAATCTCCGAATCCTCTTTTGTGATTGCTGCAAACCTCATAAAAGAGGAAAACATTTTTATGATAAAATACATCAATAAGAACTTACCTCATCGGTATGCTTCATGGGTAGAGGAAAGGTTTATTTTACAAACAATATACATTTGTACCAAAGACTGAAAATGAGAGGGAGATGTAGGAAGAACAGAAGCAGCAACAACAAAAACAACAATAAAAAAAAAATAACATTGTCACTCCTAGAGCAAATAGTGGTCTGCCAACAGTTAAACTCGCTGGTGGTAGTGGCGCTAGTATGCTAGCAACATTGTTAACTGAGCTAACCTCCATGAGTCAGGCCGTAGTGGTCCGTCCAGACTTTCCTGTGTCTTCCTAGACACTCTGTGATCACTCATGGACTGACTGGCATGCTCTCTCATGCTGGTCCCACTTTTCTAACCTTTTTAAACTTGCTTAAGGTTCAGGTTAGAATTAAGTCTGGGTTAGGGTAATCGTTGGGGCATCTAGCTGTGATGGTTAGGTAACGGATATAAGAAATGGTGTGTAGGTGTGTGTCTTTTGTTTATCTGTTCTTGCCAAATTGCAGCTCAGCATACTGATCAATCTAATGTTCACATATTCTACAAAGAAACACACTCTCACACCTTGTCAAGGGCATTTAAGGCTTTAGTGTGGGAGCGCTAGAGAAGAAAGTCCAGTGAATGGACTGAATGGCAGCTGTGTTCATCATGGGGTAACGGCTGGCACCAAACCAGAGCACACTGCGAGAGTTGGCATTGTTGTTCTCATTCTGAAAAGCTCTTTAGACGAGATGAGCGGTGACACTGAGAAATGGCGAGGTTTTTATGATTCAGTGACTGAACTCAACTTTTTGTGAGGTAGTTTGCTGAGGCCAGGAAAGGTCTGGGAAAATCCAGAAGCCTGGACGTGAGTGTTACCGTTTAGCATACCACTCATGTCAAAATGCATACTGCAAAAAAAAAAACATAGTAAAAACTAGGGTATATTTTGTATAACACTGAGTAAATAACAAATATGTTACTCTCCTGTTTTGTTCACCCATCATCGTCTTAAATAAATTGATCAATAAATCTTTTTTTGTGGTGGTCTATGGTATTATCAAGAGGAGCAAAAGTAGTATTGCAGAGACCAAGTATGTCAAACACTCAGCCAATGTTGACTTAATGTTGCTTTTTAAAACAGCGATAGGTGAAGGTGTCATGCTCTGAACACTTACATTGTGTATGGAGAGAGAAACTGAAGAAGACACAAAAATGGTCAGAGACTGGCCAAGTAAAATGACCTTATGAAATTTTAAAAGAGCAATTGAGAAGTGTTCAAAAAGTAATCGAAAGTCGAGATATCATTAATGTAGAAACTCTTACTAGAGAGTGAACTTATGTTAAATAGCGCAAATTGAAAATCACTAGAAGAGAACTTAAGAAACTGTAATCTGTCTGGTTTAGACACTGTTGGTGAGGAACAGCAGTTAGGTTTGATAATAGTGCAAACTAAGGTAAGTCCATCTTGTTACCTCCATCTCTAAACAGAACAGATATTTTAAACTTAGCTTTGTGAGGGACAGTTGATGGAATGAGATGAGAGTCCGAAGTCTTTATTTGATTGCACAGCAAGCTCATATTGTATGTTTTCCATTTACTATGACACAGAAAAGCAGCCTTTCCTGTCATTTTTGCTTGAAAAATGACTAATTAGTTAGAAAAAAACGCTCATGTTAAAATGCAAGTATCTGCTTTGTTACATAAGGAAAGAAGATTTTTTTCCTTTTTATAAAGTGTCACATTAATCCATCAGTGTATGGGCGAGTCCCTAATAAATTAATTGTAGGACAAACACTTTTATCTGCTGACAGTAAGTTGTACTCTTATTACCTCTGTTCCTCATCATGGGCAGACCTACCTTCAGAGTAATGAAGGGACTTGGAACTAAACCGCTCATACCATCTGATGTAATTATGAGATGTGTTTAATTTAAGTGTCCACGTTCTCTCGTCCTTTTTCTAAATTTATGAGAACTATTCGGGAAATGGCAGAAGTGCTGGGAAAAGTGTCCACCCAGTTCTGTGATTATCCGGAGAGCATTAGGTAACAATATGTAGCAAGTATCATTTGCCACCCACAGCTCTTCTTTTAGGGAGATGAGTCAGAATGTCAGAGAGACAAACGTGGCAAGGCAGAAAACTGGGCTTTTGAGCACCCAGAGACTAAAATGGACCAAAAATGTTTTAGTGCATTTGGGCAAATTGCTGCTCTCCTGTATGGACTTTAGCCTGCAACCAACTGTGACTAGAGCTAGGTGATAAAGCAAAATTACTGATTTTTGTAATTCAGTAGAATAATATCAAGATGCTGTCAGTCATCCAAATGAACAATTCTGAGCATGTGTCTAAAAACTAACAAAACTAGTAGAAAGAAAACAGATTTTTGCAGCAATACTATTAATTACAATTTTAATTTCAATCATATTTTACTATCTGTGGTTAGCCAATTTGAAATTACATAGAATATAACATACTTTTTGTAGATAAGCAACCAGTCTGTAGAACCAAACAAGGTGTATTTTTGGCAACATCTTACCAATCAAACCAGAACACACTGTTTGAGGCCAAAACATCTATGTAGCCATTGGACCTGATGACTCATTTACTGAGTCACAGCCATGAGGGTCCTCAGTGTTAAAGTGAGCTAGCAGCTATTAATAGCCTGAACAGTATCAGTCTCACCGGCCTATTGTCCCCCGGCTAAAAACAAGGCTCTACGCTTTCCTCGGACCCGCGCCTTGTCTTTATGTGGCTCTCTGTCTGTCACACAGACCAAAGGAGGAGATATTAGGTCCCTCGACCGCTGTGTGTGTGTGTGTGTGTGTGTGTGTGTGTGTGTGTGTGTGTGTGTGTGTGTGTGTGTGTGTGTGTGTGTGTGTGTGTGTGTGTGTGTGTGTGTGTGTGTGTGTGTGTGTGTGTGTGTGTGTGTGTGTGTGTGTGTGTGTGTGTGTGTGTGTGTGTGTGTGTGTGTGTGTGTGTGACGAAATGAATCCCACACAAAGGTAGTCTGTACTCTGGAGACAGAAAGACAGATAGATCAGGGGGAAAAAAACAGGGCACCTACAAACAAAGGCTGCACAAACAGAGTGACAACAAACCTACAGAAAAATGTAGTGTTTTGCTCGTCACTTTGTTTTTTTAAAGTTGTTTAACTTAAAAAACAAACAAACATATGATTCATATGAGCCATGTTGCATTCCACATCATCTTAATAAAAAAAGGTTGGAATCAGACAGGTTGCTTCTGCTAAATTTAGACCCAGTGATAAAAGATTTCCAAAGCTGATTAGATAACTCAGCCATAAGACTGTCTGGATAGTTTTTTCTGGAAACATAAGTTTGATTTCTAGAAAGCAAAAGAGGGCTTTAAAACTTTAAATGTGTGGTGCAATCCTCATGTAAGTAGTGACTTCTGCTTGTGATATTCAATGACTTCTAAACAGCTGTCAGTCTGAAATGCCTTTAAGGTCGACCTCTTACTTCAGGTAGAAAATATGCACAAACACCTGCCTGAGGAAAGAAAAAGTGGACCGGTAACAGTTGCGGTATGTTTCCAGATGAGTGATGACAGGCAGGCCATAGCCGTTGAGACATGTTAGTGCAGGCTTTGAATGCTGCTCGTCCACATCGCACATGGCGAGCTTCATCAACAGGGCCTAATTTTTCCTGCAGTGCACAACGCTACTCTGCACTTTAATTAACCTTTCTGTTGACATAGTTTGGGTGTTAATTGAGTTCACACAATGCTTTTGTTGTACCAATGATGGATTACTGACCCTGATCCTGAATCGGTCACTCGGCAGCCAAATATTGTTAATAGATTTGTATGTAATGGATATGTGTGTTTGTCTTTTCTCCAGGAGTGTCATCCCGTGTCCCCGAGATCATGGCGGCTGGTACTCACTCCCCCGGAGGGCCCAACGGCATAATCCGGAGTCAGTCCTTTGCTGGCTTCAGCACGCTACAGGAACGACGCTCTCGGTAAGTCTTTACAACTGTGTTCCACTGTTCTTACTAATATCTGAAAAGACAATTGAGGTCAGGGTGGCAAATTGATTTACCACAGCCAATATTACTATCTCCAAAAAATCTCAGTATTGATTTTGGAGGTGAATCTCTTTAGAAAATACGTTAATGATCACTATTTTACCAACATTTAAGGAGGGTCCTCCATTAAATACTTTGCAGTAGATCAGGCATCAAAGAGTCCTTTTATCAATGTATGATATTTGTTAAAGGGGAATGTAATCCCACACTCGCATTTTGAAACTCAGGCTTTCTGCTAAAATGTTTGAATTCATCATTGGCGTTATTTTCTTAGACTTTTTAAATGTCCTCCACCAAGGAGGACATTTTTTTTTTTTTACTGACAAGTGCACTTGTAAAATAAACCTCCATTAGGATCTGATTTATGTTAACTTACATATATTTTTAAACAGCTTCTAGTGCACCTCTTACCACTCTGTTGTAATAAGTTTAGTTTATTCTTTCAGCAGAAACTCCCTCCTTGTATTATTTAGTGATACAGTTGTCACTTAGTCTTTCTCAGGATTCATTACAGCAGAAATATTCTAGGTTATTTGCTGTTTTGCATTGTGTTAAATATGGACAGCAGCATCTGTTCTTTTCATGTAATCAACTGATCTGTAGGGCTAAGGACAGTAAGACAAAGTCCTCTTTCTTTTAAGTAAGAACTATTCTTGGAAACTATTATTTTTGAGTCTATTCCCTGCATACCCCTGCAGAACAGACACTGTTAGCATCATCACAATTTGTAAATAATCCTATAAAACCTTTATTTGCTTGTCACGTTGGTTGTAAAATGTAAAAAAAAGAAAAGAAAGAAGAAGACATTTACAGGCATGATCAGGTGCCAACCTTCTAGATGTTGAGCGAGCCACAGCAAGTCTCAATATCCTGTAAAGGGACTCAATTCTTCAGGGATGATCAGCACTCTATTGCACAACCCAACATCGAACTCGGTTTCCTGATAGTTGTTTCATTTATAGCCTAAAGTTAGAGCTCTCTAAAGTGCTTGAGAGATTTTATCTGCATTCCTTCCTCTTTGACTCATCTTTGACGGCTCTCAGTCAAACATCACAAGACAAAGCTTTCTTACACTTACCGAAATCTCTTTTACAATCTTCGTCTTCAGTCATCGCCTGGTCCTCTGCAGCAGTCCCTGGTCCTGCTGTGAGAACCTATTTGAAGATGCTGTTTTCCCTCTTTTCTCCATGCTCAGACAGTGAATGGGGTAATTGGTTGGAATGACTCGAGTGTGTGGGTGACTGACAGTGACTGCCAAGTTACCAAATTACCATTCTGATAATGAGCGAGGTGTCAAGCTGCAGAGATGTGGCTTATGAGTGTGTTGCTGTTATTCAGCAAGGACTTTTCATGTGTGTACCCATGTCTGTAGAAACTGCGGTTTGTGTCCCAATTATTAGTCAGTATGGAATTGTGTTAGCATGAATGCTTATGTGTGTTTCTGTGTGTGTGTCCCTGCCAAGAGACCCTTCTACACTAAACTTGTGTGACCCCAAGGCTACACAGCGCTGTCATTCCGCGGTGCCCTACATTCGTAGCTTAGATTAACTTGTGCGGCAAGATGTGGCAGTTCCAACTTTGTCAAGCACTGGAGTCGGTTGTTGCTGTGTCCCTGAGCGGACTATGGGATTGTTTCATTAAGTCTACGGAAATGTCATTTGTCAGCCAAATCTGTAATGGTTTCAAAAGCTGAAATGGGCATGAGCTGGTAAGATGAGTGTGGCCTAAAAATGGGTTAATGGGAGGACAGAGGATTGATGTGAGGTAACTATACTGTGGGAAAAAATGTGCTTTTTTTTATTTGAGCATAGAAATCCGGCTTAGACATGGTGCTGAAACCATCAATGGAGTTCCCAAACTAACCATTTTGATAATCTATCTAGGAAATGCCAAACATTTGCTGATTTTAGCTTCTTAAATGTGCAAATTGTCTTTTTCTTTGGTTTTTATGATAATAAATTGAAAAAGGTTTGGGTTTTGCTGCTTTTTCATGTCTTTGTTATAGAAAATTAAATAGTTTTGTGTATCAGACTGTTGGTCAGAAAAAAACAAGACGAGTGTGTCCCCCCCCCCACACACACTGTTTTTGGCCTGTGGGCGAGAGTGTGAATGTTATTTATTGCCGGGAGTGTGATTGTGCCTTAGTGTGTTTTTAAGTTCAGCAGAAGATAAATGGCAGCATTACAGGGCAAATTCAGAAAAAAAGAGGGTGGGAAGCTCGTGTTTGCATTTGCTCACAGATATGTGCGCACACTTGTGATTTTGCACACCCCTGTGATTGACGAGGACGTTCTGAAGTTATGCTGTAAGTTTTCATGTTTGATCTGTTTTGCTGAACGATACTATATGTAAATGTATCATTCCTGTGTGACTTAGTTACTTCAGTGTTTACTTAACTAGCCCTTTCCATCAGACAGAGGAAATACATTTATGCTGAGAGTGGCCCAATGGCAAGTTCAAGATGCTGTAAAATAATACAGAAATCTCATCTAACGCTATATTTCTATACTGCAGGGAGCTGCAGGCCAGGTTATCTGGAATACTGTGGAAATCCCATGTTTAATATTTAATGAGATGTTGTGTAACAATGTTTGCCTGTGTTTCTTCATCACCCTCAAACTAAATTATCCCCCCCCCAACACACCTGTGTACTCCTGTTGTTCTGTTAATGTTCTTTGTCTCACTTCATTTGGGTCATAATCATGCTTTGACTTTTGGACTTACTCTTGTATCCTGCTATTGTTTCTATGAAACATTTGAAAACATTGTGAATTGCAATGTGTTTTTCCATCATTGCATAGATGATTAAGAAAATGTCTGCACACAGGGGACCCTCTATTGCACTCATTTCTGTGTGTGTGTTTGTGTGTGTAGGTGTAACTCTTTCATGGGGAACTCAGCGGTGCAGAAGAAGCCTCAGTCCAAGCCAAAGAAGCCCCATCTGTCTGGACACAAAGGAGGCAGCAGCTCCAGAGAGCCCCAGCCCAAAAGACTGGAGGAAGTCTACAATGCACTCAAACAAGGCCTAGAGTGAGTGACACAAACGATATGTGATATACACACGTATACTGTGCACACACACTTCACTCAGTCAAGCAATGAAAATGTCTTTGCCTTCAATACATAGACTAATCAACTGTTCTAAAATAACCATTTATTATTAACTTAGTAATACATCTGCAAGTTTATATTGCTGTCATTATTTTTACTTATAATTTTCATTAAATGTTTCCCTTTTTTTCCGGTAGTGAGTATCTTGAAGTTCATCAAACAGAGCTGGACAAACTCATGTCTCTGATGAAGGACATGAAGAGGAACTCTCGCTTGGTGAGCTGCCACTGTGCATCAATTTACATACGAGCAACACAGTCGCAACTTAAAGGATTAATTTGACATTTTGGGAAATACTTTTATTTGCTTTCTTGTCGAGAGTTGGATCAATTCCACACTTATGTCTGTAAATATGAAGTTATAGCCAGGAGGCTGTTATCTTACCTTGGCATAAAGACTGGTAACAGGGAAACGGCTAGCCTGGCTAAAACTGCCCACGAGCACCTGTAAAGGTCATCGGTACACACTGAGTATTTTCTCGTCTCAAAGTCATGCAAAAATATGTGTATGAATCTTTAGAGGAGCTGGTAGGCAGATTTTTTTTATGACCAGAGCCAAGCTGCTCAGTCGACAAGCTAATCATCTGCAAAAAATCAAATTTTCCAAAATGTCAAACTTGTTCTTTTTTAAAGACCAAAATATTTGTTTGTTCACTTCAGATCTCAGCTTTTTAAGTTTAATTTTGATAATAATGAATCACATACAATAATAATACATGGCTTTTGCATCATTGATTTACACATGGCAATCAGATTTGGATTTGATACAATGCACACAGATATGCACGCACGCACACACACACGCACATACGGTACACACACAGCGTCTAGGCTGCTACTGGAAATTATGTTTAACAGGATCTTTTTTGATGTCACACTACTACAGCCCACTTTGCATTCCTTAAGCAGCCTCTGACTGTGTGATTGTGTGTCTGTGTGTTTTCTTTTTCTCTCCAGGGAGTGCTGTACGATCTTGACAAGGTGAGTTGATCGAGGGGAGGGTCTGCTGTAACAACCGCTCCAAGTTTGGCGTGTGCCGGGGGAAATCTTTGATGTAAAAATTAAGGAAGGAGAAGAAACTGCTAAAAGGCAGCTAAAGGCAAAAGAAACGCAGGAGGAGGGGTGGAGTGGAGAAGTGTGGGGCTGAAGGGATTGAGGAATAATGCAGGAAAAAAGATGAAAGAGAGAGAAAGTTTGTGATGACGGGACAGGAAAGACAGTTTGAGAAGGATTAGCTGTAAGATTTTTGCATATAAAACAATGGATACCATTTAGTTAAACATGTTGCCATCTTGTGACATACATTTAATGATCATTAATGATTACCAGTGTCACTTGTTTTGGACATAACCTGTCTTATGGACATACAAATCTTCATGTTTACTGCTTTAAACCGAATGTAGGCACTAGTAAATTTGTGTGCTGTATCTGTCTTTCTGCAGCAAATCAAAACCATTGAGCGGTACATGAGACGCCTGGAGTTCCACATTAGCAAGGTAAGAACTGATAGATAGATATCAGCCAATGCTTTAATTTTATCCATCATGGGACAAGTTATCAAGTACTGTTGAAGATCTCACATCGCAATACCTCCTTTCACTGTAAGCCACTCCCCATAACACCCACAATGACTCACTGACTTTGTCAAGTTGGTTTCAGGTAGGATTTATGCTGCCAGTTAAGGTGGCTTCCCTGTTTTTCTCAAGTTCATGTGTTGATGTATTCGAGAAGTTTCTTGCTGTTTTAATGGCCGAGGCAACAGGTTGTCAGGTAGGGAAACTTTTCTTCCTATATCCTCTTTTGTAGTCTTCTCCCTGGTTGCCAGTTGGGGACAAAAATCCCCTGCAAGATTGCACAGCTCTGTGACTTTTCTTCCACATCCCCTTTTGTAGTCCTGTAATAGTCTCCCTCGCTGTGCTCAAATCAGACGTGACAGCAGGCAATCAGAATACGCACACCCAAACAACAGCCCAGCTCCAAAGGTAACCATGGTTACCTGAAGACAGAGCCTTTGAAGTCTTGAGGAGCACAGAAGAGCCAGCAATTGGGTGACCTTAACCTGTTATGTTCACATAAACATCCTGATAAAAACTCACCTTCAGATGTCCAATAGCATGTACAGAACAAAATGACAGAAGACTAGACCCAGTCCTTGGACAGATTTGTGGACGTGTGTCTGAAGGTTGAAGACAACAGTGAATCTGGGTCAGAGCAGTTAGTAGGCTACTGTTGGGAGCAATTTGCAGGGTACTTTTAAATAAGAATAATGAGAGGAGGGAGATAGAGGGAACATAGAAAAAAAGGTCTGAGAGTCATGTGAAAAAAGGCGATGGTTTCTCAGAAACTCAGGAAATATATCTGTCTGCATACTCTACTTTAACTACTACTTTGTCACAGGATGCAGTTAAAACAAACACACTCAAAGCCTTCCCATTTAGCATCCGACATTACTCTGAAGCTGTTCTGATCTTTCAGGCTCTGTAAAAATAGATTTGAATGCATTTGCAAATATTTGAAGAAGTGACTGATTTATCTTGTCAGACAGGAAAAAAAGCCTCAAAAGTCAAAGCTTAACTAAAAGTAAGTTAAATCTAGCACTCCCTGTGCTCTTTAATTCTAAATATGTACCAATGCTACTTCGCCCCCACTTGTCATTTCATCGACTGTCGGATTTTTGTGCGGAGTATTGGGTGGAAATGAAATAGTTTAAGTAAATTATTTCTGCATATTCTTTGCCATTATTTCAACTTATCTTTTTTCTCGTTATCGCCTTTGGTGTTTGTGCAACAAACGGTAGGATTTACCATTGTTTGACAGCAAGATTTAGTCTTGCAGTGTAGCGCGTCCTGAACAGAGTATACTCCTATAAGTAGGGAATGGAATAGAGAAAATGCATGCTGGATTCATGGATAAAACTTGTGCCAATGCCAAGTCAACTATCCACGCTATCACCCCTGCCTGCTCGCCCTACAAATAGCAACTGGCTTTACACACACACACGCACACACACACACACACAAAGAGCTGGCCTCATCCTTGTGTATAGAGTTATGAACTGATCTTTTACTTACAGTCGGTTGAAAATTAACCTTTGACAGATCTATTATACTGTATGTGTTTATTCATTATTGCATTTTTAAGCTTTCAGCCAAGTAAACAAAACATTGTCATGCACAAACCATATGAATAAAAGTAGAACCAAAAAAAAAGCAGCGTGTGTGTGTGTGTGTGTGTGTGTGTGTGTGTGTGTGTGTGTGT
>NC_048420.1:13548387-13560016 GCF_013103735.1 Etheostoma cragini | reverse complement strand
ACACACACACACACACACACACACACACACACACACACACACACACACACACACACACACACACACACAGATGTGATGCTTTGATGCTG
This sequence comes from Etheostoma cragini, assembly GCF_013103735.1. Taxonomy (NCBI): domain Eukaryota; kingdom Metazoa; phylum Chordata; class Actinopteri; order Perciformes; family Percidae; genus Etheostoma; species Etheostoma cragini. Next base: position 13,559,927 of record NC_048420.1, on the reverse strand, counting down.
TTTGATGTGGCCCGCCTGTTTTAATCTGCTTATAATCATTCGCCCTCAGGCAGAAAGTGTGTGTGAGTGTGAGTGTACTTCATATCCTACAATCCAGGATAATGGCCATATCTTAAGAGGATTCCTGCCATATCCTTAAAATTCTCTGCTTATTTTTTAAATCCCACAGTTTAAAGTCAGATATACAGTGGATGCAAATACAATCCTTTAAAACCCCCAGTGATACTTCATAGAAAACACTATATTTACGTCTGACTGCTCTGTCAAAACCACCAAACACGTATTATTATTTAGTCATCTTATTAGGATTAGCTCGGGAGGGAATTAAAATAAGAAATGGATATTTCACCCTTTTATAAAGGTGAACACAATATTATCCTCACCCCCAGCATAATTAATTCCACAATAAAGATTTCCCTGTAATCCCTCACAATGTCTCAGAGCCATTCAGGTTTTGTACCCCCACTGAGCTTAAATTAATACAAGGAGTGTCCAATAGATGACTCAATGTAGAATACATTTACATTAATATGTGTTCATGTCTGGCAAGAGTTAATTAAGAAGGTTCAGATGTTTTTTTTTATGGGATGAATTTTAAAGCAGGTTCGATTTTTGTGTAGAAATAGTCCTTTAAAAGACCACAGTGGTGTTATATTTTGTGACCAAAACAAATCCACTATTTGTGTTAGGAAGGTTATGGATATATAGTTGCGTATAGATCCATGCTTTGTGGTTATTTTCTTGATTCATTTTTCGATCATTTGGTCTAAATTCTGTCAATCCAATAGTCAATATAGTAAGAAATGTCTATTAAAATTCCCAGGAGCCCATGTTGACATGTTTAAACTGCTTGTTTTTCCAAATAAGAGTCCAAAACTCCAAATATTCATAGTTACATAGTTTTTTACCATGAAAAATATTGAAATTCAAAAAGCTGTGAACTTTTGGCATTTCTGCCTTTAACATGACTTATAACCATTAAGTGATTATTTAAATTGTTGCTGATTAATTTTGTAATTAATTTAAAACTTATTCCCCCTATATTTTTATTTGATGTTGCTACGTGAAGTTTTAGATACATCTAAACAATTTCTTCACTAAAACAAAAACTTGGGAAGGAACAGAGAAAATATTACATATACAGTCAGGAACTGCAGACATATGCTGTATGCCAGATGTAATTACACATTTTAGCCATCTGCCTGTGTTGAGGTTTCTGTCTTGTCTTTAGCTTGTGTTTTGCCTTTTCCATTTTTCTGGGGTGAAATGCGCCCGAGGCGCAGCAATATGCTGATGGCCGTCCTCTCGAGAGGGGCTCGGCTGAACTTCACAAGGACATTTTCTTGAAGGCAGCGAGGGGCTTTAGTAATTGTGGCCATTTTGAGCTTAATTAGCTGATAATGATAGTATTAATGATTGCCTGAGAAGTATGATGGATATTCATCAGCCCCAGTTTCTCCAATAGAATAACTTATTGTAGTTTTCTACTCATTTATGTGAATGTAATAATATACTTTTTCTTGACTTAATCAGTGAAAAAGTTGACTTGGATGACTTTGTGTTTCTTTTGACTTTAGCTCAGCTTCATCAACAACCAAAGGTGGAGTTTGCTGTTCATGTTTTGCCTTGTTTTGTTGTAATTAAATGTGTTTTAAAGCTGTCAATTGTTTGCTCCGAATCAGTTCTATGCGATTGTAAAAGCTGAGCATAACAGTTGTGGTTGGAGGGTATTTTATAGCTGGCTCAGCTGCTGCAGCCCTGCCGCTTACACCACATACCACAGACAGACAGACGGGGCTGGGTCCCAGTCGGGGGTGTGGGGCGCTGAGGGGGGCAGGATGGTTTGTGGTGGAGTTGGTGGATTTGGGGTGTGTGCTTTCTGTATGTATTTATGCCCAGCTAAGTTAATATAACATCATCAGACATTACCTATTCTCTTGAACAGAAACATCCCACTTTCACTTTTTACCATAAACCCGGGTGTGCCCACTTACCACAACATGAACCCTTACACATATTAACACGTCCACATGCACTGTCACAGGATCTGCTTATACAAACTGTATGGTTCAGACAAAATGATACACAAACTAACACTCAGAGAAGCTGTTAGGACAGCAGGAATCAGAATGGCCCATTTTCTCTCACTTCTCCCTAATGAGTGCCATAAAGAGCGCAAGGCATCAATATTTCAGTGCTCTCGTCAGGCAGACTGCAATATTTTCCTTTTGATGAGGCTCACCAGAGGTGTTTTGTTTGCCCCCTGCCACTCTGATCATATGTGAATTTGGGAAGGCAGGAAATAAGGCCGACAGGATCCTGAAAATCTGGACTGTTGGTAAATTGTGGTTTCTGGTAGAAATTACTTTGAGTGACTCAGCAAAAGTGCATTTTTGTATCTGATGTTTAAGGAGAATTAATGGACTTTTGCTTTGATTTGGGAGATTATAATTTGAACTCAATGTAGTTTGATAATAAATTGTGCCCATCTTAGCCATGCTAACAGCACGGGATGAACTAGAGATGGCACCACTTTGGTCCAGACTGAAATCAATCAACCACTATAAGATGGATTGCCATGATATTTTGCAGAGATATTCATTCATTCATGGATCTATTTTGGGGATTCTCTGACTTTTCCACTAGCACCTCCATAAATTCACATGTGGTTTTGAATGATATTGGGCTTACCACTTTAATACAATTTCTTTGTGGAAAATCCTTAAATATGCAAAAATAAAGAGATGAGAAGACAAGAAAACATACAGAAAATGCTAAATTACAATAAGTAATTTAGAACAAACAGAGTAAAATGGGTAGAATTATAAAAGTACCTTGTGTAAAAAAAAATAAAAAATAAAAAAAATAGCTCAATCAACTTTTACTTTCCAGAAAAGTACAGTTCTGACCGTTTGCTTGGGATTCACATCATCTTATCATGATTAATTCATTCTAGTTGAAACTTGAAGATTTCAGCTCACAGTAAGGCAGCAGGATGTTGATCCAGTTGTTCTCTTTCCCTGTGGGTTTGGATTATATGAGGCTGCTGCTGCAAACTGACGTTGGGCAGACACCTCCAAATGAGCTCTAAACGCCGTCTGTTGTTCCGCCGCTTCGGGAGTGTCCCACTGGGGTTACAGAATTGAACAGCATAGATGTCTGCCACTGGAGAATACAGTTACACTGATACACACCAGCTGTATCTTCTCCGTTCAGGACTCTCTTGTCCTCAGTTTATTTGGTCGTCTCTTTCTTGTCCTTGTGGAACAGTTATTAAAGACGGAGGGACTCTGTTTTTGCTTTCAGGTGGACGAGCTGTACGAGGCCTTTTGCATCCAGAGCCGTCTGAGGGAAGGCGCCAGCCGTATGAAGCAAGCCTTCTCCTCTTCTCCCTCCACTAAAGGCACCAAGGAGAGCATAGCAGAGGTCAACCGCCGCTACAAAGAATACACTGAGGTAGTGGCGTAGAGCTTTAACTTCAGTGTTTGGGGAAGCCAGAGTTATTCAGAGGAGTTTTGCATGAAAATGATTATTAACCTTGTGAAAGTCATATGAAGTAAAGCTACTTGAAAATGGAGTGTAAGGGCAACGATCTAATAAATTGTCAGACAAGTTGACTTTTCAGGAGAAAAAAAATTATGCAGGGTGTTACATATACTGTATATAAAAATACAACAATATTGTAAGCACTAAACATTGGCTTAGAGCTGACAACACTCACTGTTTACCTAAATATCAAATACAGATTACTGCTTGCATTGTCATTTGTAAACACTGACATGTATTGTCATATACTTAAAGAATTACCTTTTAAATCTAAATAACACACACACACACCTGTCTTCATCTGTCTTGAGGGCTTACACCAGTCGTCCTGCCTCTTGTGAAGTTTAGTGTTTACTGTATTCGTCAAAGTCTCTTAAGATAACTTGATTACTATTGTTGTTCTTGCCTTGTGTAACAGCGATCATTATCTCTCTCTCTCTTTCTCAGAACATGAGCACGTTCGAGAGCGAACTAGAGAACCTGCTTGGGGAGTTTCATATCAAAATGAAGGGTGAGAGACAAGTAAACCCACTCACATACGGATATTATTTCTGCAATAAGAGGCATTCATCCGCGATTGTTTACAAGAACGTTTTTGGTGATGAGCTGACAACTGATTAACCTATCATGCATACTGCAGTGAAGCCAATGAACACCTATGTTGCAAATCACCCAGCTAAATACTAAAGTCACCTAAAGCTTTTCCCCCCCATATACTGTCCAAATGGTTAGTTGTTTAGATTTTTAAACAATTGCCTCTCTCTCTCTTACAGGTTTGGCAGGCTTTGCTAGGCTCTGTCCTGGAGACCAGTATGAGGCAAGTTCTTCTCTTTATTATGTAACTTTTAAATAATTTAACTTAACATATTAAAATCCATGAGTGAAATAGTGAAAAACCGTTCAGTCAAGAGAGATAGGACAGCACAATGTCTACTTTAAGTAGAAAATGGAGTTTGATATTTTTATTCTATGAGGCTATCAAAGTGCTGTCCTTTCTCTGGCTTCACGCTTACTTTTTTCTTTTTTTACACTTCTCTCCCATTCCTTTCTTCCTTTAGATCTACATGCGGTATGGTCGCCAGCGGTGGAAGTTGAAGGGAAGGATTGAAGTGAACTCCAGACAAAGTTGGGATGGAGACGAGATGGTCTTCATGCCTCTCATCACTGACCTCATCAACATCAAGGTACTGTAAAAAAAAAGTCCAGAAAAACTAACTTTGTGCTTCCCCATGCAGGGTCAATAAATAACAATGTAGAAATCAGACCTTCACCTTTTATATAAAAGTTTGTTTTTAATTGCACAATATCAAGGGGCAGATTAATGATGATGTTGAGATGTTATGACCATATTTAATTACTCCTAGTGTAAGAAAACATTTCATCAACAATCGCCTGCTTAATATCTTGATGTCAGAAAAAACTGGGTTATTGTTTTCTTGACCTGAGTAGTAAATAGGTACACGTTGTTCCTCAATCAGGTGACAGAGCTGAAGGGCCTGGCCAATCACATGCTGGTCGGCAGCGTGATCTGTGAGACCAAGGAGCTGTTTACTGCCATGCCTCAGGTGGTGGCCGTTGACGTCAACGACCTCGGGACTATCAAACTCAACCTGGAGGTCACGTGGTAGTAAGTTGACTCCTATATTTCAGCAAGCAGTCCCTTTTTCCCTCATGGCATGTGATATTGTAGAGTGTTATGTATTTATTCAAACAGTTACAAAATGTTATCGGAAGAATATTTATAGGATTTATGGGACCCACAAATTAATTCAACACTTACATTAATGTGAGCAACTTCAAATTTGCAGGGTCAATGTACAATGGGTCATGGACCAAACCTATCAAAAACATACACGTGTGGACCACTAGGTGGCGCTATAATGTTTTTTTGAATTTAACTCCCCCAATACGTCGCACATTACAAGACCTTACATCCACGTGTTCCTTGAATCAGGCGGAATCACATGATACAGGCCACACCCATTTCTGCTGAAAAGTTTTTTCCGCAGTAATGCGCAATACACAAAAACAACTTTTTCAAACTCGTCCTAGGCTGTGCGACCGATCAGCACAAACTTGATACATAGCATCTTCAGATGGACCAGACCAAAAGTTATAAAAATGTATTTGCTACATTAAAGTATGCCCATTTGACAACCAAACAAATGTTCCTAGTTAGCTACCACACACATATCATATCTTATCTCGGCCAAATTAAATGGTATCAGCAAACAACTTGAGATCATTGTTCAACATCCCACCACGATGGTCTGTACCAAATGTGGCAAAGATTCAGGCCGTTATGGTGGCGCTATAAGCAAACTTTTATTTGTTTTGGCCAATAACTCAATAAATTGAAATGAGAAATTTGCAATTGCAGTATGTCTCCCACAATAAGTGCTATTAACACGAAACTTGTGATGCTTGTTCGGCATGCCGGTCTGATGCTCAACCCTGGTACAGATTGACCATTGGGGGGCGCTATAGTCAACGTAGAACAGTTTGGGCCCTTTTAACTCTGCTGAGGTCGAGCACGTTGTACACGACTCCAAACGGGACTTCTGATTCATAACTTTATAAGTTTATAATTATAACTAGTAAAAACTTTTGCTCTTTTGCAGCTGAAAGCTAACAGTTGCCCCTTTCTATTGATGTCTTTGTTGTCTTGGTGTGTGTGTGTGTGTGTGTGTGTGTGTGTGTGTGTGTGTGTGTGTGTGATACAGAGGTGTCAAGCAACAAAGTACTAATACTTTGTTGCCTTACTAAAATATAAATTTTATATTAAAAATCTATACTTTACTGGATTATTTATTTAACAGCAGCCTCTGTACTTCCACTCCTTACATTTTTACGCAGTTATCTGTATTTTCTACTTCTATTTCAGTTTGGCTTTTTTTTCATTCCAGCCTTGCCTGTTATTGTTCAAAATAACATAACACCATCAGGATAGAGTGAATTTGATTGTGGTAGAATGAGAAGTAAAACATGAACTATTCCAACACCCTATTGGTTTTTATGAAGTCACATCACACCTGCACCTGACACAGATCACGTCCCACTCCAGCAAGGAAATAGCAGACGTGCTATGTAGCCTAGTACCAACATGTCCGTGGCAGAGACTCGAGAAGTCGAGCGAAATGCCCCAGCCGAGCACCAGTGAGGAGGTTAGCAGACAGGAAGACCAGCCAACCCTCCTACATCCCTGGTCGTACCTGAAAAGAATTTTTTGAAATGTTTGGATGCAAAAACAACTGCTTTTGAATGCGCTGCAAGCTCTGTGCACCCAAGTACAATGATCTTATTGATTTCAAAACTTGCCTTCTAAAAAAGCATATTGATATTGTTATTTTTTTTCCTTAGATTACTTTCACTTTTATACTTTAAGTCTTTTTAAACCCTAGTATCTATACTTCTGAGTAATGAATGTGAATACTTTTGACACCTCTGTGTGTGATGTCAATATGTATCTGTGAGATTCATATTCTGTTTTATTTATTTGTTTGTTTGTTTGTTTCTCTTTATGGTCCTGTAACCTTTTTAACATTCAGGTGACCTCACTGCAGCACAAATATTCTAAAAGCCCAATTTTTCCTGAAAAAAATGATGTTCATACTATGGACAACAGGGTTGATGTTTTAAACGTTTTTATAGAAAATAAAACCAGATGGACCCGAGGTTGTCAAAAATCCTTTAGGGCTCTGGGATATTTGCAACGACTATGAACCACAGACCTTGCGGCTCACACCTCTTGATATTTCCTGACTCTGCCTTCCTGTTGTGATTTGGGTCCCGCATTTGTGTGCTCCCGGGTCGCCAGGGTTGTCTAGGCGTCTGGCGTAATGAGGCTTGGACCTCTTCATAACTACTTGTAGTTCTAGTTAGTGATGTAGCTTTTATTCAGTCTGCATTGCTTATGGGTTTCTGTCATCTGGTGGAGACATATGGTCATTACAAGTTATGGAAGTTAATTAAGCAATCAAATCCTCCTTTTGTTGCAAAACCCAAATAAATGAAATATCATACAGTAAGTGTAGGTAGGCATAGATAAAAAAACAAAAAAAACATCACAATCAGCAATCAAAATAAGTGTCTTGTTCTCATTCCCCCTTAAGCCCCTTTGATGTTGAGGACCTGACTCTGTCATCTGGTAACGTCAGTAAAGCTACAGCACTCCAAAGACGAGTGTCGGTCTACAGCCAGGGCACGCCGGAGACCCCAACTTTTCAGGATTCCTCCTTCTTTGTGAGTACAACAGAAAAAACTGGATTAGCTTCATTAGAGTGGTGGGAAACAGTAGTTTGTTTGTTTTTGTAGAACAGTCACCATCTGGGCTTGAAACACCTCTGAACTTGGCTTTAGACTTATCACTGGATGAATTGTGATGAAAGAGAAGACATTTTGTCTTTTTCACCTCGTAGTCCCTGCACACTAACCTGAGTCTGCACCCAATGATATTGTATACATTTTTCTGTTGATGCTTGAGGCTTATGTTAGCAACGTCAGGGCTACCCCTAAACTAACCCTCGACCATTTCCCTGTTATCCTCTCCTTTGCATTTCCACATCAAAACCCCTTACCCTCGTACCACTTTACACGTTAATCCATCCTGTCCTGCATCTCACTTACCTGACCTCACTCAAATACCCAACACCTTGTCCTATTTGCCTGCGTGCATTGTGTAAAGAAGTGGCGGCCATATCCTGTGGAGCGCCAACGCCTCTCCTTCCTACACATGCTCCGAGACACCCTGCTAGAGAAGCTAAGGCGCAGTCGCTCGTTTGGTGACCTGGCCTCACTCCGGCCAAGGCCCAAATCCAGTCTGGAGGTCTATGTGAGTGTGTTGTGGCCCCTCGACCCACCTAACCTGACTTTTGTGTGCCCCATACCCCGTCAACATGATGGGGATGTACTCCTCTGCTGGTGTGGACACACCTGGGCTTGTCCGGTTCTTTTCTGTGGGCTGCAGAATGCCATGTGTGATGCATGTTTCTTTGTGTGGGTTCTTGTTATGCTTTTCTATTCAGATTTGCCTTACTCTAATTCTATTTCGGTTGATCAGATCTGGTCACAAGAATTTAGAAAGAAAAGTGGATTTAGAGTTGATCTTTGGATCTTTTTTTCTACTTTAGAGAGCTTTCTCTTGCACTCTTTTATCTTACATGCACGGATTTCAATCTATATCTTAATCTTACATATTCTTAGTTTCACATATTTACTGCCTTCTCTCTTCTTTCAGTCCACTTTACCAGATGATGTCTTTGAGAACGGTGGCTGCGGCGTGGCTGAGTGCAAGCGTCTGTCCTTCACCTTCTCGGACACGTCTGGATCCACGCCCAGCCCTGCCCCGAGCTCACACTCCCCCGGCCTGTCCAACCCTGAGATCACAGTCACCCCTCCAGAAATTGACCCATCACCTATACAAATCCTCCCAACTAGGGAGGACTCCATTGCTGAGGAGCATTTAGTGGAAGAAGAGGAGGATGAGGAGGATGACGAGTACGAAGAGGATGGAGAGACGGGTAGTAGAGGAAGTAGGGCCACCAGTGCCAGCCTTGCCAGTGATGAAGCTGAGGTGGCAGAGGACTCTGAGTGGGAGCGTACAGAGTCACAGCGAAATTCTAGCTCAAACTGTGGTTCAGCCGCTCCGTCCCTCTGCTCTGACGGCCACCTGTCCACAGTGGCTCCAGAGGATGTTTTCTTGGACCACACTGATGAACTGAAACCTGTGGAACTGGACACAGAGGAGGCGGGCAGCCTGACCAGGCAGCTGGTGAAGAGGCTGACTTCTTCGGAAATTGAACCGCCAAGTGGGAGCTCCACGGAAGGAGGAGGAAATCTGAGCTGGGCAGGAGAGGGAAGCAGGGCGTTCCTGGAGAGCAGCCTGGAGGAGGCCATCCACAGCCTATTGATGAGGCTGGAGTCTCTGACTCACCGCTGCCGAGAGCTGCAGGACCTGGAGCAGGAAGTGATGCGTCTGGAGGACCTACTCAAGGTGACTGTCTCCCTTTCTAATATGTATGTGTGCAATAAAGAACATATGAAGGAAACAAATAAGTACTTTCAGGAAATGCGGGTTATAATTATTTATTTATTGGGTGAATTCAGAAGTATTTCTGCGTTTACAATGTTTTTCCTGGGGCGGCTGTGGCTCAGTGGTGGAGCGGTCGCCTGCCAATTGGAAGGTTGGTGGTGCAATCCCTGGCCCTTGCAATCCCACGTCGAAGTGTCCTTGGGCAAGACACTGAACCCCGAATTGCTCCCGATGCTGTGCCATAGGAGTGTAAATGTGTGTGAATGAAAACAATTAATTTACTTTCTTTAACACTCTACATCCTGATTTGTTTAAGACTTTTTCCATAGACTATACTACGAGTTTTTTAATCACGTTTTGTTGTTATATTCTACTTTGACAAATTTCAACATATCATACTGTGACTTTTAATGGCTTTTCTTAACATACTTTAATATGACTGTTTTCAACGTTGATTTGGTAGTTCGATGGTTAGTCCCACTAAAATATCACCAGCAAGTCAAATCTGCAGCTTATGAGGCAGGATCGATTACTACTCTGGACTGATCATTTTTGTGTGGAGTTTGCATGTTGCAGACTTTCTTTAACATACTATACCATGACTTTTTAAGACTTCTTTTGAAATACTACAATTTTTTACCACTTTTTTTTAATATACTATTAAATCACTTTTTTCAACATACTATACTATGGCTTTTTTATCATATTTTCCGACACACTATACTATGACTTTTTTATCATCTTTTTCCGACATTTTTTCTTGTGCTATTACATTTTTTTGACATAACACACTATGACTTTTTTATCACTTTTTGTCGACATACTTAATTTGACTTATTTCAACATTCCATACTATGACTTTTAATGGCTTTTATCAACATCCTATGCTATTCAATTTATTTCATTTGGTGGCATAGTGGCTCGTTTGTTAGTTCCACTTCGAACTAACATAGTAACTTGCATAACTTGCACCAGCAAGTTATGCAAGTTACTATTTTTTCACAAACTATTATATGACTTTTTTGACATACTATACTATGTTTTTTAATTACTTTTCGACATAGTTTAGTATGACTTTTTCGACATAATATAATATGTTTTTATATCACTTTTTTTTACTTTTTTTACTATGGCTTTTTATCACTTTTTTTTTTAAAATCATATTATCACTTCTTTTGACATACTATACTCTGACTTTCTTATCACTTTTTTATTCATAATATAGGATGGTTTTTTATCACGTTTTTGGACATGCTATACTATGACTTTTTGTCCACTTTTCTGACATACTCTACTATAGCTTTTAATAACTTTTTTAAAAATACCATACTATAGCTTTTAATTACTTTTTTCACAATACCATACTATAGCTTTTAATCACTTTTTTGCGTCATATGGTTTTTTTGTCACTTTTTTTGACATACTATACTATGACTTTATTTCAACAAACGATATTATGACTTTTGTGACAAACTATGCGATGGCTATTTATCACTTTTTTTGACAAACTTTACTATGTTTTTTTTTTTTATAGCTTTTATCAAAATGCTATATTATGGCTTTTGTACACTTTTTTTGACAAACTATACCATGACTTTATTTTGACATACCATGGCGTTATTTCAACATACTATACTATGACTTTTTATCACTTTTTTCAACATACTATACTATGAGTTTTGTCCACTTTTTTGACATACTATACTATAGCTTTTAATCCCTTTTTTCGAAATAGTATACTATGGCTTTTTATCACTCTTTTGCGACCTACTACACTATGGCTTTTCATCACTTTTTTTGACATAGTACACTATGGCTTTATTTCAACATACTATATTATGACTTTTTTGTCAAACTATACTATGGCTTTTGATCCCTTTTTTCAACATACTTTACTATGACTTTATTTCAACATACTGTATTATGACTTTTTTGACAAACTATACTATGGCTTTTTATCACT
>NC_048420.1:13543076-13548287 GCF_013103735.1 Etheostoma cragini | reverse complement strand
TTTTATAACTTTTTTCAACATACTATACTATGACTTTTTTTCCACTTTTTGGACATACTATACTATAGGTTTTAATCATTTTTTTCGAAATACTATACTATGGCTTTTTATCACTTTTTTGCGACATACTATATTATAGCTTTTCATCACTTTTTTGACATACTACACTATGGCTTTTTTAAAACTTTTTTCAAAATACTGTACTATACTATGACTTTTTGTCCACTTTTTTTGACATACTATACTATGACTTTATTTCAACATACTATAATATGGCTTTTTATCACTTTTTTTCTACATACTTTACTATTGCTTTTTTTTTATAACTTTTTTCAACATACTATACTATAACTTTTGTCCACTTTTTTTGACATACTATACTAAAGCTTTTAATCACTTTTTTGCGTCATACTATACTATGGCCTTTTATCACTTTTTTGCGACATACTATACTATGGCTTTTTATCACTTTTTTTGACATACTATACTATGGCTTTTTTAAAACTTTTTTCAAAATACTGTACTATACTATGACTTTTTGTCCACTTTTTTTGACATACTATACTATGACTTTATTTCAACATACTATAATATGGCTTTTTATCACTTTTTTTCTACATACTTTACTATTGCTTTTTTTTTATTACTTTTTTCAACATACTATACTATAACTTTTGTCCACTTTTTTTGACATACTATACTAAAGCTTTTAATCACTTTTTTGCGTAATACTATACTATGGCCTTTTATCACTTTTTTGCGACATACTATACTATGTTTTTTTTATAACACTTTTCAACATACTGTACTATACAATGACTTTTTGTCCACTTTTTTCGACATACTATACTATAACTTTTTTGTTGTACTATACAATGGCTTTTTAGCACTTTTTAGCGACGTACTATACTATGGCTTTTTATCACTTTTTTTTGACATACTTTACTGTGGCTTTTTTTCAACATACTATATTATGACTTTTTTGGCAAACTGTACTATGGCTTTTAATCACATTTTTTTATATACTTTACTATGACTTTATTTTGACATACCATGACGTTATTTCAACATACTATATTATGACTTATTTGACCTACTATATTGTGGCTATACTATGGCTTTTTTAGGACGTTTTTTTTACAGACTATATTATTGCTTTTTCACTTTTTTCAACATACTTACTTTTTCGGCATACTGTAACATTTTTTGACATTATATACTTTGACTTTTTTATCACTTTGTTCAGCATACTATAATATGACTTTTTTACCATAAATAAACTTAAAATATTCCACATTTGTTTAATACATTGTTGGTTTTATTCAACATTTCAATGAAAGTCATACTAATCAAAACCATTCCAACTTTTCCAACTATTCTCACTATTTTCCAACTATTCTCACTACTTCACCTTCTTACACAGATATGCCAGCAGTCCAGTTTAGCTTTAGCAATTTAGTGTTTCTGCATTCACAGATACTTTCTGCAGGAAATGCATTTTCTAGTTATTACTTGGTTCTTTAAACTAGCAATCTCAAAGATTTTGATTTAAATAAATGTTTGTTAAGTCATATCATATACCTATCAACAAACAAGGTAACACAATGGAGATTGAGCCTATGGCCCACTAATTAAAGTATTGTAATGTTATATACATCTATTTATTTGCATCACAAACTGTGTCTGTGTTGGTATTCTTGGTTAAAATAATTGTTTTACAGTTTTTCTCCAAAGGATAAACACAATTGTTAAACCTTGAATCCCCGACAAGACTCAGGATTGCTAAACTCTCAGCACATTTCCATTTAATGTCACTCAAATAAAAATTCTTAGTAAACCACACTGCTTTAACCACTTTAACTTATATTACATAATCCTGAAACCTATACATTACTCATCAATCATACAACAGTAACATGCAAAAAGACTGAGGATGTAATATCTGCACATATGAAAGTTTATAATTTTTTGAGGTAATCTTTAGAAAACTAAATGCATCTTCTTGTAACAGACATCAACAGAACTTTAAATGTACACAAGGTTTTTATTTTGAAAAGGCAGTCCTCTGTCAGGTCTTAAAATAGTCCATTTATTTAGAACATATCTACTCTTTAATACAAATCCAAAGTAACAAAGTCACTTAATCCATCAAAAATTAATTTGAGGACTGGAGTTACTGGAATGGACTGTGGCAAGGTAAAGATTAAAAGAGTAAAGGGTTATTGACTCATTATTCTCTTCTTCTTCTTCCTCAGTGTCGTCTCCCAGGTCACAGGAGCCGGTCATCCAGCCTCAGTCTGACAGTGGAGAGTGCTCTGGAGAGTTTCGACTTCCTTAACACCTCTGACTTTGATGACGATGATACTGGAGACGATAGTGCCATCCTTAGCAACCCCCCACAGAGGTCTCCACTTTTTGATACAGATGGAGAAAGGATCGGGTGAGTGGGAGATGGCACTGATGCTTTTTGTGTTTGTTGACATTGACACTAAGCACAATGTTATTGTGTCATGGGGTTTGACTGCTGTTTGGCAGTGTGTGCACTGAAACTGAAAATAAAGTACTGTTGTTGAGGTACAACAAACAAAAAAAAAACACAGTAAGAGCTGAAGTAGGATACTTTTTGGTGCTTGGTTTCAATGCCTAGCTATTCGTTTAGAAAAGCAATGCTTTTTTAACATGGGTGATCATAACACAGGTGAAGGGTTTCATTCCGACAAAACGGAACAGCCGCTCCATTCACTGCAAAAACATTTGGACAGACAATCTGCATCATCTCAAGCACTCATTAGAAAAACCCATTTTATCAGTTTATCAAGTACAGTAGATAATGGTTCTGTGTGATGCTGCTGCCACTTGGTGGTGACTCTGGGTATGTGCCTCTCAGTGGCCAGCATCCAGAAGCCAGAGGACACCTTAGTGAAGCCCTGACAGAGGACACAGGGGTCGGCAACAGCGTGGCAGGAAGCCCCCTGCCACTCACCACTGGAAACGAGAACCTGGACGTGGCTATTGTCATCCACCTGCAGTACTGTAATCACCTCATACAGGTAGAGCTCCTAATGACATCATGTTTTGGAGTATAAATGACAAATGAATAGTTATAGTTGACATTACCAGTTTACTGCAACATGCCCTTTGTCAGTTGTTGACCAGTGGGATGGGTGTGTGGAAGCGCCGCAGTCTTCTCCTCAAGATGTCAGGACAGACACAGTTGTTAGAGGAGCTAGCAGAGATCAGTGCGGACAGACTGGGAGCAATTACATCTGCTGCTGATGGTAAGTACTAACAAATTGAAACCAGTTTGGTTAATTGGTGTGTTATGTCTGTTTACCATGCAATGTATCACAAGAGTAGTAATCTTTTTTAATGTATACCAATCCAGTGTCTTGTTATTTAAGTATTTTATGAACAAATAGTTCCTTGCAAAACAATGAACTCTCTGGTTTGAGGGTTTGTAGCGTCTGACCTTCTCTTTTGTCCTTTTCTCTCTCAGTTCTTCCGGGCCTCGCAGAGCGCCCACAGCTGATGACTCTGTGGTCAGAGTGCAGCGGGTCTGCAGGGCTTTTCCACACCACACTGGACAGAGTGTTCCAACACATGAACCAGCGCTACACAGAAGTGCTGCAGGAGAGACACCCACACAGCGCAGACAAAGGTTGGATCATCCCTATTTTCTTTCTGCAAAAAAGCCAAAGGTTGCACTTAAAATTCAATTTTTTGTCCAACAGTCTTGTTTCTGTGTTTTTAGTGCCTGTTCAAGTCATTTATTTGGTTCTAATCTTGTCCCTGTTTAAACTTAATCACTAACTTAGTTTTAATCTTGTCTCCGAGAAACATTTGATCATTGTAGCTGCTGATATAGTCTTGCTTTGTCAGACCTTCCTCCAACCGCGGCGCGGTCGGAGGAGGGTCTGGCTAGTCCACCCAGCATTCTGGGATGTGAGACAACCGGGCTCTTGTTTATTGGCATTTCTTTAAACCAATCACAATCATATTGGGCGGTGATAAGCACCTGGAATGCAATGTTACCACGGCAAAATAACCTTAGGAAGGAACTTGTTTTGGTGGAACATGTTGTACGTTCAAAAGTTGTTTTAGTCATGCAACATAAAACACAGATTGGACAAATGGTCAAGCTGTCCGGATTTATCCTGCAGAGATCTGAGAAAAGGTTACCATAGTGCTCATGAATCAATCAGAGTTTAAAGGCCAACACAAAAGACGCCCAAGGCAATGGATATCCTAGAAGTGGAAAGTCAAGGACATTCACTCAATTTATGAGACTAAATGGAACAGTAAATCCATTGATATTAAACAGAGCTTCACAATGTATATGTAGATTCATCTGGCTCAAAAAACATTTCTTTGACTTTAGATTTATTTCTCTTCTATTCAGTAATTGGTGTTGTAGTGGGTGAGATGGTGGACAGGAGTGATCTGGTGGCGGCACACAATCCTTCTGCCGCTGAGCTCTCCCACGACGTCCTGACGGTGTTTCAGTTCCACAGCTACATCTTACATCATGAAGTGCATGACATGGAGACACATCTGCTGCATCTGGCCAGAGAAGGTGGGCAAAATATTTTTTAGTTTTAGTTTAACCAATAATCACTTTGGATTTTCTTTCCACAATCGCTTCAAACTTTTCACAATACATAGCAGAGAGAGAACAAAATAAACAGGCTGGTTATGAGTGTGTTTGTGTAAGTAAGGAGAAAAGTAGAAATGGCTAAACTATGAAGTGCATTTTTACATTCAACCTTTACTACTTTTTTAATAACCAAGTTAAACACTGATAACTTCCTGGATATTTTAGAATACAAACTGAAAAGATATCAAAGCAAAGTTCATGTCAGGAGTAAAGAAAATGTTCCTATGCTTTACAGGATTTGTGATGGTTAAACCTCTGACATGTGTCTGTGTTGTACTCAGAGGTGTTTGCAGAGGCTCTGTGCAGTGGGGATTATGCTCAGTGTGTAGCAGAACTAAAGGAGGTGCGTGTTTCATCCCTGTGGCCAAGAAATGACACCCTGAGGGCCCTGGCCTGCCTGCTCACTGCCGAGGACCCTCAGGTCAACAAAGCAGCAGCCGACTACATGTCTTCTGCATCACACAGCCACTTCAGGACCAGAGTGAGTGAGTGAGTGAGTGTGTGTGTGTGTGTGTGTGTGTGTGTGTGTGTGTGTGTGTGTGTGTGTGTGTGTGTGT
>NC_048420.1:13450567-13542976 GCF_013103735.1 Etheostoma cragini | reverse complement strand
AGAAAACATTGAACAACCCTTTTGCAATTATGTAAGCACATAATGTAATCTGGAAACTGCTGCCCTGGTTAAAAAAAAAAGGGCAACTGATCTCAGCTGGGATTCTGTCTATAAATGTTGTGAGTAACCCCAAACTTTTGACCGGTAGTGTATATACATATACATACTGTGCATATACTCGTCTTTTATTGGGACCTAAAGCTAAACTGTTTTGACTGCAGCGATACCATTGCAATGTGCTTTAGATAACCCTTGTATTTGTGGCAGGTGAGGAGGGACGACTGGCGTACGAACAGCTGGACACAGTGCCGGGGGAAATCTTCCGCCTGGTCACACGGCGAGGAAACGCTGTCACCACTGCCTTCTGAGCCATCGTGCCACGAAAAACATCACAAATGACATTTCAGCCTGACCTCCGAGGACAGCACTGCCCGTCCCTCGGCTACACCCCACACGGGCTGTTAACTGATCACTTTATTACTCTGCTTTTTCGCACAGTCTTAAGGATCTCCTCACCGCCACATCAAATCTCTTTTCTTACGGATACTGCCATCTGAAAGGATATAACTCCAAACAAGCTGTCTTAGTTGCAAAAGACACACAACCTATACCCCTCCTTCACACACACCTAACACTCCACTTTCCTTCATCATCTCCACGTCCAGACACCCTTACACTCCTCACTCTCTGCTTTCTGAGCCAGGCAGACCGGTCACATTGAGTTTAACTGGAGAGCACAAATTTGATTGACACAAAGCCGCTGCCATTGCTCTAAAGACTGTGGAAACTAGAATTTGAGCAGTGCATCATCACCTTTCACACAACCTCTGTCAATTATCCACTGCACACTTATCAGTATCACTTAGTCACTAATTAATCATCATATTGATTGCTACAGAGTCCTTTGTTTCACGCAATATGTTACATATGATCCGTGTATAATCACTGTTTATCATTGTAAATGTTTTCTGCCGTTTTTGGAAGATTTGCACTGTTGTAAGGCATGTAAATATGGCATATTTTACACAGCTGGTGTAATATGTGCTTGTATTCAAAATATATTTTCAAGTTCTGTTTTCTAGTATGTTCCATTTTAAGTTTCAGGGATTCTTGAACTATTGGAAGATGTTTGGTTTGTGGTAGAGAGCACCATTAATACGTTGAGAAAGGTATTCTAAGAGGAAGTGAAGTTGCAGTTTAAAAGCCCTACTTTTACAGCAGTTTACATTCCTGAACAGATTTTGACCTTAGCCATCCATCAGTGGAGGAAATTCAAGGGTAGAGGTCAGCTCAGTGGCTACATTTCACTCACTGAGCAGTTTATATCCAAGGTTTCTCATACTTGCAGTTAAACAAGTGCAATTCTTCTGTACATAAGTTACTCTTTTGCACCTAGCTGACATTAAAAGA
Source organism: Etheostoma cragini (assembly GCF_013103735.1). Taxonomy (NCBI): domain Eukaryota; kingdom Metazoa; phylum Chordata; class Actinopteri; order Perciformes; family Percidae; genus Etheostoma; species Etheostoma cragini. The sequence continues at coordinate 13,541,566 of NC_048420.1, read as the reverse complement.
CATTTTATAAAGTCAGCTTTAATCACTTGAGCCTTGATGTGGTTGATTAGGCAGGTTTCCACAAATACCCTCTTATGTATTTTTCCTACCGGGTACAGAGCAAGTCCACGGCAATACATTGGTTTAGGATCCTGATTGTGCGCTTTCTTACAACTGTACAGAGACGAGGATCCTTTGGGTGGAGTAAAGGCCTTTGTTTTGTCTTACTGCACATTCATACAGTATGTGAGCTAATGGAGCTAAAGATTAGAAATGTATGAGAAGCTGCAGAAGGAAGTGTTCAGTTTTGGGTCTGTTTTAGTTCCCTCCATCCTAACTGTAATGTGGAAAAAAAACTGACCCAAGGTGAGCACTTCTTTTCTCATGTAACTGTACTACTGAGTCTTGTGCTAGTGCACAATGACAAACCTCACACATGTTATTTATTATTAACTTGTAATTCTAATATTCTTTGCAGTTATACTGTATTATTGCAGATGACAGTTTTATGTAAATGAAATGTATATTTATGTTTATTTTGGATCAGGGCTAGTATTTTAAATATTGTTTGTTTTAAAAAGGCTTCTGTGTTACGATGCAAATTATCTATTGCTTAACTTTAATTGGATTTTACTTTGAAGGAATTATATTAGATTGATTATTATTTTGGAGAAGTATAAGATTTGCTAAACGTTTAATCATATTATAGATTTCTTTTCCCTAAAAAGGTCCCTAACATGAAGGGACATATATATTAAAATGCTACTTTATTATTCAGAAGATTTACTGTAACCAAAGGAAGAATTCATTTTTTAAATTTTAATAAAATTTCATAATTCATAAAGAATGTATTTTCAATACAACAGTTGGCCAGAATACTCAGACTTATCTTTAAAAGCACAACTTCAAAAAGACAAACCCATAATATATGAATCTTATTTGGTTCTAACTGCACAGTCCAAAAGCCATATTGATTAAAAGCAAGTGGTAATATTTTTTATGAAATGTATTTTTTTTCTTTTGTATTATAATCTCTAAATGTGTGAAGTTGTTACTAAAAGCTGAAGATGGTGTTAAAGTTTTTTTTTTTCTTTACAGCCTTTTGGAAAACCGTTCATATTTTAAGTAACAGTTACTTCTGTTTCTCCTATGATGTGAATAGCATTACAGTATTTTGGTATCTAATTCATCCACTCATTCTGTTTAAATTTGAGTGAGCTACTTTTTTTTTTTTTTTTTAGAAACATGCAGGTTACCAATGTAGTCTAGTTGATTCATTGGCTGTTCAATTATTAATCACTTTTGTCAAAATGTGCACACTTAATTATTTGGAGATTGGTTTTAGGAATAACTTGGTGCACTTTGCTGAAATTGATCATTATCCATCCCTGTTGTCCATAGCTTCCGTACTGATCCATTTAATCAGCATACTACCCTTCTCCTTTGTGGTTAGGAGTATTTCCTCTGCTCATCAAAAGTTGCAATAAAGTTTATTTTTGCATAGTTAAAACTACAAAATTGTGGGTTGTTTTTAAGAAAACAAAGTTTTAAATGTTGGTCAAGAGCAATGTTTGTCATTGTTGTTGCATTGCCTTTTTGTATTTACACTAACATAATTCAGAGGACAAAGATTGTCACATCAGTGGAATACATGTACAGTAAATTAACTGTACAGTTGTGCTTTGTTAGATTTCACAGACGTTTAAGGACGACTTTATGGTTTAAAGTGTACATTTTATTGTCCAGATGTTTTTGCATTAAAGTGTAAAAAAAAAAAAGCTAGGGGTAATAGATGAACAACATTACGGTATATCATTGTAATATCTATGTTTAAAAAAAATAACTAGCTGGGTATTTCTGGTTTCGACCAATACTGTGAGTTAAAGACCTTAAAGTCAAGGTCCCTCAATCCTAGGTAACAATACAAGTAGTGATCATTGTGGTGACAATAAGTTTGTTTGCATAGCACCTTAAAACAAAGCAACCCATCCTCAAGAATGATTATTTTCTGAAAATCATAAAATGCACCCTCTCCCATTTTAGTGTCTAGATCCGGTTTTATATCCCTGATGGCAGTAACATGAAAAACTGGTTGAGCAATATCCAAGGTCATCTGCTATATAGGACCAATACTTTAGTGCAGAATAAAAGCATGTGTTTAAGGAAAATGTTTTAATTTAAACAAAGTATAGTATTTTATATTTAGTAGGCTCTAAGTGAACTTGGAGCAAAGGCCATGTTGGGCTGTAAGCAGTTGTGCTTTTTTGCAGTCTGGAGAAGTATCCTAATCAACCTCATGAGCTCAAAACTTTTGCATTATGACAGCATAGCAATATGACTGTATAGCCTTATACTCCAGTACTGCAAAACATCTTTGTTTTGCTACCATGGTGGCACTCATCTCCCAAGGTGAGAACCTGAGAAAAGCTAATACTAAATATATACTATATATAAATACTAAACAATGAGCTGGCCAGAGAAGGCTTTCCAGGAGAAAATCTTGACAGCTCTACAGTCAGAGAACCATGAGGCAAGATCTACAGAAACACAGATCCTCTCTCCTAAAGAAAGTGAAGGAAGAAATGAATGGAACCCTGTCAGTGTGTTTCCGAAAGAGGAAAAGCAATCCACCTGGGTAAGGAGGGAGAAAAGATAGCTCACCTAAATGTGCACCCCATGTGGCTCAGTCGTTGTTGCAGGGGCCACAGGTTTGGCTCTGAATGTCATGCCCCTCTCCCCTTGTTCACATCTTCAGCTATCCCATAGTAAAGGTCTGAAACTAATAAAATTTCTCTCATCCTCGGGCATGTTCAAAATTAGTGAAAGAGTTGCTGCGTCCTGGTTACACCGTTGACAGGCTGGATCCAGTTCAGGAAAAAGTTGAGAAAGTCTGCTCCTAAACAGGTGACGTCTGGGCAGAATTTTAAATTTCATGGTGTCTTTTACAGAGGTTGAATCCCAGACACAGTCAACCTTCAGCAGTCCTTTGAAAAACTTGGCCCAAAATCCTTCAATTTTGTTACCATTGTAGCCTCTCTAGACAACCTCATCAAAATTAATTTTGAATATCAAGTTGTTCAGAAGGGCCTCCATGAATACAATCTAACCCGTTGGCACGAGGTTGATAGGGAAATGTTGTGAAATTTGACAAAATTCCTAATTTGGTAGGTAACGAAGAAGTTAGATTGTTGGTCAAATGACTGAAGACAAAAAAGAAAAGAAAAAGGCCTTTAAGTGTCTAACAATGAGTGTTACTCATAAGAGTCATGCAGGGAAAGGCTTGTCTCAACCCTCATTGGGACCTGCTCTGAGACCAAATTTTTAATGAAGAAGGTCATTTCAAAATTATAGGCAGCACACTCTGGCACCTAGGCTCAGCCCATTCAGGCTTTTCTCCATGTTAACCCACTCAGATCTCTGGCACAAAAAACCTGTATGCCAAATAATATATCTATATGCCCCCCCCGTAATAAAAGCATTGAGAAAACCAACCCCCTCACCCTTCCTGTAGGAAAACTACAAAATGTTTGATTGTACAAAAGATTATAAAGCAGATATCTTTACACTCCAATTGAATTTCTTTTGATTCATCTGGAGAGATGATCGTTTACTTGTTCAGAACTCCTGACTATCAATTATCAAGTTAGATTTGGTGTTCTGGTGGGCACAGCCAGTCAACAATTTGAGGAAAGTTTATTAAAAAAAGGGTTTATTTTACATTAGGCTTATGTACATATGAGCCATAACATTGCACAATTTTACAGTGTAAAGCAAAACACTTCAAGGCCATGCTCAAGGCCACATCTGGCAGTGAATGCAAAAATCTAAGAAAGAAAAAAAAAAAAAACTTTCAGAGCACACCTTTTGACTGGTTGAGTAGGAAATGCACAGGTGTTCGTCACATGGTTGTCATTCCTACCAATTTGTTTCTGGCAGTCAACTAAAGCCGTCTGGGTAAGCTGAAAGGTTAGAGTTATTCCCTGGATGAGACTTATGCCCTCAGCACCTTAACATTAAACATTAACAATGGCGCAGGTCAAGTGTCCCAGTAAACCATCATAAGAAACTAAAACTTCAGCCATCATTAAAGTACACCTGTGCTTTTCCTACCGTCTTGTGAAAAGTGGCTTAGTATTAAACACCTTACAATACAGCAAAACCTAAAAAACACAAATAGCCCAATCTGTTCATGGCTTTCAAAAAGTAAAATGCAGACTTTCAAAACGTATAGAAAATTCAGTCAAATGACCACTTGTTGCTGCCTAAACATCCTGTAGCTAAAATCTGCTGACCTGTACAAGCAGTTCAAAGTCCCATGAAATACAAGTTGTCAGTTAATCCAGCTCTCGTGATGGTCCTTGTTCATGGTCTGAGGTCTCTTCCTCAGAATCATCCAGGCTGTAATCAGAGTCTCTTTCCTCACTTTGACCTGCCACTTCACCGTCATGCTCATCTACATCAAGCGCAATACCCCTCATTTCCTCTAGATTGTCTGGGCTCTTCCCGGTCAGCCTCTATTAAAAAAGGAAACAAAGCATGATACAGTACATGAAGTAGATTCCTTAGTGTAGTCTAGTTTACTTAGATATACTGCTTCTTTTAAAGATTGTCCTGGATATGTGACAAATGCTGGAGTAATAATTTAGCAGATTATATTCAGCCAGACTTTACTTTCAAACCAAGTCATCTACCAGTGTAGGGCAAGCATGTTAATCTAAAGTTCTTGTAGACAAATGTTCCAGACCATTTCTACAAGGCATGCACGATTATCGCCTAAATGATAGTCATGATTATAATTTGTTGATGTTCACTTAGCAAAATGTCACATGAAGCAGTTATAGCCTATAATTGCATTCACATCCATTTTGTGCTAGAGATCTTCTAGTCTTAAACTAAAAACAAGTCTGTATTTTTCAGTTGAAGGGCAATACAAAAAGGTTTGCCCTTCAGGTATATTAAGCCTGAGAGGCAAATATGGGTTAACAATTAAAACTGGACAAATGTCACAAGTGATGACTAGCCTTTCTGGAGTCTCACCGTGTGAGAGTGAATGAGGCGGGGCTTACTCTGACCTACATCTAAAAACTAAGCTGTGCAGGGAAGAAAAAGAAAAAACTGGCACATCAGATAGTGATTTATGGAGCAGTAGATTGGCTTTGACAAAAAAAGTCCTCAAATTGAAGGATTCATTTAAAAATGTTGCCCGATCACGCAAATATGATCGTGGGAAGCCCAAATTGTAATTAAAATCTGCAGCCCTAATTTTACAATGGCTCACTGCATAACACAACAAATGTCATCACCTTTCTGCATCTGCCACCCAAGACAATTATTGTTTAAAGAAAAAAGCTAGACCGTTTCCTTCTAACCCCCCCCCCCCCCCCAGATTCTGTAGTACCGACTCCCTGAACAACAACAACCATTGATGTTCAGGTAGTCAGACATTAACTATGTGTAATGCCGGTGTGCTTACCTCAATCATATCAGCCATGTACTGTACGTGTTGTGCCAGCTCCTGCAGCTCTTCATTTTCACACTTCAGCTGGGTTATCTGTTCATCTTTGGCCTCAATGTCTTTGTGTAACTGTTTTTATATAATAAAAAAAAGACAATGTTTCACTCTATTATACAGATCTCACAAACACACAGTATCTACCTAAGAGATGTCAGTGAGGGTGCAGCTCATGTAAAGGCACCCAGAGCAGTTGGGGTTTTGGTGCCTTGCTCAAGAGCACCTTGGCAGTGCCCAGGAGGTGAACTGGCACCTCTCCAGCTACCAGTCCGCCACATTTTGGTCCATGTGGTGACTCGAACCAGCAATTCTCCAGTTGCAACCAGTACAGACAATAGCACCAATCACTAGCTAAATCATTCCTGCTTTTGGTGGGAATAAACCCATCTTTCCGATTTACATCTAGTTCATCCCAAATTAAGGGAAGGGGTTTACTACAGGGTTTGCACCTCAGAACGCTTTCAAAAGTAAACTGATTTCAGTGAGGTCCTTCAATTTAGGTGCAAAGTTACTCCTGCATTTCCTGCGCCAGGTGGACTGGTGCTGGCTAACGAGTCAGTGGGAGCGTGGGAACAACTCAATTACCAGCTAAACATTAAACCAATTTAGTGATTAACTCACCTTCTCATTCTCCTGTAGAACATTGTACAAGGCCTTCCGACGCTCTTCAGCCATTTCTTTCCAGTACGAGGACGGAGCCGTTTCTACAACATTAATTTCAGTTTAAGGGATAATTTTTTTGGGGGGGGGGGGGGGAGATAAGCTACAATGATGTACTTAGTGCAGAGATTATAAATTCTTACCTACGACCATAAGTTCATATGCTTCATTGGAAATGCCATCGGTCAACTGACTTTCGGTTTGTGTTGATTTAACTTCAGCCTTCACCCTCTTTGGACCTCTAGTTAGTTCTGTGCTCCACTGTTTGCGTTTGGGAATTACCTTTCCCAACTAAAGAGAAAACATTAGGTTGTTTTTTTCAAATAATATTAAAAAGGTTACAGAGTAATTGCATTAGATCATTTCTCTATAGAGTTGTTCCACTTCCAAGATAAAAACAAAATAAATCTCCCAAGTCAAAATGACTTAAAAGAGTGGCTTGTTTCATACCTGAGCTGACCTTCCCAGATTTTTGCCAGCTGATGGTTGGAGGACTTGCAGGGTTTGCCTGAGGGGTCCCATTGTCTTTTGAGATGGTGTAAAAAAGCTCTAAAAAGATAAAGAACTTAAAGTGTTACCATACAGCCAAGTAGATACAAATCAGAAAGGATTTATAAAAAAAATAAAATAGCTCCTTAAACCTTCCCACATGTATTACAACAAACTCACACAGAAAATATGACCATGTTCTCATTTTCAAAGCCTCTATTCACCAGGGCTTAGCATCACTTTGCATGCTTTACTTTGGTTACCCTGTCACCATGGGAGTGAAGTTGATTAACACAACAACGCTGCTGCTATGTGCAACAGGCCCACAGGTGTAAGGACATGGGTAGGGCTTAAATTCTTACAGCCGTGGGAAAGTTTAAGGCTCATTACAGCTCTACCAACATGGCCACTTGTTAATGTTTACCTACAGCTTCACAACACTGCCAGTGCGTTTTCCATGCCGATAAAAGGAAAAAGGTGATATTTTGAGCGGAGAGAGAGAGAGAATGTATACAACAACTTTGAGGTACAGCAATGTATAAATTAAAATACTTATCCTTTAAATTGAAAAAGATTTTGCAATGGTTGCATTTAAAATGCAAAATTTATTCGTGTAACCTTTCACAGTGACTGTAAAAGGTTCACTCATTTCTGCATGTATTAAGGAAAAATTGGGTCGTGACCACCATTTACCGTAAAAAAAAAAGCTTCCGGTTTAACCTTACGTATAATCTACACCAACAAAGGCAAAATATCGCAAAACTACCCCAATTACTTGTTTACTCCTTGAAACTCAGCTCTAAAGTGTACTATACATGTCATGGACATTCATTTTGAAGGACCGCATTTCGAAACAGAATACACTACTCTGTTACTCACCTTCATATTCTCATTGGACTTCTGCTGGCTGTGTTTTTGCTTTCCGCTGAAACTCATTCTTTCAAGAGACCTGAAAGGAAATAATTAACATATCGTCAGCACATATGCAATTGTCCCGAAAGTTAACTTTACACACTAGAGGGAAAACATGTAAAATGTAAGCTAGCTAGTTTAAAACCTTGCTAGCTAGGCGATATGGTAAGCGTTTAGTAGCGTTCGATATTTAACTAGCTAGCAAACGCGCATTGGTGTTACTTCTTATACGACCTCATTAGCTTGTTAAAAGACAAGTTTATAGCTAATATTGTCGCCAAATCTGAAGGTCGGTAACGTTCCAAAAGGCCAACTGGTTTAGCTAGCTAGGTACCTAACGCAGAAAAAACACCGATGATTTCAGGGACCCCGGCTAAGGCTTGCACAAAAAGTAATTGATGTTAGCAATACTAGATGAGCAGCAGATCTGTAGGTAATTCAATTAAAGCAATATTGAAGTAGAATCATATTAAATCGACTTACCGATGTAAGATGCGCCTTGTGGTTGAGACTGCTATTCTGTTCTCCGAGAATCTCGCGCCAGGGGCTTAAATACGCTTACTACGTCACGAGGTAAATATCACGGGGAAGTTTTTTTTATTTTTTTTTCCTCAACTTTATTGTGTAAATTCGCACATACAACGTAAACAAAACAAAAACACCAATCATAGAAAACAGTTCGGCATCATACTCATAAAAAAGATAGTCCTGTCTTCACTCTTAGCGATACATTCTTATATTATCAGGACATAATACAAATGTACAACAGTAACATATCAAGAAAAAAGAAAAGAAAAAACAACAGTATTCTTATTATTATTAATAATAAAAAATATTAATATTAATAATAATAATAATAATAAACTTATGGAAGCCCATCTCCACCAATATGATGAAAAAGAAGATCATGTAAATCGTTCTAATTACAAATCTCAAAAAGAAGCCTGATTCACTGCCCATCTCACTATTTAATTTTAGTGTCTGAAAATGTGGTTAGGAAACCAATTATCTTTCTATTTGGGCTATATGGGGGTGCCGAATGTCTGATTTTATATATAAATGCTCAGTTCTGGTGAGTTCTGGCCAATTTCCGGCACTGATTTTGAGAAAGTTTCTCATTCTAATGACTTACAGGATAATTTTTCATCACTTTGGCGGAAATAAGCTTCCATATTTACCATATTTCAGCATTTAAGATGTTTTTTTTTTTTCTCCGTGCAGTCACATGTCAATACACGTCACAGCGTTGTAGTTCGTAGTTGACTGTGCAGCCATTTTGGGGAGGCAGTGGATCGGGGAGCTTGTGTGCCATTATCAGCTGCTTAAAAACACACAAAGAAACCAAACGGACAAACGTTGGACGACACGCCGTCAAATATGGGCCCACCGGGAGACAGAACACGCCACACGTCGACTGAAAGAACGGAGGATTTCAGCTGGATTGTCGATTTATCTTGACATGGCATGCAGCAGGGCGAGTCGGAGGTTGTGACGATTGAAGAAAAGAAGAGAAAGAAAACAAGCGCAGCAAACACCTCGAAACTTCAACCGTGTAAAGGGGAGATTTGTTTAGCTAACATTTTTTTCGCAACTCAGCGGTTGTCGTTGGTTGGTTATTGATTCCCTAGCGGGTTTTTGTCGATAAAGTTAGTGACAAGACACGACTGAAGCACATTACACCTAGCTAAAATGCTGAGCACAAGCATAACCAGTTAGTCAACCAACCCTGCAGGTCTCTTGACTCTCACAGCACTGGCAGTTACATTGAACCTGGCGAGAAAATGTAAACGCGTAGAAAGATGACTGTTCGCTAGCTAGCCAACCACACATAGGCCTCATTTAAGCCAATCAGTCAGAAGATAAGATGTAGTTATATCGTTGGTTCACTACTAGTTAGTGTTGGAAGTAAATGCCCAGATTAGCTTGCTAGCTCATCTTAGCTAGTGTGCTAAAAATACGCCCACATCATGACTATCAGCAGTGGCAGCACCGCAGGCCGTGGGCCAAATGAATGGCAGTAGAAGTCAAGGAAATGTCGAGTTACTTTCGCAGTAGTCTTCGATGTTACCCGGGGCCAATATCTCCTGGCATCTGTATTTGCCTGCCATGTTCGTCTGTGTCCCCGATCCGCCTGTAACACGCATATAACGCATTCTCTACAGAGAAACAAACAAAAAACGATAGCAATGGATGAGGGACTTTGAAATGACCCCAAGAGTATTTGTCTGCTTGCTAGTCTCTGTAGTCCTCAATTTCACTAGCAAAACTATACTACCGGTATGGGTTTTTTACAGTAGCAGCTGTTTCTGTTGATTTCAGTAACATTCTCAGAAGAAAAGTTAGTCACATTTGAGTTGCTTTTTCATTTAAATCTCTGTTGTAAACCCATGTCAATGGCAGGTTGAAAAAAAGCTCACTTGGCTTAAAAGTCATGTCTTAAAACATGGATTCCTGAACAAGTAATAAGGAGATGTAGTCTTAGCTTGTAGACCATTCCCCCTTTCAACACTGCCCTTTTACACAAATTAAAAATGACGTAGTTTTGTTTCTGATTTGTTGACCTTCAAAGTTGGTAGTTCGTGGGAATTTTACAGATCTAGCCTAGAGTCGTTTGATGCGTTGTTTCTGCAAAGGCTAGCTAGTTCCATCCTTTATCCAACATATTAATACAAACGTAGAGTATAGCCAAAATATTCTGTAGAGAAGAAGACACTACCATCAAAATCTAACCATGGGGGACCCAACTTCACGAAGAAATCAAACAAGAAATCGACTACGAGCTCAACTTCGGAAGAAAAGGGAATCTTTGGCCGATCAGTTTGACTTCAAGATTTATATAGCCTTCGTTTTCAAAGAAAAGGTTTGTCAGTTATTCATGACACAATCGTAAATCACTCATCTCTGACCTTAACATAATCTCCTACAATTACCATTTAGACTCTTTCCTTTGTATGACCACAGGAAAATGATTACTCGAAATATGATTGTTTTTGTAATTACAGAAGAAGAAGTCTGCACTTTTTGAGGTAGCTGAAGTGGTGCCAGTGATGACCAACAACTATGAAGAAAACATCCTACGAGGTGTGCGAGATTCCAGCTACTCTCTCGAGAGTTCGATAGAGCTCCTGCAAAAAGATGTTGTGCAACTGCACGCCCCCAGATACCAGTCAATGCGAAGGGTAAGTATTGCACCATTTAAGGAGGGGATGGCTGGAAAAAGACAAAGTCCATTTGTGTTTTACATTGTTCTTCTCACAGGATGTGATAGGCTGCACACAGGAGATGGACTTCATCCTTTGGCCACGCAACGATATTGAGAAGATTGTCTGTCTGCTGTTCTCCAGATGGAAGGGTGCTGAAGATGAACCCTTTAGGCCTGTTCAGGTCAGACCTTGACACCTTGTCAGATTACTCAAGCTGTAAATGTTTGAAGCTTTTATGAAAATAACCTTCTTGACTTGATTTTCACAAGACATTTTACGTTGTGTAGTATATAAAAAATACATTTGAATCACACTGCCTTCATCTGGATGTAACAAAATATACTTCTTGGCTCACAAGTCTCTCCTCTGATTTACAGGCCAAGTTTGAATTTCATCATGGAGACTACGAGAAGCAGTTCTTGCATGCTTTGGGGCGTAAAGACAAGGCTGGAATGGTCATGAACAACCCAACGCAGTCTGTATTTCTCTTCATGGATAGACAGCACTTACAGGTGAGTCAATCCACTGAAATTGTTACCAATCTGACAAAGTGGAACTCCAGATAGCGTCTTAACGCACGTCATCACAAATATTCTCTGTCCACTTTTACAGACTCCTAAAACCAAGGCCACAGTGTTCAAGTTGTGCAGCCTCTGCCTTTACTTGCCCCAGGACCAGCTGACCTGCTGGGGTGTGGGAGACATCGAGGATCACCTCCGCCCATACATGCCTGATTAAGGCTCCCTGCATCACCCAGCCACACAGGGAAACGTCCTCCCCCTCCCTCCAGCCTAAGCCTTCAGAAGCAAATTGATGTACTCATCTCCACCCGTTTCCTTTTAAAAGATTTGAACTTGTGCTTGGATCTCTCCTTTTTTTTTGTTACCTACTCAGTCTCCCCTTCCTGACCTGAAGCTGATTTAGTTCCCATCCTTGTTTTTTTAGTTTTTTTTCCTTCACGCTCCCAATGTTCCGTCTCTTCTCTCTTCCATTTTTGGAGTGGTTCCCCCATTTCTTTTTTTTTTTTTACTCCCTCCATTCCCTCCTACTCACTCATCCATTTTTGTTCATTTGAACCTGCACGAACATTGATTTTGAGTGGTTGGTTGTTCTCTTGGAGCCGCACTGTCAACAGCACCGGTCATTGAAGGAACTCTTTATGTTGCATCAAAACAGGAACAAACAATACACAGGTCTTCACGCTGGTTCTCAGATGGACATGTTTTATATCCTTGTTGTCATAAGAAAGGATTGTTAAAGCTTGCTTGTAATGGCAATGGGGTTTCTAGAACAACTTTACACAATCTTTTGACCAAGGACAGGTGTGAATAGGTGTTATAATACCTGTATAAGCAAAGAAAACAAGATGAACAATATTTGTCAAATCATACGGTGTAGGTATTGCTTTTTAAAACCGCCTTAGTTTTTTTTTTGCTGGACTTTGAGAGGAAAAGAATTGTTTTGCTGTCATTAGCTTTCCTCCGAAACATGCTAGGCAGGCCTTTGCTAAAATCTTGAGTGACTTGAAAGACATTGTACACAAAATTGAGACATGTTGGTTAGATGTTGAAGGTCATTGTCACCATTCAGGCACCATTTGTTTAAGCTACTGAAATCTGATGTTTTATGTTTTGATTCATTTGGGATGTGGGTTGGTGGTAAACTGAAATGGTGACATACTGTTTTACTTGCCTAACAAAAGTTCCTGAAAGCTAACTGATATGTTTAATTTGACCTACTAAAATGAAAACAATTTGCTTCCATGCTATCAAAATAAAATTGGGTTTCACAGGCTTGCTTATCAAAGAATAGGAAGTTCATAGCATAATTTTGCTCCTTGTTGATTCAGTGTGTTCACTTAAAAGGGTATAAGGTGTATAACTTCTGGGTTTTTTCTGTTGAATCACAAATCAGTACTGCTGAGCATATCCCAATACAATGCAAATTCTGAAAGCATAAGTCTTGTCTATTTGTTTTATTGCATGTGCATGGATCAGTACAATTTATACATAATAAGTTAGGTCCGGATTGACTCTGGCCATACAGCTATCAGTTATTATTTTTTTTTAACTGTTCAACAACAAATATGCAGCAGTGGTAAAAAGTATCTAAGTAACAAGTATCTGTTGCACTCCCCACTGTTGATTACATTTTTTGTACACAGTCAGTTTTGCAAACGTTAGTTCACTCACAGCCCCTTGTTTTGACAGTATTGTTACATGGTATCTGATTTAGAGCAAGCTTAGCTGCCGCCAAGGTGTTTAGTGTGTCTCCCTTGTGCTATAAGCTTCCCTGTGGCCTTGTTGGTGAGGTCCACAGTGGCAAACGCCAGCGTCCGTCCTTGCTTCAGAACCTGAGCAGTAATGAGGACATCCTCTCCCATCTTGGCAGCATTCATGTATCTGTAAGACAGTGACATTTAGTTTGCCAGTCATTTGTAGTTCATGAAGTTAATCTTCAACCTGACCTGGTTAAAGGTCAAGGCCTGAAATCATGGAGATCATGTCCTCTGTATCTTTTCACAGGTAAATCCAGAGGCGATGCAAACTATTTTTTGGCATCAGCGGGGAATACATTTTAGTTTCTTAAAGTTGACACTGTTCATGGACTCACGTTATGTTCATATCCACACTGACTCCCGGTGCTCCTCTCTCTGTGTACATGATAGCCATGGTGGAGATGACATCGACCAGGGTGGCTGTCAACCCGCCGTGTAGCGTCCCTCCCCGGTTGGTGTGCTCCTCGTCTACCCGCATCTCACACACCACCTTACCTGGGCTGGCAGACAAAACGTCCACCTTAGGGAAACACATTGCAACAATGTGACAATGCAACAAAGCGGACGGTATCCAGCTAACGTTAGGTAACCCATTAAGTTTTAAAGTGAGAGCTGAGTTACAAAGTGTGCTCACAGTAATACATCTTTAAACGTTCAATAAATGCCGCAGAATGTGTATTTTTACCTTGCTCAGGACTCTGTCGAAGCCTGGATTATCTACCATTGCTTTCATTATTTGTTTTAACGAATTTAAAGACAGCGAAACCATATTTAACGCTAGTGAATGCTACCAATGTCAACCTTCTGTTTACCTCCCACCGGAAACTGTTGCGTTCGATAAATTGTCCGGACGGAACTTGAAGTCAATCTGCCCGTGTTGTAAATTCGGTTAAGAATGTAAACAGCACCACAATAATAACAATATGGTGATATTCATTGGTAATTGTACATGTAACCTAGAGTTGTTACAGTTCAACCGTACAAACTACAATTTGCTGCTCCGGGATTTGTAGTAATCTAATTAGCAAATTCCTACGGACGTCTTTCACTGGTACACCTGATATAACTTGCAGAGGAAAATATTGACTAAGGTTTGCATTTAACTCTACTTTTCCTTTGTAACTCTATTAGTAAAACTAGTGGCTAGAAAGATGGCTTCTACATCCGACTTTAACAAACCGTCCGTTTCTAATGTAGAAGAAAAGAGAAGTCGCCTCTGCGATGAGTTTGCGGCAGTAACTGGAGCTGATAGCGCTGTGGCTCAGTGCTACCTGGCTGAAAATGAGTGGGAGATGGAGGTACAGTAGCTACAACAACGAGCGAGGCCTCTCAGATGTGACATTACCTAGATATGTTACTGTTGCAGCTATATACAGAATGATAATGCTGATGGTCAATATGGCAACTTTGTAGTCAAATTCAACAATGCTGCAGTTTATTTAGCTGATCTGATCAGATCAGCCTCTATTAGGCTTAAAGTGAGCTTAAAGCTTAAAGTGATAAAAAAAAAAGTTTTAAAAAATTGGTTATGGATGGCACGAAGATCGTCAGGCAATATTCCCATCACTTGTCTTTCAGAGAGCTTTGAACTCCTTCTTTGAGGCTGATTTGGAGAAAGCATTTGAAGAAGAGTTCTCAGATAGTGAAACCAGCCACAAAGCAAAGAAGCAAAAAGTGGAGAAAAAGCCTCCAGGAGACTGGTAAGTCAGCTGTCTTCCCTCCTTTGTTACTGTTCAAGTTACTTTGTGTGGTGAGATTTAGCTGTGACTCTTTCTTCTTATTGTTGTTAAAGCCAGCCAACATTTAACAACTCCACATTAAATAACAGTCAATGGAACGTTTCCAGTATAGATTTGACTGCAGACAGTCCAGCGTCCACACGCAAAACCTCAGAAGAAGACGACGATAAACTGTCACTTATTTCCTGGAATGTGGATGGACTTGATACAGACAACCTTGGAGAGCGAGCCAGAGGCCTGTGCTCCTTCTTAGTCTTGTAAGCTTGTGTTTATACACTGTTACTCTTTGTTGGCATGACGTGATATTTGGAAATCCAAACTTCTTAATTAAACTCTGTTGATATCAGAGCTGCAGAGCAGTGCATCTGGAGATGCAATTTCTAAGAGGGCGATGGTAATTGAAAAGTGAACCTTGTCTTCATGTAGATACACTCCTGACGTGGTGTTTCTACAGGAGCTCATTCCACCTTACGTCCAGTACCTGAAGAAACGGGCAGTCAGCTACCTACTCATTGAAGGTACAGTATGCTCAGCAGGTTGTTATAACAAAATAGTTTTTTAACATATCACAGCAGGAAAAGCACAGGTGTAAATGATTAAAATAATTATGGCCGAAGTCCATTTAGATGCTTAAGTTCTAGGGTCTTGGTATTGGGCGTGCTGGCCCACCGTCACACTGCCATGGCTTACTGGGATACAACAGAGCTGTTGGTAATAGTATTAGTAACACCTGTGATTTTCCTTCTATGACAAGGCAACAGTTTGCTGTGTAAAAGACCTATGATGTAGGTATTTTCACTGAATAGTGTCTCTACTCCTATAGAATACGGCTGCGCTTTTGTTGAGCTCATCAGTATTAACTATCTCTCCTCTAATCTTCTCTTGACCAGGTGGTGAAGATGGTTACTTCACCGGAATGATGCTGAAGAAGTCACGGGTCAAATTTGTGGAGAGCGAGATAGTAACTTACCCCACTACTCAAATGATGAGGAATCTGCTTGTAGCTCAGGTTTGTGCACAGAAAGTTGTACACAAACTTAATGCCATGTTAAGCTTTATGTTGTGACAAAGTTGGATTTTTCTTTGTAATCAGGTGACTTTCAAAGGCCAGAAGCTGTGTTTGATGACGTCCCACCTTGAGAGCTGTAAAGGCCAAGCAGTGGAGCGGATGAAACAGCTGCGAGTGGTGATGCAGAGGATGAGAGATGCACCTGACGATGTCACCGTCCTGTTTGGTGGGGACACAAACCTGAGGGACACTGAGGTCAGTCATAAAGTCTTTTATCATTATTGACTTGAAAAAATATAATGTATGACATCTTAAAAGGTAATCCACGACCCCAGTAATGTCTGCCACAAGGGTGTTTACACTCAAATGTTTGGTTATATAAATAATCACACTTCTATAAAAATGATTGCCCTTCTGGGCTCTATCTCAGGTGTCCAAAGTGGGTCTGCCCTCCAGTGTCTGTGATGTGTGGGAGCGACTGGGAAAGCAGGAACACTGCCGCTACACATGGGACACCAAAGCCAACAACAACAAGACTGTTCCTTACGTCAGCCGCTGCCGTTTTGACCGGGTCTACCTCCGCCCGGCTACTAAGGACGGCGTCCAACACCTGGCCCCCGACCACATGGCCCTGGTGGGGCTGGAGAAGCTGGACTGTGGACGCTTTACTAGTGATCACTGGGGAATCTACTGTAGCTTCTCTGCTACATAGAAATGCACAAAACAACCTGAGACATGCCAAATAAAGTTTTGGATCAGCTGGGCTAGTTTTTTGTGTGTTTTTACAGTTTTACCCAGCACACCATGTCAGTGCTGGGTTCAGACTGCGGAAATGTTCTCTGTGAAAGATGTTCTGATCTCATCTGTTGGTTACCTGTTAATTTGATGTATTGATTTGTGTAGTTTTATCTTCTAATGTTTTTTTTTTGTGTAAAATAAATAAATGTAGAAAGCTAAAATGTTAAAAATGTCCAAGTTTACAACATTGTGTTGATGTAATATTGGTTTCAGACCACTAGAGAGCACCAATGAGTGGAATGGCAATTGTTTATTAAAAATAAAAATAAAAACAAGTCATATTTTCTGATGATAGTCAGCATTTACAACTAAATAAATGAAATCAGTCTGAGTGATTGTTGACTCTAAACTCAACTTCATGTTAACTACAAAATCAGTGTAATTTAAGATAATAATTAAGCTAATAGTTTAAGCCCAGAATGTTTTCCTGCTATGTTCTGTAAAATGTCTTCTGTGAAATAAGCCTATTAGAAGGATACTGTTTATTACGCCTATATTTATATATATATAACTGCCTATATTTACCTAAAATTTACAATTCTGCATTATGACCTCAGTTCTACCCAAACCATATGTAACTTTTGGACAGTCTCTGCCATCACCCTGTCAAGACGTTTGCCTCTCCTCTCTCCGTAATGCACTCTTCAGATTTGAGACTGTTTTTTCATGTATGCTCGCTGAGCAGACAGATCAGTTTTTTACAGACCGAAGAAGAGCTGACCTTAGGAGAGGACACAGATGTGACTTTTCCCTGGGAGCAGGAGTCATCAAAACAGGCCTCCCTCCCCCGTTTGTCCCCGCTCACTGCTTCCTGATTAGCAAGGACACTAGAGTTAAGCCTGTTTAGCTGTAATGAGTTTACCTAAAGCAAAAAAATATAAGCTTTAAGATTGAGATTTCTGTTCTTGTTATACAAACTCCTATCATTTTTTCCAGTTTGCTCTGCTGATTGGAAAAAGCAGGTAGTGCTTCAAATAATCATTACCTTAATTTTGTAAATAATCTTATTTTTATCCTACTAAAAGTCTAAAACCAAATGATTTTAGTTTAACAGTTTACATTCAACAAAGAAAGGCGGACTAATATTTGAGAAGCTGGAACTACTTAAATTGTGGGGCATTTGTTCCCTTTTCTTCTGTCAATTGAAAAAAAATTTCACTTTTAGTTTTCTATTTAGTTAAAGTGGAAGACATTAGATAATATAGATTGATAATCCAGTATATTGTTAATTTAGATAGATTGAGTCAGCATGTATAGCCAGAGCTAGGGGTATACAATAGAAATAAACTGAATATTTGCTACAGCCAGTAGAGTATGATAAGCAGCAAAGCATTGTCAGAACTCCTAAATCTAAAATTGTTTCTCAGTGTCCTGGCGAGGTGCACTATTTTTGCCCTATGTGTTAACTGAGCAATTCCCACTTCAGCAGAGAGGAGAACTGCAGCAGGTCAAAGATGGTACACATGGAGGCAACAGCTTTCTGTCTGCCAGAGGCCTATCAATGTTTCCCTCCTCCACAAATCCACACCATGTTTCCCTCTGGAAGGCTGCGTGGATGTATTCCAAGATCCTTCCGCTCACATTTTTAACAATTTAAGTCTGAGATGTCTTTTTTTCAAGCACCAACAGCCTCACAGATGTATTTTTGATGTGTTTTTTTTAAAAGAGTAGCCCTCAGTGAGAACTAAGGCTTTCATTTCAGGCCCGTCAAAATGAATGTTCTTGGTTATGTGTGGACGTATCTGTGTGCTGGCGGGGACGCTCTGGGATGAGGTTTGTCCTTTGAGGCTGGGCTGGATGATGATGGATCAGACACAGCTCTGACCCGAGCCAGAAGAGATTGGCGGGTTGTGTCAGCTCCTGGGAACGTGGAGGAATAAAATGTAAGAGGGGTCTGATCTGTTATACTGTTTGATTGATAGATTAGGGCTGGGTTCTCTTTGGGGTTTTGTATTTCTGTTGTATTTGGGGTGTGAGCAGATGGCTGTGGGCAACTTTCCCATGTGTATGTGTGTGTGGTTACATCGGTACAGCACTGTTCATAAGCTAGATCTATCTGGACCATGTCTGCCAGACACTGTCCACACAATCCCCCACCTCCCCCTGTACAGATAGCTTGTCATAGGCAAGGCAACGGCAAGAGTAAGTGGTGCTCCACCCTTGTCACCACCGCCACATCCATCACTGATATCCTTCAAAATTGCTGTGACAAACTGCCCCAGAAGCCAGCATTATTTCTGGCTGTACAGTGCTGCTGCATATTTGTGGACTGACAGTTATTTAGAGGTTTGCAAGATAAGGGGAAACCTTCTGAGCAAGAACATTTTGTCCTCCATCACTCTCAAAGGGTCAAAGATGAAGCCGGGTAATATTTAGGTACTCATGCTAGGAGTGAGGGAAGGGAGGGGGCAGGCTACTCAACAAAACAAAGATAGTGAGGAGATGAAATGTAATCAGCAACGCATTGCCATAAAAACATCTGCTGAGAAGTCAGAGTTTCCCACTGATACCAGTCACTTTAAGGCAGCTAAAGTCTATCTTAAATAACAACAAGTAAAAGTACAGGAATTGACTTAGCATTAGATAAAGCATCCTGAGCTGTAAATTATTAAACAATGGGAGGAGTGGACAATATAAAAAACATTAAAGCATTACACTTACATGCTTTCTGGCATGTAATTTGGTAAGGTTATAAGGTTCTCATGTAAATATTGCTATCAATGTTATCTGTAACCTTATATTTAGCATACATGCATGAGAGTGAATAGATCTTTTCATTCAACTTGCTAATGGAAAGAAAATAAGTGTGTGTCGCAAAATGTTAAAGTAGTCCTTTAAGATTGATATTATGTATTACTTATCGTAAGAGTAACTTGAATTAAAAGATATTCTGATTATAAATCCAGGAGTTTTCATGAATGGTCAGTTTTTGAAATATATGTAGAAGGTTTTATATAACAAAGTCTGACAGGTTTTATTTTTCTCTTTCATAAATAACATTAAACAAGCATCGTACAGCGATAAATATCTATATTAATACACTGTAAAATTCTCTGTATTACAAAATACAGTATATATGTAATGCACTTGATGCAGATGGGAAGTATTGCATTTCATAGCACCAAACGAGACCCTTAGCGTGACCCTTTGAGTTAATGACAGAACACTGTACTTCTTTTAACAGTCCAGTTGTGTGTGCAGTTACATCCCAGATTCAGGTCTTGTGTGGGTGTCTATGAAATACACTTCCCGTAGGAATCAGTTGTTGCATAACTATATCTAAGTTAAGTAGAACCCACCTAGGAGGAACCAAAGTCTTTACTGTAAAACTGCTCATTTTCCCACTATCTCAAGTTTTCAAAATCCCAGTTGAGAGACTAAAATGTGTGTTCACGATAGCGGTTTCATGTATTTGATTTTTGCATTAATCATGGTATGAAGTCCACTTCTGAGCAGAACAGCTTCATCGAATCACACTTCGTTTGGAGGGTAGGGACACTTCGTAAAAACATGTCACTGCCGTGAGGTGGAAACCTGGCGTATGCAGAGAAAAACGAATTTCCACGGCTTTAAATCTTTAGTGCGTACGTTTTTTTTTTAGAATAACGAACGTGCTATATATTTAAGTTGTTGCCAAATGAGTTAATACAAAGCTAATTAAGACGATCAGCTGCACACAACTCTCTCTGTATTTCTCAGTGTGGCTATGTTCAGAAGGTTGTCTTCGGGCAACTTTCGCGCCGAGAAACTATACACAGAAACAATAACCTCTTCTAAAGAGTCCATGTTTTTTTTTTAAACCTCCGCATCCTCCTTGGTTATAAACAAGTGCATGGAGGAGGGGTGGGGGGTGGTACACGATCAAGGATGGCTTGTATCATCTTGACAGTTTTGCTGTCGTTACTTAGAATTCCTCATGGGGGCGACAGAACCTACGCACAATAGCTTTAAATAAAGCCTGAGAGTTGAGAGTAGATTTTATAAATCTTTCAGCCATAAAATGTAAACTTTTAAGTAATGGAAAAAATGGAAAATGTGTGAGTTGGATTCAGAAAATTGTCATGTGACAGGAGCGAAAGGTTGATCGCGAAACATCAATAAGCGATTGGTAGGTTTTAGGGACCCTCCAAAGAAGGTGCTACAAATTTGAACAAGCTGTTCTGATCACAGATCTTTGTGTGTCTGTTCCAAATCATAAGCACATACAGTGGAACATGGACTAACAACTCAAAATGCAATTTTGTTCACTTGTGAAAGAAAAATGAATGGTTACTAGCTGATCTTTCACATCGGAAGTAAACAGCTATTCCCAACACATGGCAACAGATCTTAGCGGTCGGACTTGTATCATAATTTTTTTGCTGTTGACTTTCAAACATTATTGCTAAATTCAAACAGGAAGAGACACTTTCAACCAACATCATGCTTTTGAGAGGGCTGACAGCATGAGATGTGTAGAGCAAAACACTAAATCTGGCTTTTAAGAAAGAAAAAAAAAAACATTAGTTCAAAAAAGTAAACGAAAAACAAAATGTTGTGCTAGCGTTACAAATACAGGGACATAAAGATGGATATTTCATATAGGAGCCCTTATTATTCCTTAACCAGAAATTGTCTGAGGAGCAGCATCAAAATAATTCATGTAAAAATAAAAAATACTATCACATTCACTTTTAGTGTCCATGTTGTGTTTGATTGTCGGCTTCTGAGACACATAAGTTTTAACTTTTGACCAACCGTACCCCTTCCAAGTTCAACTTATCTGTATAAAATAATGTTTGTCTGTTTGTAGTGGGCTGTGCAGGAGAACCTACAGCATGAAACTTTGTTTACAGATCATTTCTAGTTACCAGCAACGTTAAGTTATAAAATAAAGTCACTCATAAGTCACATGTAGCCTCAACTGAGGTGGGGCCAGTGTCATGGCGTTTGATAAGCTCTATCAAAGAATGGCACATACAAAAATAACAGCCTCTTTATCTCATCTAGCATACTCATCTATAATGTAAGTAAAACTTTAAACACAGACTCAGGTTTGTATTATTTCGATGCGTGAGATTTTCTGTGATTAGTTTGGTTTCAGCACTGAAATTCAACATTCATGCCATTTAGTCATTGTTCTTTGATGTATTGCACAGCATTGTCGAAACTACCATCTTAAGCAAAAACTATGTAATTATCCTAATGATAATCTCACAGCCAAATAAAAATGTAAAACAAAAACAAATGTTAAATTAACATGTATTCTAAATATTTACAGGGAAGCATGACATCTGTTTCAGCTCAGTGTGGGAATCTTTAGCAGAACATGTGGCTGTGCTACGGACGAGCTGATCAAGCTGCACTTCAACTTTCCTGAGTTTCCTTCTGTCAAATCTGCTCTTCTCCCAGCTGCTCTTATTTAAACTGCAGAAGCGCCAAAATGATCTCCGGGGCAGACAAGGCCAATTCAGCTGATGTGGTCGTAAGCCAGCAGAAATCACACAGTAATGCTTGGTGAGAGCTTCCCCCCCCTCTCTCCAAAGTCCAAAAATAAGACACTTCACAAAAGTGAACTGGACTACAATGCCAAATCTTGCAAACATATTAATAAGGCCCTAATTATTGTTACTGTGAATTAGCACAGGATGTAGACTCATTATAAATCTCCTAAATAAAACAAAAACGGATGTAGAATAAAAGAAAGGTGCATAGGTTGGCATTCTTTTGACACTGAAATGAAAAACAATTCCTTGGTTCTCTAGAAAGCTCCAGATTGCACAATCATAGTGTTAGCAGGCAGTTACGACCTAGCTGTTGTTTTTAATCACTCGCTTGCTCACTCACTTACCTCTGACATCTCTAAACATTATTTCATTGACATATCCTGTAACAGAGTAAACTAAGTTAAGAATAGGTAAAGTACCTTAATACAAAAAGAAAAATCCCAAGATGATGTACCGCAAAACCATTTCATCAGCACCTTTTCATCAAAAGGTGCATGGTCCCACACTTCTAGAACATCGTAAACACATAGGCTTCTAGGGTTTTTTCACAAGGGTGGTCAGAACATGATGTAGAAAATTATAAACCACCTAAATGTTTCGGACACTGTCTAAACATTGCGGGTTCCCTTGAGTTCTGCAGTCTTACAGTTAGGTGACCAAGTCATACGAGCTACTGCCTCGTGTTTGGATTCACGGTCACACCACATTAATGCAGTTTCCACTACTGGCTGAAGCCCTCTTGCTGCAGTAGGTGAACCCGCTGTGATTGGTGGAGGAGCCGTTCAGGTGCGACGACTTCAGCTCCATCTGGCAGGCAGCGATGGCTGCGTTGAGCTCTACCTGTGCCCGGTGCACGACGTAGAACATCAGGCCGATGCTGATGACGATCTGCAGAGGAAAGAGGAAGAAGTCACAATATTGCGTTTGACACAACCATTGGTATTGAGTTGGTGAACTGAAGACTATTACATAATGAGATGTGCTTAATATGTTGCTCTCCTAATAAAAGTACGAGGAGGGGAGGGAACGCATTTGATAGTCCTGTATACACAGTCTATTGCAGTCCATTACAACCCCACACTACAACCCCCAAAAGGCCATAGTTTATAGCAGTGATATTCAACAGGGTCAACTAGGGGGTTCCTCAGAGTAAGTGCAGCAGGGCCGCCAAATGATGTCTAAAATGTTTTAGAAAGTTTCTTTTTTTCCCAAAATTCAAATCTTTCTGAAAATATACAATATTTAATAGGAAAGATGATTTGGCCTATTTGTGAAAAAACAAACATGTAATTTACACATTGAAGATAAGCTTATTATGGTTAAAGTAGCCAATATGGTAGCCATAGAGTTGAGCTTAAGGTTTAACTGTACCTTCCACATGTATGTTTAACATTAAAACTTGATGTGTACATAATATATCTATTCATTTTCATCCAGTTTAACATGCAACTCAATTTTATACAATATATGCACAGGGGGAAAACAGGAAAACAGCTAGCCCGGACAAGATTCTTGATATTTGATTGTTTCTACATATTTGTCCTTTAAAAAAACATGTGTATGTATGATGTGTATCCTGGTTGATAATCCTTGTGCACTAGGATAAGGTTTGGTAGACAATATGTATTTAGAATATAGACGGAAAAAAAAGCTCTGATCCACCAACAAAATATTTCAATTACAGTAATTCAAACCAAGACACGCTACTTAACACAGACTTTAAAAAAATCTAATCCAGGGTTATTTTAAGACATTTAGAAATAATAATTATCAAGCATAATGTATTATCACCATCAGCTCACCTGTAGGCAGAACACAAAGTAGCCGCTGACGCTCTGCTCTGCGATGACGTCCTCCATGGTGCGAAGCGTGGTGCCCAGGTAGGAGTTGAGAAGCTGAGTGGGCAACAGACCCACAGAGGAGGCCACCAGGTAGTTTGGCAAGGACACGTCTGTGATCTAAACATTGAGAAACATCTTACAAACTTAAATAAAGGACTTAAGCAGACTTGAAAAATCTATACTAAGCTATAGTATAGAAAAATCTAAAATCAGTTGAAAATGTATCCGTTGTGCATTCATATTTAAGACTAGGGTTGAAGTTCAATTTCCTTTGAGCAAGAGCTAAAACTAAAGTGAACTGACTAGGTCACTATTTTGTAGATTTCAGTAGTGATTCATAACATTAGAGAGGAGACAAAAGTTTAGAGTCATGAGATTTGAAGTTTACGATGGAGCCAGTTATCTAAACATAGCACTATTTGGTTGATATTATTGCCTTTTTTGTGATCAAATTTGGGTACCCATATCATTCACGAACAGTTACAAACAACACACTGGGGCATAGGAACGAGTCCCAGGGCCACAAAGTCACAGAGAGGAAAAACTGGATGAAGGGACACACACACACACACACACACACACACACACACACACACACACACACACACACACACACACACACACACACACACACACACACACACACACACACACACACACACACACACACACACACACACACACACACACACACACAGGAAAAGGCTACAGCATTGCCTTCAAGGACTCAGCAATGCTGTGCCAAGCGTCCAATGTCTGTCCCAGGGCTCCACCCACACGAGTCGTTGAAAGTTCCATGTATGTGACATCCAAAAAAGAAGGATCCACGAACAAACAGATAAGTCACGAGGTGCCGTCCAATGGGTTGCAATCATCCTCTTAGCAGCTATAAACACAGCCTTTTTTTTTTTTCTTTACAAAATTGCTCTTCAACACAAAAAACATGTAGTACTATGGGTGTTAACATTTGTTTAAACATTTAAGTATGTAATATGTGTACTAGGCCTGCACGATTAATCGTTATAAAATCGCAAATTCAATTCACCCTGTTCATGATTACATTTTTTAATTAATTACATTTTTATTCTCTTAATGACATTGGTTCTTATTCAGTTTTACGAGTTGAATGTTTTGTCTATGTCAATGTCTTTTATAGAGCAAGTAAGGTTATGTCTTATAAATACACACACATATACATATATATATATATATATACACACATACACACACATATACATATATATATATATATATATATATAGATAGGTGTCCCTTTTTTAATAGTAATAATTATTTTATTATTTATTTTATTTATATATTTATACTTAAGTCGAAATGTAGGGGTGTGATACCAACTAAAAATGAAAACAATGATACAGATGCATTGCTCGTTTTCTTTAATAAAATCTTGTTTAAAGAAGAATACTGCAGCTATAATGCAATTTTTGAGAAAAGCTGTTGCAACTGTTTTCATTTGAAGCCAAAAAAATAAGAAAATTGGCAAGATACTGGTAACGTACAATCTTGGTTATTTACCTTGAACTACGACATGTCACATGTCCAGTTCAATGTCTCATTTCATATCTCAGTGCGACCAACTAAATACTGTACAAGGAATTGTCTGCGTTGCTGTCACCCTTGATCCCTTAATAAAGTGATGACATAAGCCAATGCGCGAAGATGTCATGGCACTGTGTGCACAGTGGCTGATAGCGGCGTGTCAAGGGCAGTGGTGAATTTCTGTAGGACACTGGCTCAGCCAAAATGCTATCACGGCTGGAAAACATGTCTGTTAGATCCAACCCAAGTGTCTCCTCTTAGTGGGAAATAATAACCCCTCTCCTGTTATCACACTACACACTGATTAAAGTCTGGGTTACACTTTAGAGGACACAGATGTTTCCAAAACCTGGTTAATCAAACTAATGTTATCAAGTTTTTTATCTTTAGTATGTTTCCTTAAAAGAAAAGCACTGAGGTGTATAAACCATGTGTCAACCCAATCAAAATGTCTTCTCTGAGACATGACATGTGAGCCTGTGAAAGTTGCAGATGTATAAAAGGAATGCATTCTCTTTCTCTCAGCCATTATCCCTGAGTTAAGAGGCACATGTCTTCTGAAGTCTCCTCCCACCCAGGCATCTAGCGTATGCAGCGGTATAATATACGGCCAAAGAAGGGATAGTTTTTTTTTTTTTTTTTTTTTTTTTTTTTTTTTATAAATTGTACAGAGAAATTTTACTGACCCTCCTGCTTGCTTCTGAAAACCTGAGGAAAAGTGAAGAAACGCCTCATTCAAGGAATGACCTGGGGTCCGTTTCAGGAAGGAGGTTTAACAAACTCTGAGTCTAACCCTGAACTCTGAGTTGATTTACTCTGAGACAGGAAACTGAGTTTTCAGTTCCAGAAAAGCTGATTTGAGTTGGTGCAATCAACTCCAAGTAGCACTACCATAATTAAGGATGAATTGAACCATGATCAAATCTACCAACCACTTTCACATTTAACCAGCATTTGGCTGGTAGACGGTGCTTCTTTTATACCCTGCATTTAAATCACACAAGGAATGCGGCAATTGCTTAATCAGCTCATTATGACAGCAAAAGTATGGAGGCAGGCCAGCGAGCAGTGATAACATGTAATTAAATACACATGGGGAGCTGAGTATGTATACTTTGTCCACGAAAGGATTCAAAAAGATTTATCCTGAGCTGTCCCATTGTTTTGCTAACTAATGCAGTCTTTGTGTCGTTTTAGGTTACCGGCTATAATGTAGCACCATCAACTTCAGCAGAAAGAAGCACGGGGCACGGTGAAATTTTGCCTCATCCACAGAAAGCTTACCAAGGGCAGAGCAGACAACACATAACTTCACTGTGAACCGGAACAGGCTATTGTGGAGAATAAGATAATACCAAACAACCGGGTAAGATGAATACCAAGATGTGTATAGTTAAGAGACTTAAGCTGGGTTTGAAACCCTTCCAGGCTGAGGCAAATTGGAAGTTTCAGCTTATTAGCCTGCTTCTGGTAGGAATGGTTTATCTTCTCTAATGAATGCTCCACTGTGATCTTCAGTCATACTGAGGTGTGAGAGGAGCCTGATTTTCTCCAGTCCCACTGACCTTGAATGATGGTTAATAGGGCTGGGCAATTAATTTCACCAAAACAATATAAAAATGTCCATTAGGTATTTTTCTATATAATTTCCAGAGAGATGCCGAAAAACCAGCTGTGTTACGTCACTGTTTACGTCCTTTGGATAATGCTTTACATTCTGATCCTTGCACGTGTTCATTTCACGCTTAAGTTCTTTGTGAATTAGAAAATACACATTGGCATATTATCCTTTATATCGCCAGTAAACTTGTTAGCAAACCGTTGCTTATTTACACATCTAGCCTTCCTAGTAACAGAGGAACTACATTATCATTTTTGTGTTTCTGGCCAAATGAGGCCAAACCATTGCACAAATGCAAGTGTGTTGGTAAAAAAGAAACAATCTGTCCTAAACCTAAAACTATGTCAAAGGGAACTATCTCCAAAAGTCATGAATGAGTCACACAGATAAGCGGCCTTTTCAAAGACAAACAGCTGTCATGAGTTGAAACTAACCAAGGGACATATCACAAATTCAAACTGGCATACAACCAAATATGACCCATTTTGTAACAGCCTTCTTTTTTCATAAAAATGTTTGTTTGCTTTCCTTCCTTCCGTAGATAATGACCAGGAGCAAGCAGAAGCAAAAACAGGACCAGGGCAATTTGACCCTGGCAAACTGATTGTGAATCACCAATAACGCCCCTGCCAGTGGCAGCAGTTGGGCAACACAGAGAAAACAGCCGTCCTTTTAGACTTTGACATCTCATTTTCACCTCTGCAGAATGTTGAATGTAGTTCAATGTTGTAACAACTGTTATTGAGAAACCATTTAAGTTAGTCAGGCAAAAGAAAACCAATCTGGTAGATTTGTATGTCCTGTTCAAAAAAGTCTTTTTACAGGTGACCATTAAAATTAAGAGAAATTCTAATTTTTAGCCTAACAAATTGCCTTATGTTTTAGTCTGGAGCTTAAATTTAAGACCAAATATAAATCACAGCAGTATTTCCAGTAGGCATGGGTAATATGGCCCAAATCTTCTACCCCAATATATAGGTCATTTCATACCTCAATAACAATATATATATCACGATATAGCATGTTTTCTGGTAATTCAATAAATAAATAAATAAATAGTCTATATGAAATAACCAAATGATAAAGTCTTCTGTGCAAATTTTATTTTTCTAAATTTTTTAAGATCTTTATTGCAAAGTAAATGTTACATGGAAGGATCAGAACATAAAGCATTGACCAAATGACATTAGAGTAAGTCATCATCACTCTTAACAGGAATCCTAATCTTGATCAGATTGTGTGCCATGACACATAATCAAATTTCCCTGTAATAAATACTACACGTGCAAAACATTTTATTTCTAATTAGTTTACACCATTAATAAATTCTAAATAAATTCAGTTTAGAATAGTTTCAATTTAAAAAAATATTCACTACTTATCCATGTCCTGCACTTATGAAACCATTGTATATCCTGCACTTACTGCTATTGCACTTCTGGTTAGACCTAAACTGAATTTTGTTGCCTTGTACCTGTACTTGTGTAATGACAATAAAGGATCTAATCTAATCTAATAAAAGGGTGTCAACTCAACTCAATTTCGAAGGCTGTAGGGAAGAGGATAATTGTTTCGGGTTAGATTATTTTGTTGTCAGATTTTGTACCCCATGTATGTAAATAGAGGTTGACAAATCATTAAAAACAGCTTCCAATATAATTCAATCAAATGTAACCCTCATCATTTACCAGAAGTGGGTCAAAACACCTCTGACAAAATTGAGAATATTTTGAATGAGTTGCAAATAGTGAAGTGTTTATTGTTGGGTTGTTGTAAGTGCACAGAGCTATCAAAAGCAAATGCCAAACACCCATTTCACAGAGAACTGTCTCAGTAAATCAGTCACCCCAGAAAACCTACTGGTTTTGCAACATGCAATTACTGTACTTGTGAATCTTACTTACATCATCTTATTTTTCCCTTTTCTTGCCTCAGGCCTGTGCATCGCCTTCATGCTTTAAGCTACGAATGCCTTCTAAGCGCCCCCTTCACATCCACTTCTGGATGTTTATGCTACTGTTGGTTTCTGCCTTCGACACTATATTGATTCTCTTCTCATATATTTTTCTATAAACACGGTGCAATATTCAAAACAGCTAAAGTTAAGGGCAATAGAAATGTCAAAATTGACTCAAACAGTATCTGTGAAATATTGCATATGATGATGACTTGACTGCATATAATCCAGCTGCTTTCTGTGGTGTTTATCACTTTAAAATGTGCATTCTACTTTTGAAATGAGATGTTGTTTAAGTAGGCCAAATTCCAATTTAACTAGAATGAACTGGACTTTGTCCTTTTTGCCAACATCATCCTTGGACATGTGTATGCAACTAGTCATTTAAAGTAATGCATTGTGTGAGAGTCAATTAGACCAACCTCAAATTTCAAATCAGAGAATCCTGCTTGATGAAAAATGCCTGCACACTTACTCTGAAATCAAATTTATGTAGATATATACGTTCTTGTTTGTGTAAAGATATGCCATGCACATTAACAAACTGTAACACTGCAGTTCCTTGCTTGAGGATATAGGCATGCAACCAACTTGTGCAAACCGGATACTGTGTTGCTGTTGGTGGTACTCCAGTACATTAAAGTTCCACCTACTTAATCTATGTTTTCTCCATTTTTTCAGCCTTATCATTTCAAAATTCAGTGTAAACAACCTTGTGAGATTGTTTGTTTTATTCACTGGGATTTTTTTAGGAGACTAATGTAAGACAATTATGTAATGGAATCAATCTGAAAATGTGGTATTAGTGAAGCACTTCCAGCTCCATGCAAGATATTGTATAATCTGGTGAAATTGGAGACATTGATTAGAGCTCTTTCGCAGCAGAATGGCTTGGAATACTCTAGAGATCTCAGTTTGAATGGTTACATAACATCAAGTTCATGCTCCGGTGGGTATTCTCCATTAATCTTTCAATTACAACTGACATGACATTTTTCATGTTACGTGACCTTCCAGCTGATTTCCTAGAATACACAGTAACGCATCCATTGAGGCTCATACTACCATTTCGAGGTATAGATGGGTTGACTGAGAAGGGTAATCGGCGAAGATAAATTATTCATGCCATGAAGGTCAACGGTCTCAGGTTAAGTGTAGGAGAGAAGATGAAAGCAACATACTAATACTGCTAAGCCTTATGTTTGTTGCATTGACCAACGACTTTAGGTTTACCTCACAAAAAAATTCTATGATTTAGTCTTTACTAAATCACGTGGTTTTGTATATTACTACAAATATTAAAAACCTTAACTAGGACTTGAACATGTGATACTGATAGTTTGAACTGATGAAAATGTATGATGTCCTTAGGCAACAATAGAATCCATTCAATAGGAGCGCCAAGTGGAACAAGATTTCTTTCTCTGGAGACTGGCCTTATATTTTCGTTCATGCTATTAGATTTTATGGTCTGCCTTGAATAGTGAAGTAACGGGTCACCTACTCTGTTCAAAGTCTGAAACTTATCACAACTAAAATGATAAACATCTAGCCTACATGTTACTCCCAGTCTTTTCTCTAAGGCTGGTTTTCAGGTAGTTATGATTTCCACTGAATGTTAGGTTGGCTTAGCAATAAGAAAATATATATATTTTTTTTAATTGAAAAGGTCACATGTTTGACTCTCATGACTGCAAGTGATTTGTTGAACCATCCTCCAGTAGGTTAATGAGCTCTTCTCCGGACTGGTTCATTGCTGTGACATTTCTGCTTAAAACCATATGCATTTACAGCGGACACTACATGATGTCAAATGTCCTTCTAAAGGGAAAAGGAAAAGCTAGTCATAGCATTTTCATACTCACCGAGAAAACTGCATTTTGGAGCCCGAATGGTATGGGGGTGAGTCTCGCTAAGGCCACAACTTTGAGTCCACTTCCTCCCTCCACCACTCGTATGACAGCACTGAGCTGTTCACTGTTCCCAACCTTGTTAAGCACCCAGTCAGTCAATAGTCGTTTGCACACCAGGTGTGCCACGAAGGTCCCTATTAAAACTCCCACCATAACTAGTCCCATGCCCAGCACAAAGCCGTAGAGGTAGCCAGCTGCCACATTAAGAACAATATAACCCCATCCACACGGGAACGACACAATAATTAAACCAACTATAAACAGCAAGGCTCCAACGAAGCTGTCCAAGCTCTCAACCCAGAGCAGGAGGTCCTTGAGGTATTGGCGAACCAGTGCAACCGAGGAGAAGCACACAGCAGTCAGGATGCAAGCCAGCAGGGCGCTCTTGAAGCAAAAGGTTGTGATGCAGCATGGGTGTCTGAACTCTCCACTGTTGCTGAAGGTCGTTCCTCCTGCATCACTGATAACCTCAGGTTCTCCATCTGACCTCCCTATGCCAGCCCCTGTCTCGTCAAAGGTGCTGCATATCAGGATGTCAATTTTGTCACATTCATCTGTGGCAGTCCTCTGAAGCCAGCGATTCAACTGAATCTGCGCCTTGCCCACCGCATGCTTGACAAGCTTGGTGAAAAGCTGCACAGTCGTGGACCCTGACATTGACATGATGGCCCTCAGATAAGCTCTGTGGACCAGCAGCAAGGCTCAGATGAACTGTCCGACCTGAAGACAGCTATGACGTTTGAGGTTTGCAGGCAGTCTTTACGTGGAGCGCAAGTCCATGTCTAGCAATATCAAATTTGTTGAGTTTCAACAGAGCCACGTTTCTATGTAATTTTAAGATGGCTTTAGCAATGGTAGCCCATTGCCATGCAACTCTGACAGCAACTTTGTAGTGAGACATACAGATGAAATTCGTCACTCTCCTTGGCCATTACACGAATTGTCCAATTTAACGAGGTTTATCTTGGGTAAACTAGCTGAGCAACGTGCCAGTCCAAAGATTTAAAAGTGCCAATTTTGTGGTCTCTGTCTGAAACACTCGACATATTCAGAGTTGCTACTCCTCAGCCAGGACAGTGTAGTGTAGTGTGGAGGGAGCTGTCAGGGTAGGAAAGCTGAGTTCAGTTACAAAACAATCAACTCTTCTATGGACTGAAATGACCAGAGTCGAAGTGATGGACGAACATCAACTTTTAGGACTCCACCAGCGTTTCCGTCCAGCTAACGTTAACGCACTAGCAAAAATCACTGCAAGGCTAACTCACTCCCGTTGTTAGCTAACTGGCTCGCTTCTTGAATAAAGTCCACCGCTGCATTTCAGAAACTAAACCGCCGTAGCTGGCCTCCTCATACGCTTCTCCCGAACAACACAGCGACAAACAAGACGAAGAAGTCGCATTAGAAAAAAATGGTTTGCTCTTTCTCTGCTGGCTGGCCGTTATTATCCTGTCGTCTCCCTCCTTCCACGGTGGAAACTGCTGCTGTTGACGCAAAGCTATTCATACGGACCCATACAGACCACTGTTTGTGTCCCAGAATGCCAAGTGACCCCCTTCCACGTGACCAATAGGTTTGACGTTCTCATCCAATCAGAGCGCTCCGATTGTCATCCTTGTTATCGCGAGATTTTCGTGGGGGTTCACGACAAATTATGCATGTTTTGTGTCACTTCTGCCACTTACCCTCTTATTATACACATTCATAATATTACCACAACACACAAACTACTACCATGCCATGATG
This sequence comes from Etheostoma cragini, assembly GCF_013103735.1. Classification (NCBI taxonomy): domain Eukaryota; kingdom Metazoa; phylum Chordata; class Actinopteri; order Perciformes; family Percidae; genus Etheostoma; species Etheostoma cragini. Next base: position 13,508,866 of record NC_048420.1, on the reverse strand, counting down.
TGGTACTTCAACTATTTAAATTAAATTACTTAAACGAATAGAGATTTTAAATCTATCCACAAAATTAGAAGCAGTTTAGAAGGCAGTGGTGCAAGATTATAGTTTTTACTAGATGTAAGCTATTAAAGTAGCAATACCACACTATACAACTACACCTAATACACAGATCTGTTAAAATAAAATTTTAATGTAGCTTGCAGAAGTGGAGCTCAAATTATTTTTTTGCTGTTGGGTTGTTTACCATTTAACAATGTTATTAACAATATAACATGTTTTGTTTGAATAAAATGGAAAAACCTGTAAGTGGGTCTACACGTAACTTATAGTTGTACTTAAATAGCCTAGATTTCTTGGGGAAATGTACACATTAACTTAAACTTTTAGGAAGGATGTGTTACTATGCTGACATTTAGAAGTGGTGGAATAAGTAGGCCTACTCACATTATTTACTCAAGTAGAAGTAAAGCCACAATGTCCAAAGATACTTTTACACATAGAAGTCTTGCACTCAAAGGTTTGCTTAAGTTTAAAGTAGGCTAAGTACTACTTAAGAACACAACTTGAGTAAATGTACTTATGTTCCAGCAGTGGCGTTAAGTTGTATGGTTATCCATCTTTTGCGGATGTCATAACACACTCACAAAATTTAATTCAACCATTTTTAATTAAAAAAAGAAAAGTAGGATTTCTAGTGTGCAACAGAGTTTGTATTTACATTATCTTGTATTTATAAGAACCTACCGTATAACATGGTAGCCTAAGGGGAATCTTCCTGCTTGGCATGCTCACCATAAGTTCATAATGAGGCGAGAGAAGCAGACAATATGTGCATTCATGCATCTCCAACCGCTCAGCTGGCTCTCCCAGCTGTGGGGAAAGAGAGCTTCTTTTGTAGTAGTTTTCAAAACACTTTTTGTCATTCTCCACTTTCTCAAAGGCTTTTGAATTTTGAATTCATACCTGGTATAAGATTAAAAATTCTTCACACTAAAAGATGATCCTATTCGTTCATATGGTGGGATTGACTGCTGCGCTGTCGTAACACTCCACTAGATGGAACTGTTACACAGTTTACACGCGACTCACAGTGTTTATATATGAGTATTACTCTGGATTTATATGAAAATATGTAACTCTGGACAATCTGGTCCAATTCATCACCAGGTTTTATTGGGAACATTTCGTTTGAGGGCAAAATGGTTCACAAATCCTAGCTGTTTGTTAGTTTATTCTTTCCCACTCATGTGTATTTTCTTTCAGTAGCCTAGTCTTCTTAAATTATGAAGATGCGCAAAATGCCATTAATAATGTTGTCATGATACTGTAGATGTTACAACGTGATAAATCAATGCAAACAAAAATGATTACCTACTAGAAATGCCATCTCAACTTAAATCCAACAAATGGTCAACTTAGAGAAGCACAATTTGAAAACCAAAGAGACAGGCCAGGCCATGAGATTTAGAGTAGGCCTAAGTTTTTATCTTTTAATTTAAAATTGTGTCGGAAAAGATCTCTTTGTCCCATTTTCACATCATCTGTGGGAAAAACGTCTAAGGCCACAAAGAGAACGCTATAAACGACTAGTTTACTTCTTTATCTTTTAACACATCTTTTAACAAAACGTGTAGTCTACATATATGGACTATCTGAGGCATGTATGCTAATTGTGATGCTCAATTCGCTTTATGTTTTTAGACATGTGGCTTGGTTACAGTGACTTTATCTGTATCTGTATATTATGTGTATTTTTTAGTGATCTGACAGTGGTTGTTTATGAGCCTATGCACAACGATACAAAACAGAAGGAAATACATTTGAGTCATTTGAGTGACCGGAGTGAGCGGAGACGCAGGATTGGACCAGTGACTGTAAATACCTTAAAGTATACCATAAGGACCCATCACTGCAGGAGCCGAGGCGCTATCAAGACCATCAGAGAAAGCAGCTTTGGCAGGAAGTTCAGTAATTTGCTTTCAGAATAAAAGCATAGATTTAGGAAACGTCTTAGTGTGTGTGGTAGCACTGGAAAGAATAGCCTCTAAATCACCCACCAAACACAAGATGATCTTTGAACGGAACATATCTGGAAAAAGAACGGCAGCAAAACATCTAGTTACTTGTTGTTGTGGTATCGCACGAAACAATGATGAATGGTGGAATTGTGAAACTTTAATCCGGAAGTTGTGCGTTATATTCCAGCTGCCTTGACCGCGTTGAGCTGTCTCTCTTTTTGACTATTGGCTTTGCTCAGACAAGAGGTTCAAGCACACACATTCTTTTGGACAGTAGGTATAACTGAAGCTACATTTTGAAAGATGGATTGTTCAGAGGAGGTTCAGTCTGTGACTGAGGAGCCCACTGCTCAAATGGAACTAAAAAGGGGAATGTCGATTTTCATTGATGTAAGTAAAACGTTTTTTTCATCTTTATTTACAAACTATATTACATCTTAACTAATCACTAGGCTAATACTGCAAAAACACTTAAGGATAATGCATGACTGTATTGTAATTTTCAAAATATAGTTACAAATCTAAAGCCTGTAGCAGAAAAAAAATCAAGGAAAACAAAGGAAAAGGAGAAGAAAATATGCTTCCTCAGATAAAATTTTTTTTTCATTGATAACATCTCAGTTTTAATTATCTGTTGGAGGTTTTTCATCACTTATGTTATTATGGATCCCTTTTATGCATGCAGGGTACAGAGGGGTCTAATATATTATAGAATTTATTCAGTTGAAAAGCCTGACCTTTAATTTAGATTCATTGTCAGGATTTCAAAGGCTGGCCATCCATTTTTAATGTCAGTGTTCAAAACCAAATACCAAGTTAATGAATAGTCTATTTGGTCTAATAAAAGTCAGGGTGTTATTCATGCTGATCTTACTAAGCCAAATCTAGCTCAATTAGATACACATGTTATTGATGTTCAGAACTTTTTGATTTTAAAAAGTTGCATTTTTACATTGTTAAAAAATACACAATAAGAATTCTCAACACTTGTTGATGGTGATTTCAACATAAAATCACATCTTATATGCATATCAGTACAGCTAATGATCTTCCTCCATTGCATTCATCTCAAGAGCTTTCCCTTCCCTGATTTCGGGCACTGCATTCCGCCTTGGCACCCACCACCTAATTCCTCCTCATTCCTCCACTATTTCATTAGTTTGTGATGTTTTAACTACAAACCGTCCTTCAGTATTTATGAAAAACAAGAGTTAATAAAAGGGGAAAGCAGTATAATGTCCAACGTCACATTGATGATGAACAGGTGCTCTATCTTCTGGCAGGGACTCAAACCACTGCTTGTCTTCATAGGCGAGTTGGTCATCAGAGTGCTGCTTCTATTGTTTCTTGACATCTTCCATAGCTTTCACCTCAGCTGACTGTGTGTTATTAAAACCCGAAAGCTGCCTAACAGTTGTTTCACCGTGGAACAGGTTAGATGGGCCATGCCTCCATTTTGGATGCTGCTATGGTGCCAGATTTCCACTTTATTACCAGTGAATAGAGAGGAAAATCATCTGTCATGCTTCTAGTCTTGGTTAAATTAATTAGTTTTACTCATTAGATGTAAAAGGTTAATTAGGATGAGATGAGACAATTAATCAGCCTGAGTTACGGTGCGCTGACCAAATCTAATCACCTTACATTTCTAAAAGATTTTCAACATGCATGAATGTCATACACATGAGTTAATAAATACAGAAAGAGCAGCTGCCTGGTTGAAGAGTTGGGGATCATATAAAAGTAGGGCTGCGACTAACTCCATTGTTGATTATGCAGATTCATTGTTTGGTCTATAAAACATTAGAAATCATGAAACCTTCCTATTAGTCCTACGTTATCTTGAAGCCAATTTTACGTCATAAATTGCCTGGTTTTGTTGGACCAGCAGCGCAAAAGCCAAAAATATTCAATTTACTATCATTTGAGACAAACTAAGAAAATTTCCCATTTAAGAAGCAGAAACTATCAAATGTTTGGCATTCTTGCACAAAAACTGTCTTTATTGATTATCAATATGGAATGAGGGCATGAAGAAGTAGTGATTGATTGTTTTGTACTTTGTGCATTTTCCCCCTTATTTTTGTTGCTGCCCCCTTATTTATTTGTGTATGTAATTGTTCACTTGAATGGCAAGGATGCTGCTGCCCAAAAAATATATTTGTATTTCATTTATTTGATTGATTTTAAATATTTGATAGGGACAGGAGATGAGTAAAAGGTAGAACTGAGACAGTTAGGAGTTTATTGGATGGGGACAGCAGAACAGGCAATAAAAGACATGATTAGCAGGAAAATTAGACTGAATTATGTAAGTTGGACTGCCAAGAGAAGGTGGGTGGGTGTTTTTTGATGAGTATTTTTACCCCTTTGTTGCAAAGAGCGGAAGTCCCCCAAGCTAGGAAAATCCAAACATGGGAAAATGTATTTTAAAATTTATATCTTGCACATTCATTGGTATTCTGTCAGATGTAGCCTACAGTGCTAATGTCTAAAGAGACTCAAAGCACAAACTCAACAAGAATCTCTTCTTGTGGGCAGTGCTATTTCAAGGTGGTTGGAGCCTTTTCAAGCTGATGTGGACATTGCCACTCTACCTTTCATCTCCTCTGGACTCTGGGACAGCCCTATCAATAATTTAATGACGCGTTGCTTTTGAGAGTGTGATCAATGTTACACAAATACACACACACACACACACACACACACACACACACACACACACACACACACACACACACACACACACACAGTTATTTTAATTTAGATGATGTTAAATCTTTTTGACATCCCTCTTCTTTCTTTTTCTTGTTACAGATTTTACGGAGAGCTGATAAAAATGGTAAATATTGCACCAAAAGTTCTTTACACACACACACACACACACACTTTGGCATTACCTTGGCATTATGTGAAAACCTCCTTTCTCAATGACATTCTGATCATGCTCTCTGCTGATACTCTTTCAGTTTCCATAGTAACAGGAACATGACCATCCTCACTGAGGTTCAGTATAAGAAAAATATCTAAACTTTGTTAGACATTTTTATGACAGTAAGCAGTCCACTCTTTAGGGGCGTAGAGGTGGAGGTTCACTGCAAATTTTGTGCAGCATTGTTATAACATGCAGTATGGACATACACACATGCATGTTGCTGTTTACTGGGGACAACAGGAGTCTGAAATCTTGCATGGTACTCAGCATTTTGATTTAGTGAGTCTGACTTATTCAGTCAAGTCAGTCTGATAGACGGTTCTGCATTTATGTGTAGTCAGAAAATAAAATGAAACTTCTTTGAATTACAGTAGCCTTTTAAAATATACTCTATTGTTTTCATTTTGACCCATGAGGAGGTCAACAACTAACAATGTGCTGATTTTAAATTGTAACCTCTGTCAAAATGCGTTTGCTACAGATTGTTTAACTGCACATTAACAGTATCTTCATCTATCTGTGTCAAGTTAACACGTGTCATGAATATAACCCTGCTGACACACACTTTTACACATCATGTTTGATATTCATAGAAGCTATGTTTATTCAGGATATCAGACCGTCAATCCACTGTTGAGTGTTTTTAGTTAAGAAACAAACTGAAACAAGGTTTCATTTGACAATTTGACTGGTACCCTCGCATCAAAAACGATATACATCACAACTCTTGATCACATGACTTGCTTTGTTATTCATTAAATGTCTGTCCCTCACTTGAGGTCTTGTCAGATAAGAAGTCATCACACATGTTTGTTTTCAGAGTTGTGCAAACAGCAGTACTTCAGGTCTGTTCCAAGATTATGTCCAAGCTCAACGCGTGAGACACTGTGCACTTGATTTACGCACATCTCTCTTGTGTGACATTCCCGACATACTGAACATCACCTCCAGAGCAGCTGCTCAGTAGTGAACAAAAAGATCGGCCACCTCATGTCACACAAACATACAGAAACCGCTGCAGCCAGAACTGTGTGGAAAAAAGATATTGTCTGTGGATGATAATCTTTACTTTGCTGCAGGGTATTCCGTTTTAGGGCTTCTCATTTTGAAATTCTGTTTATTTTTGTCACATGAATATTTCACTTAGCTTGGGCCTTTTTATTCTAAGCATAATTGCAGAGCCTCAAATCATAAAAAATACTGTTTGAGATTACCATCAAGTTGACCTAATGGAACAAAAGGTGATCACCCTTTACAGTGGTGTTTTTTATAGTAATACAAAGAAGGAAAAATGTTTCACCTTTGAAGCTATTTTGTTAAGTTTTATCACAGATTTTCCCACTGTGAATGCAATTTGATCCATACAGTTGATGCCATCTTTTGCTGCTTCAGCCCCTACAGTATCTAGCATGCGGCATCTTATCTAAGTTATTTTAAGTCACCCTCGTGTTTATCAGCTCAAGAGTTGGACTTAAATTCTTAATTAACAAGTCTTTTATTTATTTAAGGAATCTTTCAGAAAAGGCCACCTCATCTAACAAGGCGCTGCAGTCCTGACTGACCTGTCCTGTCCTTGTTCTGATAAGTTACATTTGTGCTCTGTCCCCAGATGATGGAAAGCTGTCCTTTGATGAATTTAAAGCCTACTTCTCCGATGGAGTCTTGACAGCTGACGAGTTAAAGGAGCTCTTTCACACAATTGACACTCATAACACAGAGTAAGTCAATGCATTGCTTAATCTTTTTTTTATATTATTCCTTGGAGGACACAATTGAGATGTGGATGATGGAGGAAAGGTAGATGACAATGACAGTGTGTTTGGTGTGATGATATGTGTTGTCTCAGTCAGCCACCTGTTAGCAACTGTCTTTTTTTAAGACCCATACAAGCAGACCAGCAGCCAATGTTTCAGTCTGCAGATTGTGATTTCATTTAATAAACTGGTTGAATTGAAAGTGAACTGAAAGCTGTTTGCATTCAATAAAGACAGTAAATGTTCTTTTTCCTGTCATTTTTCCTACAAATCTATCTGGGTTAATGGTGGGAAAAAGCCCCCAAAAAAAGTTATATAAATAATCTACTAATCTACCCATCAAAAACAAGGTATATTACAGTATTGTTCACCAATATACAAGGTGTATTGGTGAACAAGTAGAAACATCAACACAATATATTCCTTCAATAATAAATTACATAAATATATGGGATCAATCAAAGTAGTATATATTGTAGATAAGCCTACATAGATACTCTGGCTCCTTCTGTCAGTGTCTTCAAATGGCTCTACTCCTGCTTCAAAGCTCTTTCTACTGTCTGAAATACACTTTAGTGGATTTTGAGATCTTTTATGTATTAATCTCAATAGGTTTCTCATTGCTATGTGGTCAGGCATCATAGTATTTAAATCCATAGTTTAATATTGACGCTGATGGAATGCCTCCGCAGTCAAAGGGAGAAAGATTAGACATAACAACACAATAATTCGTTAGCCATGATATCATTTGTTAACCTCATTATGAGAGTATCATTAGAAGTGAAATATACTTGTTAGCCACAATCATTCACACAGAACTTTACTGGACTGTGTTCACTCGAAACCAACATGTGTTTTCCTGTTTGTTGATTTGAAACAGTCTCAATTAGAATCCTGTATTGATTAAAGAATGGTTCACTAAGCCGTGAGGTCTGCATCACAGGCTCCCTAGCCTGCTCAGGTTGATGTTGAACACTGAAAGATTCTTTGAGACATCAAAAAAATAAACATAAACCGCAGTAATTGCATTTAGTCTACAAAAGATGTGTGCATTAATAATTTGTAGTTGAAGTTACACAGGAGGACTAGCATGTGCCAAACTGTGCTATAATTCATCACGCTTCTCAGAATCTCTACCATACAGTGGTATTCATTGCTTCACTTGTGCATGATCTTTTTGTAGATAATGTACCTTAAAATGTCAAAACAGCCAAGATTTCAAGCCACCCAAGTAAGAGCCTTTAAGTGAGTTACATAGCAGTGTCTAACCTCTGGTTTAACTGCTCTGTGCCTCTAAGTGTTTTCTCCTGTTTGGACTGATTGATTGCTTCAGCACTTTCTCTCTTGTGAACAACAGCCATACAGCTTGTGTGGAATCAAGTTAAAGCTGGCATAATTCCCCAGGGTCCGTCATTGTTACAAGAACAAAATGTCTCCTGTGTCAAGCTGTACTGATACAGAATTAATAATCTTCCACTTTGAAACACTCTCTTCACCTACACCTCTTTTCTTTAGTTCTCCGTTTCTGTGTGTGTTTTCAGACACACTATTCTCACTCAGAAGTCCCTAAATCCCACTCATGCATTGACATTTATCACAAAATACCTGAAGGGTTTCCTGTGAGGGATTCACTGCCTGGACCATCTTGGGGGAAACGCAATAAAATTATTAAATTACTCATGACATATTTTTACCCGCTACTGTTTGTCACCATACACTGATTCACCAACTGGCCAGGAAATGTTTTTTGCAGGGATGAAGGATTAATCCGTCACCTCCATTAACCTTGAAAACCTTTTGTTTTTGGGGAAGTCTTTTTATTGAAATTTCTCTCTCAATTTTGTTTTGCAGCAATGTGGACACCGATGAACTCTGTGGTAAGTTAATGATTCTCACAAATGAGAATACCTTTTTATAACACTAATAAGCTGTACTGTTCTGGCTTTATCTTATTTGAACTCATAGTCACACTATCGACTTAAATGCTATTTGACATTTTTCCCAGCATAAGGGAAGAACCACGTAAATGTGGTCACATGCTCTACAACCAAACCCCTGCAGGCTGACTGAGGCGTCACACAGTGCAGTTTTAACTTAAAACACCTACAGCCCTGTCCTGGTTGCTTAACTCACAAATGTTTTTTTTTCTTTTATCCTTGTCTTTTTGCTGTGAAGAGTATTTCTCCCAGCACCTCAGTGAATATGAGAATGTTCTGGCTGTCTTAGAAGACCTGAATAAGTCCATACTGAAGGCGATGGACAAAACAAAGAAGGTGAGATTGTAGAAATGAAACCATCACCTCAACAAATCTGAGGGGTGTATCCCAAAGCTACTACCTGTATCTGTAATACATTTAATATCTGTATTCATATCTTTATTTGAGTATCTTTCAAGCATGGAGGATGTTTTAAAATGTCATATATCCAGTATATATGTTTATACAGTTTACAGTAGCTGCTCACAAAAATGTACAAAGGGACATATTTTAACCCAAGTGAATCACATAATCCAGCATGATTGTAATTGACAATCATCACAAAATATATTTTTTTTAAATAGCGAAAAAATAAAACCTGCTTGAATGTTATTGGGCTAGTTGGAAATGTATGTAAAAATAGAAAAGAAGGTTGTACCTTTGAGAAAATACAAGTCAGAATTGCACTGGGTTGTGTCCTATATAATGGGAGGAGGTCCTGCTGAAAATAAAGTTGGTTGCAAGTTTGATAAGTAATCTCCAGCGCAAAGCAGCATGCATGGCTAAAAAGGACACTTGTGTACCATCAGTACTGCACAACAAATCTGTTAAAAAGTTACTAAAGATGAACCTTGCTGAATGTCTAAATATCAAACTCAAAACTACACCTCCATATTTGCCGATATTTTATTTTGGCTAATAGCTCTTTCCTTTCACACCTAACAGACAACAAGCACCTCAGGTACTTGTTACTTTACAAGAAATAGATTGTGTCATCCACAATCTTAAATGCATTATGTATGGACCTTTGTCCATGTTGTAGATGATCCTCCTCTGTAAAGAGGGAATAAGCAGTGTGTGTGACGTGTGTGTGTTGTGACATTCATGTGTGTGTTGTTGTGAAAGTTGTGACATTTGTGTTTAATTGTGTAAACCTTGTCACTGAAAGAAAATTGCTAAAAACAAATCTGTTATAATTTGGATGCTATTTGCATCTCTTTAGAACAAATTCGTTCTTCATATCTGTATAATCATGTTAATTAAAATCCTTGGGACACACTCATACACACGTCAGCACCGCCACACAATGAACACCACATTGAACATCACACTGACATCCCATGCAGCGCACATAACAATAATAGTAAGAGATGTTTGATTTACTCACAGTGTGAACTAAACTGAACTTTCCCAGCATCCTCCTCTGCTGCCCAACTGGCTTCTTCTCAGATCTCCCATTAGTCTGATTTCCATTACAGAGCTAAAGAGGATGAACCAGGGCTCATTCATGCCACTAATTAACCCCCGGGTACAAAACATGTTGTGATTCTTTTTGTACTTGTGGCCAACATAGGCAAGGAATTGAATGTATTTTGGCTGCATAATCAAACAAATAGTGCGTTTGATCATGCTTTGTAAAAAAAACTTTATCTTGATCTTACTGTAGAGTTGATGCCTTTTTAAATTATCAGAGAGAATAAGTGGGATGACAAGGTAGAGAAAGGCAAATAGACAGATGAAGGTATATGATCAGAGATAACAGACGAGAAAAAGGAGAACTGAAGGGACAAAATGTTGAAGAGAAATGGGAAAATTACGTTTTATGAAGAGAGGTGGCTTTTTAGATCTGCAGGGAGAGCTTCTTTTTCTTTCAACCCCCTCTCTTTCTCTGCACTCATCTCATCTGGCATATATGACACACGCTGTGAAGCTTAAATCACTCCTCAGATCTGCACATTAGCAGACATGTCTCAGTGTGGCTGCTTCATAAACAGAGTGGGAGTCCAAGCGTTCATTTTTTGGTAGTTCTCTATTAGCACAGAGAGAGTAACACATGATGACACCTAAAAACGGTGGTGACAAAAAAGATAGCACTGATGGAATATATTAAGGATAGTGGTATCAAATATTTCATGATTTCAACAGACATACTGCTACCAAGTCATATCCTTAAAATATCTAAAGACAATGTATTTTTTCTTGAAATTTGTTTCGAATAAGGTTAGACCTACAGGAGGACAGATACATTGCGTGTGCCTTCATTTCTGCAAAGGAAATGAAACGCAGATACTTCTGCAATCCCTTTGCAATCTTTCTTAGACCTTGAGTTGTGCTGAGCTGTGATGAGGTGTGAAAATCAAATTACATCTCAAGTAATTTTCTGTTCTCCAGGAGAATATTTCAGAGAGGCAAGGGAGACTACAAGAGAGAAAGAGGAAAAACAGCAGAGGCAATTAAATTGTATTCTTGGTATCAAATCATAACAAGAGTTGTGTTAAGACACTTTACCGAGAGAGTAGATCTAGACCACACTCTATAATTTAAAAAGACCCAACAATTCCACTAATTTAGCTTTGTCTTTTAAGATTCTGTCATTCTTTTAAAGCCTTAAGATAACTACACAGTACAATTAATTACACAGGAAAAAGTCAGTCTCACAAATTTTGCATCAACACACTACACTGTTGTTCCCTCACAGCTATACAGCATAAAATAGATATTTGAGCTTGAATAAAAAAAAATGACTCTTTGCAAATTGGACATCATTTATGATGATGTTGATCAAGGCAATAACTTTGATTTCAAAATTACAAAACTAGAGTGTGAAAACACTGCTGATGTCTCCCCAGTGTTTACCCCTCCACAAAGCGCGCTGCAACATAATTTTGCACACACAACATAATTTAGAATTTTGTGACACTAAAATGAGTTTTAGCACTATACAAAAGAGACAATAAATGAATTATGTGTTGCATTTCTCTGTTAGCAAGTATTGGCTGAATGAGAAGGAGAACAGATGCTGCATTAGTCACGGACTAAAGCTCAGCCATCTTAGTTGAACTGCATACAGTATGTATTTGAGTGGGTGGTCTCTGGCTGTGAGGGGTTCCTCTTTTTTTGCATTAGAAGATTGTTAGTGAGTATTTGTGTGAGCTTACGTATGCTCAAGCTAATTTGCTTGATTGTGTGTGCAGGGGAGTTGGAAGAAGATTGTGCATCTAAATCAAAGCCATGGCACAAACCGTATAGGCATCTGTGCTGAGACACTCTGGGTTGTATTTTTCACAGATTGTCATGCCAAAGCTATTTACAGGCTTCCCATACATACTAGCAAACCTTTCCTAGCAGATCTCAGGTGGTACTCACCTTCAGCAAAAGTAAGTTACTGTGCTCTCACACTTCACAGTGCGTCGTAGTATTAGGTGCAATATTTTTCGCAATGGCTTTTAAATTATAAAACTAAAGAAAAAAATAATAGCAAGCACTGTGGTTGGAGGGAAAAATATACAGTACATATAGTAAGAAATCTGCACCAAGTGTAATATGCAATCATACAATCTGTCAAGTTTTAATTTAGGTAATAACAATGTACAGCAAGTGTTTAATAATCACTAAATTAACAGGTTGCACCACACAAACTAATTTTTTTTGTGATTGGAAATTTGGACACCAGTTGCTTTAAACCATATAAGTTTTACACAAAGGGAAGCTGTTGTATTACCACGGAGAGGTAAGTTGATGCTCTATTAGTAGACATTACCAAAAAAAAACATTAGTGAACATACTTTTTTCTGGATTCATGTTGTCTGAAATAAGAACAATATATGCAATACATTCATTTCGAGAAAAAAAAAACAATGAAGGCAAAAGGAAAAAGTGAACTTTTCCAATGCACTGTGCTATATGTTATATTTCACTCAGGAGACAGAGGTGCTGATTTCCAATCTAGTTTTTACATTTTCTCACTGCCAAGAGCCCGTCAGTTCTCACCCGGTCTCAGTCATGGGGGCAAAAATAAATGTAGATAAACGTGAACACTAAATCAACCATACAAAACTACAACCCAAATAATATAATTGCACACCCAACATTAACAGAACATTATTTAACACACTAGGACAGAAATCGTCCAAAGCAGTGAACTTTTTAATTATTAAAAAATGATATATATTATTATTATAAAATTCTATTAATTAACTACTGCATGACTCATACATACATTAATACAATATTTGGATTGTTAAAGTTGATAAAGACCATAAACAGAGCTGAATATTGAACAATAGTAGTAATATTGAACAGATGCCCGGTATCTGCTGGATGTGTAAATAAGCAACTGTTTGCTAACAAGTTTACCATATTTGTCACATGTCTACCTCAGTTGGGTGGATGTGCTTATTCTGCCTCTCTGGCCCTCTCTTCAGACAGATTTCCACTTTCCCAGACACCTTCAATCTCATTCTTCACACGTCCATTAGACACATTCAGACTTTCCTTTTATTCCAGATCCTTCCAATCTCACCTGCCCTCAAATGAGCTTCAACATCCGTCTCCCCACCTGCACCTCATTTCCTCATCAGCCCTGCAGCACATACCCATTTCCCCAACATCCTCATTATGTGGATCCGAGTGGTTATAAAGCAGCAGTCAACGTGGCGCGCAAGCGAGCCTAAAGCAAAAAATATATGGAATACATAGGCTACAAATTGTCAAAAGTCTTATAGCACAGCCTGTTTTATTGGAGTTTTGTCAACAAAACTGCAATGTAGTCTTATTTGATTTGCTTCCAACCATTTGATGAAAACTTACCGGATTTGCATTTAAAAGTTTTAAAAGTTTGCTTAACATTTGAATGAAAACAGTGTAAACAACAAGTTATTGCAGATTACTGTAAAGTTTTAATGGTGCAACCTGATGTTGCAAATCAGTAGTTTTAAACTATAGACTGTAATTTTGAAGATTTTTGCAAGGATTTTACACGCAAACTTAGTAATGTAGGCCGATCCACTTGTCTATTTATGAATAGCTGGAGAACCTTATTACAATTTCTCGGCCCTTTTCGGTGATCATTTAGGAAGCATTTCACATTTCAGTCTGCTCATTTTTTTTATTTTTGATGATTCTAATCAGGATTTTAACCATTTGGCAAAAGGTGAGTTCTGATTGCATGACTGGTTGGGGTTTTCTAGACATAGCCCTTGCTGTTTTTTTTAGAGCTGAACAACAGTGGTCCTAACAACACAACTCTTCACACGTCTCAAAACAGGCTCGGTGCAGCCAAACACTTTGAACAATCCTCCCTTGGACAACAAAAAACGCCACTCAGAACACACTTAGAGTAAAAACACAACCAATAAAGATCACACAACCATCATCGTTACATTTTAAATCATTCACATGTAACAAAAGGTTTAAATGGATTTTTGCACCAGTGCACCGCCTCAAACAAATAACTCATTTGATATTTTGTACAACTGATAATGAAAAGATCAAGAGAAAGGCAAAAAGGAAAATTTCAGACAGACCTTAAGCTGTCTTAAATGACTGCATTGGTGAGGTGGGAACACAAATACACACAGACACAAAGGTCCAGTAAAGATCACAGGAGGTAATCTATGCTCATATTGTAGACAGGGGACTGACCTTTACCAGTTTTGTCGTGACTCACCCACTGAATGTGCCTGTGTGTGTTCTGAATGTCAGGGAATCAAACAATACCTTACATGACTGATAGAATTGACCAATTCTGTTTTTTTTTAATGCAACACTGCAGAAACCAGGGATTTTCTGTATTTTTGTTCTTGTGAAAAACCAAATTAAGGTATTTAGTTACAAACTGTTCAATCTTTGGATGTGGTGTTGGATAGGGCCGATGGGAAAAGCCCAACTCTAATGATCTGCTTTGTATTCTGGAGAAGAGTTCAGCTCTCTCACAAGAAGACTCAATAAACTGTAATTAGGGCGTGTGTATGTGTGTGTGTGTGTGCGTGTGTGCGTGCGTGCGTGCGTGTGTGTACACTTTCAAAGTCTGATAAACAAATCCAGCTTTTAAAATCAAACCATTGTCATTGTACTTTTTTGACAAACATAGTAATTAGTAATAGACAAAACACTGAAATGCATGTCCTGTCTCTCCTCCTCTTTCTTCTTCTGTCACACATACACATTACTATTCATTAGTCATCCTCTAATCTGACTTGCATTAGTTGCATTGGTAGTCGAGTGTAGGCTACAAACAGTCACTGTGCTTAAAAATGTGGGAGCAGGTGGCGTGCAAACAGCAAACTCTGTTATACCGAGCATCATTCACTTTCCTTCAATTCAAAACATTACTCAGCCCTATCTGGTCCAGGCATTGTGCAAATGACGTCTCAAAATGTCATTCAGAAAGCCATTTCATTGTTCTTCCAATAGCCTTCTGAACTAACAAAATAAATTGTAAATGATTGAAGGTGCAAAGCACATTCAGTACTTTTGCCAGTCAGACACATGATGCACTACCAAGACTCAAGAAAAGGTCAGTTTATTCATTGTGACTGATGATGTCATCAAGGCTTGTATGATTCAGCAGTAGGTGAGTTGAGGGGGAGGGCATTCCAGTTGTGAGCAAAATCTCAAAATGTACGCCACTTTTTAATTCTTTGTCCCACAAGTCACGGGTGGAAGAATGAACCGTCGTCCCTCTTAATAACAATTTGCAAATTCTTTTAAAGTTTTAAAGATGGGGACATTAAACTGGTAGGGAATGTTAACTAAAGATGTCATTGAGTAACATCATGGAAACTGGGGACCCAGTGTTTCTGAAATAAGTCATTTTGCAAGTTTCCATATTGAGGAATTCTAAGTGGAGACCTGCAACAATACTGGAAATAAGACCAGTCCTATGCTTGACAAAGTCTAACATTTGTATTGAATTAGCCTAATATGTTATTAGACTGGTAGACTGTAGACCAAACTAAAATAAGAATGCTATTCAGTGTGATTTGAGTGATGAACATAAGTAGAAATTGCATCATTATTTTATCAAAGTCAAAAATATTAACTGGGATGACATCCATTTTAGATCGTTGAAACAAAATTTAAGAGGCAGGTTTCAGCAGGTAGGAGATGGAGAGTGTAAACCCCAGATTGTTTATTTTCTTCTTCCTCATTTTTTCTCCCCTCCTGCAGCTGACTTGTATATTCTTCTAAATAAATGGTGGCATCTTTTAATTAGCAGAGGAAGTTTGGACATTATGTGACTCTTGACTGGCATGGCACAGTACTTTCTTGTCATTATTCCTCCTACTCTAACGCCTCCATCTCATTTTCTTCCTTTTGATGGACAGGAATATCAGGAGTCCACCCACCTGGAGCAGTTTGTGACCCGGTTCTTGCTGAAAGAAACGACCAATCAGCTTTATTCACTTCAAAGCTCTCTCGAGTGCGCCATGGAAACCACAGCCGAGCAGACCCGCCAGGAAAAGTAAGCACAAATCTTTCAGACATACAATTAGTGGAAAGATTATATAGTACAATGGCACCTATAATTACATTCTTACATCCAGTGTGACAATTGTGACACATTTTAGATTCAATTATGCTTTCTTCTAAGGTGTAGTCCAACAACACAGGGAAGGATACAGGCAAGGAACACAGGTTCCTTGCCTTTATTCGTAAAGACCAGTCCTGTTATCTATAAGGATTTTTTTTATTTGATCGCTGTGTAACCATCCTATGGGAATTACATGCATGGAGGTGAATAAAAGGGATTGCGTAGACTTGAGAGAAACAAAACATGGTGGCCAAAAGCAACAAAATACAAGGAAAGACGTTTTAATGTTGTGGGTTCTGAAATCCAAATGACATGAATGTCAACATATATTGCAAACAGTAGTAAAAAAAAAAAATATACAGTAGTTTAAAACTCATGCTCACCACCATGAAAAAAAGAGAAAATCGTGTCTCTGTGCACGAATCAATAGATTAAATAACGTTGCCGTTTCACAAACTGCATGAGACTGGGTTGCATATTTACAGGCTTCTCGTTATAAAAATGAGTCCCTGAAAAAAAACGTTGTTTTTAACAAAACTCATGGAGGTAAAGTTATCTTAATTAGCCTGGTAGCTACAGGTCATAAAATCTGCTAACAACATACAGATTTAAACCAACAAAATCAATGATCCTCCTAGAAAGGGTTAGAAGCTTTTTTTTCTGCCTCTTTCTAAAATCAATTAACTATTATATTTGTCTACATTATTTCCCCAGTTGAAAAATGGTCGCAAAGTATTTCAACATTTATCAAATGCAGCTCTTTTGCAGCATTGAACAGCATTTCTCAGCAATAATCATGGTTTTGTCCACATGTTTTCGCTTGAGTTCAGTTTAAAAGGATCGTTGTAACCGTTTTCTCACCATGACCATGTTTACACTTTCAGTGGCAGAAAATGATGGGCTTTGAAAATTGACATCTTAGAGTCTCTTCCTTTCTTTTCCTTCCTTTCCTCACCTACCGCACTATAAATGTTTCTTCCTCATTTCCCCTCTCATGTAATTTCAAAGTGTGACTGTCCCTTGCTCCCAGAGCAGCTTCTTCTCCTCCAGCATCTGTCTCTGAATTGCCACACTTGAATAATTTCCCTGTGAATCTGAACGCAACACTCTGTTCTTCCAAACATCGAGAGGATCTAGTTGTTTCTCTGGTGGATTTAAATTAGTTTCTGGGGTCATTTTTTGTGTGAACAGGGGAAAACAGGAGGTCAAATTCATGGATGCAAGGTATGACTCAGAGCTGAGCAGAGCTTTGTGTTCATAAGTTGTGTGGTTGATTTCAAAAGTAATATTACTTTCCTCTTGGTAATTTGTTGTTAGTTTCCCAATAGATAAGATTATTTTCTTTAATGCATCCTTGGCTTTTAAAACTAAATCTGAGATGGAAACAGAGTAGGTGAAACATGGACAAAAAGGTCCTGGATCTTTTAGCCAAACAGTTTGCTCTTTGTCTTCCTCCCTTAAGTTGACATAAAGCCTGTGGTAGGAACATGTAAAGGCTGGTGATCCTTTACTGATCACCCTGAGGTCTTCTCAAAATACGGGGCCGAACAACATGACAACACGAAGAAAAATTTTAGGTGATGTCACCCTGCAGCTGCATGTACCTTGTCACTGGCATTAGCATCACTGTCAGACCAACTCAACATACAAATATAACGTCAGACTTGAGCTGATAATTCTATTCATGAGACTGTGTGCTATGGTCACCTGGTGCCATCTTAAATTTCAAAACATCATCCCTCCCTTTTTTGTCCTCTTTCTTTGGCACAAATGAGTCAGACAATAAACTGTTCTAAATGCACTTTCTTCTCAGGTTCTATTTTGTTGTTGTTACAAAGTCACATTGTATGTAAGCCAAAAAAATTGTGGGATCCATCTGTTAATGTGGTGTGTGCAGTGAACCACAAGAACCACGGAACAACAGGTCATGTAAACTCAATGTTACTATTTTTACATTGTAATGCAACTGCAACAATGTTAAAAGAAAATAGGCTAAAATATGTTTGATGTTCGATAATTATCTCCCTGCTTGGACTCCAGACAGGGCCCACTGAAGCCAGAGGTTCTGTCCATCCAGTGGTCAGGTCGTCGCTCCAATCGGAGGCTTCAGAGAAACAGCAGCCTCTCTCCCAACAATCCTCTACTCAGTCTCGTCAACGCAGGTGGGTTTGAGTTATGTTGACTTGTAGATGCCAGAAGCAAACAAGCCAAGCACAGGAGGAAAGGAGGGAGGTCGTAGGTGTGCGAGATAAACTGACAGCGAGAGATTGAAGTGGAGAGCTTTGTTCTCAATGTGTACTCCTGTGTGTGGAACCAAAGCCATTGAAGGCTCTGGCACTTTACTGTTGCTCACGGCAGGTTTGAGTGTGGGAGATGTGAGACCTCAATGTCCCAACACCATGTGCTGTGAGTGTACAGTTTCACTCTCATTTTAAGTAAGAGGAACATTGAACATGATAAACATATCAGGTGCTACAGTATACAGTTAGATAATCCGCAAAGGGCCCCCTGGTTTATAATGCATAAGTGCACCAGCCTGCAGTGTGTTTGCTATGCTTGTTTGGCTCATAATGCATCGTTTGCAAGCATACACTTTCTCTCGTGCTGCAAACTGTCTAAACATTTTTTTGTCCAATATCAGGTAGTGTGAAAATCATTAAGCATGAATGAATACAGAAATGAACACAGAGTCATTTACCCCCAATGCAAATGGATTAAATGTTTTAAATTTGATTATGACTGACACAATTATGACTTTTTTAGACTATGTCTGTACTATTTGTTTGGGTGTACAATGGTATGTGCTGTTATTAATGTTTTTTTACTGCTGTATTTTTGTAACACATTTAGGATTTAGGGCCATCTTAATAAACTTGACCTCCACTGATAATGGATGATAAAGTTGGGTGGTATTATATTTTCAAAGACAATTCTTTTAGGTATGATATTAAATAGGTAAACTACAGTTCTCCGTTAGACCTGCATTACTACTTTACATTACATGTCATTTAGCTGACGCTTATCAGAAAATCTTTAAAAACGGGAGAACTTCCACACTTGGGAAACTACTTGCTTTTGAATTGGTTGCAGTTCCCCTCTGGTTCCATACGAGGGCGGTCACAGGCGAGTGCAGAATGAATGGAGGTCTATGGAGCGAGACCCCTCAAAATCCACTTTTCTCAGGATATAATTTTTTGTGTAGTAATTTGAATGTCCCATTCGCAATGGGGAGGAAAAGATAATACACATTGCTGGGGGTTAGATTTTTTTAAAGTCACTTTTTTCTTTTAAAAAGCCTTTTAAAATGTCAAGGACTTCACACAAGTCGTACAGCCAGAGATACTATGGCAAGCTCTGATTCACTTCCTTTTTTCTATCAAGGCATCAACAACACAGATGACAGGTTAGGCTCTCCCTGTCAATACACGTCATAGAAAGAGTTTTGGTTTGCTAATGTTTTAAGACCATGGCGAAATATTCACAAACACACACACACACACACACACACACACACACACACAAATACACACACACTTCGGATGCCATCAAGTGGGATTTCTGGTCGTAATCAGTCCTTTACTGACCATTCTTATATTTATTTTTAGAAAAACTTTTTGGGGCTTTTTTACTCCTATTCAGAGTGACAGTGGATAGACAGGAAAGGTGGGAGAAATTTAGAAATCTAGCTCCATAGTCTCCAATTCATTTGGCACCCGCTCCCTAGTGGAACTGGTGGTGACTGCAACCAAATTAGGTACAATGAGGTTTAATATACATATATATATATATATATATAGACATTGTTTTTTTTGTTTTTTTGACTCAGTATCTCAAAGCGTGGTTGCTTAGAGATTTGTGGCACAGCTGCAGAACTTCAATAAACTTTGATTACTGGCCTCAAAGCTTTTCTATTGATTGGCATGTCTGTACGTTGCATTACATGAAAGGAACCTTGAAATGCCTTCTGGGATGCCTCCATTATTTTTGAAGTATTAACAGTCATTGGAAAAAAATATGATTAAAATACAGTTGATATATGCAGCACCTTTCATCCCTTCCCCTTTGTTGTTGACTGTTTCTGTCTGAAACCCATCCTGTCTGTGTCTCCAGGTGTTTATGAGGAAGACAGCCAGTGGATGATCCAGGTCAACAGACTGCAGAGGCTTATTGACCGTCTAGAAAAGAAGGTAACTTACTTTCTTTAAACCTTTTTCATACTCTCCTCTCCTTCCTGTCTCCTTCCTGTCTCCTTCTTCTTTTTTACTTCTGTTATTTTTATCTTCGTCTGTCTCCTCTCACCATGGCGGCCATCTGGTCTTTACATCATTTTCTCAGATTTGCCACAAATTATGGCAAGTGGATTTACAACATAGTCAACAAATTATGTCAACTCAACAACACCCTCCCACGTGTGAACGCATACACATATGTACAGTACACGGGAAATATCCGCTGCACACAAACTCTCTACTATCTGAGTGTGTTGAACGTGGCATGAAATCTGATATCTGATTTGAAAAGTTTGATTTTTCTTAGTTGTTTAAATTACAAGGCTACATTTTGCAAACACACATTATACACACAAGGAAATAAAATATTTATCGGAGGGGAAGAATAAAAAAAGAATTCTACTACACAAAGACAGCAATGTTTACTTTCTTATCCTGTCTTCTAATAATTAATAATATATAAATGGCTGATTCTACTTACAGACAGGAGTTGAACAGTTATGAATAATCAGTCATTACATGTGAACCATTGATAATGATCAAAGGTAGACATTGCTTTAATTTAATGTCCCAAGCCAAAAAAATGAGATCCACTTTGGTAGATGACAGTTTAAACAGAATAAGTCTTTAAAGCAGCAATAATCTATGTTTTTATATTTATATGTATCCTTTACATGTCTGCTGCCCCCTAGGATCAGTCATTGCAGGTTTAAGAAATATAGACAAAGGTTGTGCCAAACAAAGAGCTAAGTTTGTTACTATTGGGGCATCATATCATTATGTTCATCAGTATGATGTTTGTTCTGCAGGAGATTCGTCTGGAGCCTGTTGAAGAGGAGGTCTTGGAGAGCAAATCGGTTTGTTTGCTGACTTTAATCTACTTTTCTACTGTTTTAGCTGCGGTGCCGTCCACTCTGTGTCACTCTGTTCTCACCTAATGGAGTTTTACTGAAAGAGAGGCCACACTGATAATATTAACCATGCAGTGGTTGCCATAGCAACAACAGGGCTGAAGCTTGACATAAGCATATTCTTTTCTTCTTTAATCTCTATGTTTAAGGCTCAGTATTAGACTTGGAAGTATGAGGATGTTTGAGGAAGAGAGTGTATATTTGAGTGGGTATTGGGGTATATATAAATACACTATAAACACTATAATAACAGGACATAGATATATTTGTTTTAGCCACCCATGTGTGTGTAAACCTACTGGCTCATTATAAAGTCCTCCAGGCTTGTACTTGTGTACAGTGTGGGTGTGTTTTTAACTACACAGCATGCAGGTGTTTATGTGCATGTTATCACTCCCTGTCATATCAATTCTTGGCTGAAAGACTGTAGCTGACAACACAGCAGACCAATCCAATCACTTGCAGAAGGATTTCTCATCATGAAGAGACAGGACATTCATAGTAGAAGATTCAAGATGCTTTATTGTCACTATCATACACTATGTAGAAGCGAAACAGTAGAGATGCTATTACTATAAAAGTTTCATAAAGACATAGCTAAAATTATTCACAAATAAAGGAATTAAGATAATACGAGAGAGTTTCCTTTTTTTTAAGATAATTTGCAGAGTTTGATTCCAAAATAAGGAAACCAATTGTTACGTTTGAAGAAAGGTTAAGATTAATTTATTTTAAGACCCTTCATTACTAAGTATTGTTGGACACACATAGACATTTTTTAACAACTGAAAACAAGTTTAGGTTACTTTTTTTTTTTTTATCAAAAAGATGTGTGGGGGAAATTTCCATTTCACTTAATTCAGTCATTTAAAAATTTCACTCAAAAACATGTGTTTTTTAGGGGCAACCTCTAGCTCACCCAGTAAAGTGTGCGCCTCATGTAGGCTGAGTCCTTGGCAGCGGCTGGGGTTAGAGTCTGACCCGCAGTCTTTTGCTCCATGTCAACTCTGTCCAGTTAATTGCGTAAAAAAGCCTAAAAAAATGAATCTGCCAGTTAATCTTGTAACTGTTTTGTATGGAAAAGAACCCACTATTCCGAAAACCAAATAGATCCAGTTTGATATGTTATCAAAGAGAGAAGAGTTCAAATGAAATCATCATGGTTATTAGTATCACACTTTCTACACCAGAAGTATCACAGCACATCAGCACAAATGAAACCATGCATATAAATACTACACTGTCATATCTCATGCACACGTCTAAGCTTTTGTGTGAATTAATCAATGTGTAATTGATGTGTTACTCTTTGTGCATGTGTGTGTGTGTGTGTGACACATCATACATTATTAACACAGACACACACCTTAGGCCAATAGGCAGACTATTCACTTCCTGTTGCCATCAGCTTCTCTGCCTCTGTCAACAATTCCTCATCAGCCACGGGAAATTATTAGCAGGCTTTTTATTATAAAAAGTCTTCCTGTTTCTTCTTCCCTGCTGTTCACACTTTTGTATCACAACATTCAGATGCTCTATTTTTGTTCATTATCAAACTGTAGGAAAAGATTATTTATGTCCCAGTGTTCACCTGACAGATTTGCATCAATCGCCAGTTTTCTGTTAACCCACTGAGTCAGTGTGAAACACTGCCAGATTTCTGAACGTCCTTTAGCTATTTTAGACTCTCTCTCTCCACCAGAAACAAATCCTGACCTTCTGACTTTGCACATGTTCACATAAGTGTGTGACTGTATGTGTGTTTCTTTGTGCCTTGTCTTTAAAGCACATCCTGATAGTCCAGAGGCAGCTGTCGGTGCTGGAGGACGAGCTGGAGGAGTTTCGTTTGGCTCTCAGACAGTACATGGAGTGTGCCTGCGCCCAGACTGGATGTCTACAGTCAGTTTGTATTGTTTTTGTTCATGTTGTACCCCAGTTTTTTTTTTTACTGCATGATATTTGTGTTCTTTCTAGTTTGTTACATTTTTGCCAAAGCTTTTGATGAAGAGGGTCATGGGAATAAAAGAGACATCCAAAAGAAAAAGGAAAAACACAATACAGAAACAACACATTCTGCAGCATAATGTGTAGAATAATGATACAAATCAGCATGGATTTACATGATCCCCTCTGCAACTAAGAGTTTTGCGCATTGTATTCAATGTAGAAATCAAGGATCTACACTGTATGTTAATAGTATATTCCTATGATAATCTCAGAAAACGTCCTAATATTACAAGCAACATTGAATCAATCCTGAAACTTTAAAATAGAAACATCAGTAAAATGGCTTTAAGATGTTTTGCCTCTCCTGTCAAAACTAAAGGATTTAGTGTAGCATCAGACCACAACACGTTTGTTCAATAGATAAAATAATTTTGTTTGGTTTTTATTTCAAACATTAGAAAAAAACCTGATGCTTTGAATTGGGTTTCAGAGGAAATCCAGTAGTTCAAAGGACAGTATGACATTTACTAGTTTAGTCACGCCCATTTCTCTAAGTACTTAGTCATGTTTTGCTCATTTTAAAATGAGACAAAAACCCTCTGACAAACACTATATAATCATAATAGATAGATAGATTCCCATTGCCTGCTCCCAGTGAGTGTGGAAAACAGTCCAGACACAGAGGCTTTGCTAAGGGACATGATGTTGCACACTAATTAGTGATTGCATGACTTGTGCTCTCTCCTGTTTTGCATTTGGCAGCATCGCAGTTCAGCGGCTGGCGAATGAATCACGCTTCATTCTCTATGAATTCTGGGAGCACAACAACGTGTGGAAGAAGTAAGTATTTCGCCTGCACAATATGCAGCACGTCTAATTTACCGTGGCCTGTTCAAATAACCCCCCTCCAATTATGTAAGTTCTTTGCTCAGCTTGAACTCGCTGAGAGGTCTGGTTAACACTGCATTTGTGAGGCAAAGCTAATGAGGAAAACAAGAGTGTCAATGCATCAGCATGAGCAGAGATACAGAGAGAACCAATTAGTCTAGTTTGTTATTTTCTGTGGTAAATATTCAAATGAACTTTAATGTTCCAATGATACAACAATGCACATACTCTGCTGCTGGGACTTTCAGGATAGTGACACACTAATATAAATACTCCAAGGGAGTATA
This sequence comes from Etheostoma cragini, assembly GCF_013103735.1. NCBI lineage: Eukaryota > Metazoa > Chordata > Actinopteri > Perciformes > Percidae > Etheostoma > Etheostoma cragini. Next base: position 13,484,390 of record NC_048420.1, on the reverse strand, counting down.
TCATTGATATACTGTAATTCTCTTTACTGAAGTTATCCCAACATACTAGGACATGCAGATTAGTGCACAGAATACTCCAACCATTCCATGCCAAAATGTCAAATGTCAAATAACATTCCATATGAATTATAATATAAAAGGAAATATTTACATGGAAATTACGTGTTGATTCAGCTTATTTGTGATTTAAAAAATCAGTAGTAGAAGAAGTGCTCAGATCTTTTACTTAAGTTAAAGTAGCAGTACTACAGTGTAGAAATAGAAATACTCTGTTACAAGTAGAAGTTCTGTAAAAAATAAAAGTACAAACGTATTTGCATCAACATGTAATTGGGTGCATCCGTTTCTTGCCCATTCAATTGGCTAATAACATCAAAGCAAGTGCTTTAAGTAGTACTCATTATGCTGAATGACCCATTTTAAATTGAAACATATAATCATATACCCTATATAATCATATATATTATATTACCGGCTTATGATTAGTGATGCATTAATGTGTGCAATACTTTAATGTTGCAGCTGGAAAAGGTGGAGCTAATTTGAATATTTTATATACTGTGTGGTTGCTAAATTCAAATCCTATGTTATAAGTTGATTTAAAATTTGTATTAATTATCTAAATCTGCAAAGTAACAATTAACTACGTTTTCATATCAATGTTGTAAAAAGTAAAATATTTACCTCTAAAATGTGGTGGAGTAGAAGCATAAAGTCCAAAACTTGGAAATAATCAAGTCAAGTACACATACTGCAAAATTCTACTTAAAGAGAAGCAATTTAACTACTTTTCTGGTCCTAGTTTTTGACTCTTATATAGCAGCCTGACATGTTCCGTTATCTGCAGCTGCTTCAATCCTTTGGTGTTGTTTAACATGACTACCGGTATACAACATTATAAAAAAAAAACAGAAAAGACCCAAAGCATGAGATTTGCTCTTTATGTACAGTACTTGTGGAGTTACTCGTTTTAAAAAGAGAATAAACCAACAGGCTGGTAAAACAGGCAGGTAAAGATAATGGCATTGTAAATATATGCTAGGCAGCATTAACACTTATGGAGTACTTCAACGTTAAAGTGTTTTAATCAAACATGCAAACTCTGCTGCAAAGGTTGGTCAAATTGCAGTGGACTGCTGGGGTGCCAATACTACATTTTTAGTTGTTATGTTTGCAAACCAGATTCTTCAAAATGCTTCATAAGGTATGTAAGTAGATAATTAAATTAGGGACTTCATTTTACTGTTTCAGGGATTTCAATTAGTTGACTTTTGATAGCCAATAGCCTTGCAAAATTCTGTCATGAATAAGTGGGTTAACAAACATCCTTATCCATGACTACCAGTGAGTGAATCTTCCTGTTTTCTTCTGCACAGTCACCTGCAGACCAACTACAGTAAGACCTTCCAAAGGGGGAACGTGGACTTCCTGGAAACTCCTGAGAGCATCACCACCATGCTGGTTCCTGGTAAGAACTTTACTAAAGCTCCTGTCTGACTCTCTACCCACATCACACTCAAACCTAACACATCTAATAAAATCGATACAACTTTCACCTCACCCATCTTACATGTCTAAAGGGTAAGCTCCCCAGCCTCAGGTGCCCTTTGGTACATCTATCATCAATCACAAAGACACGCTGTGCAGACAAACGATCCTCCAACCCTCGGCATGAGCAAGATTTTAAATTCTAGTCAGAATGCCAACTACATCTCACGGCCTTCCTCGGGATGAGGTTGATTGCTTATCTTGGAAAATAATCTGTTTATGTAACTTAATATTTATGATATCAAAATAAATGACAAAACTTTAAAGTTAGAATCTAACTTTTGTCAATCTGCACAACAATTGAGCAAACTCTGGAGGAATGCCATGAGGAGAAGGAAAACTGGAATTATACCTCTTTAAAGCTAAACAGTCAGATAATTATTTATTTATTTTTAATTTTTTTATTTTTTTTACTTTTCATTGTTCTTCTTTTATTCTTTTTGTCATTTTTTCCCCGCACTTGTTCCGAGCAATGGTCTTTGTGTTGTTTTTTCTACACTATAACATGAAATTGATCTTAATTCAGTCTCACAAGCATCATTACCCGCTTTACATAACCAGCCACACGCAGTACACATGGCAGTGCTGAATAAATGTGCCATAGCTTACACAAATACACACAGCCACAGAGGAGAACATGCTCAGTTTGTCATTGATTGGGGTCATTTTTTAGGGTCATTTTTTTTCTTCTTCTGTGCCTCCTCAGCCTCATGGTGGGTCCTCAACAACAACTGAAAGTGTTGACGGGCACCCTTCACAGATCACCACTGATGACTGCAGAGAGCACCATCTATCAACACATTAGGAAGACCACAGCACACACACACACTCTTGAAGTCATGGTGATTAGTATTTATGACTTCCTTCATAGTTATAGGTGGTAATCTGAAATAGTCCACATGTTTGTATACACTCCTAAATGATGCTTTGACGTCCTAAAAGCAATGAGCTCATCAAACAGAGACCCATCTGATGATCTAACATCATCACTGTGTTTGATGTGACAGCATCTGTAACCCAGGGTAGGTCATGAGAGCTGTGTGTGTGTGCGTGTGTGTGTGTGCATTTGTGTGAGGGAGAGAGAGAGTGAAGGACAGACATAATTGTATTAATTGTAGCAGCTCTGGGGAGCTAATTAAACCATTATTCTGTTGTGTATTCAATGTGTGAAATAAGATTTAAAAAAAAAAATCTGTTCATCACAAATAAAGATGATATATTGTTGTGTAAATCATGTGTATCTCCTTTTCACTCTTTATGTGGAAATTACCTACACGTTTTTTATTTAGCCTGGTTATTGGTTTGTTTTGTTTATTTGGTGATGCAAATTTGGAAAGGATGGATGTTTAATTTGTAATCTGACTTGTGTGTTTGCAGAGTCAAAATGATGGTTTAATTTGAGATTATAAGTATTTCAATGTGACAAAAAGTTAACAACATGTCATTGTTGGTCTGTATTCACCTCCTAACGGTATTAGACCATAGCACACACTCTTAAAGCAGTTTTAAAGCTGACCATAGTGCTGCAAATGCAAAGGTTTGCCTATTGCACCACCATGTGGACAGATAATGTCCAGCTGGCGTGTCCCTTAAGATTTACAAGAGACATCACGCCCTGGTAAAAATCTTGCCGTCAACCTTCCTGTAACTTTAAAGAGCTGATTTCAGGAGCATACAGTACATCATTGATTTTATTGACATTTAAGTTAAGATAGGTGGGTGTGGAAGAAAAGTTCTCTCAGGTCCAATTCAGGGGCTGGTTCAGACCAGAATTAGGCTCTGGCCAGAGTGTCACACAATGCTAAAGGAATCAACAGAATAAACATTCTCTCACAGTGAGGGCGATTTGCATAAACCCAATACCGTCTGCTCAAACTAAAAAAGTCCTTCCACTAATCTGCATCATTAGAACTGGAGGATGAAGGAAGAAGCCTGCTTCATTAATCCTGCTAGTGCAAATTCAAGTTGTTTACTCTGTTGTCTCACACACACACACACACACACACACACACACACACACACACACACACACACACACACACCACACACACACACACACACACACACACACACAAACTGATTAGATGTGTATCCTTGCTGCAGAAAGAAATGCTCTTGACGCTGAGGCAGACTTCAAACCAGCATACACTAACAGTTTGTCAGTTAGGTAAAATAGTTTTCAGCACAGAAGGAATGTCATTGAGTCCACCAAGGACTTGATCAGTGAACAGAAAGAGAATATTAAAATGAGACTAAAATTTTTTAGATAATTCATTTTTCTTCTACCTGAGAATCAATACCTTCTGGTCACTCAACTTTCATCAGGACATATGTTAGCTTATAATGATATGCATTAAAGCACACTATTATTTTGTTGTCAGTTTTTGTAATATGTATAATAATAATAATAATAATGTTTTTAATATGTAGTATTTGTAAAGTTTCTTATTTATTTGGACCTAGGGACCTAACAGGAGTGGAAGAAGTATTGAGATCCATTGCTTGAGTAAAAGTATGAATACAACAATGTAACAAAATAGATTAAGTGTATTCAATTGATAAATGTGAGTAATATCAGAAAACTAAGTAGTGAAGCTTAAAGTTCCAAAAGTACTTTTTGAGAAAAAGTACTCTTTTTTTTAATGCTATTGTATAATTTGTATTACAGGATTATTTTTAATGACGTTATTGCGTAAGCAGCATTTTAATGTTGTAGCTCGTCTAGTTATAAAATGCTTAATTATATATTGTTAGATCGTTTAATCTACAGTGATGTATCCCATTTTCTAATATCTATTTTTCACACAAAAAAAAATAATCCGACATTAACCGTAGCTATTAAATAAATGTAGTGGAATAAAAAAAGCTGCAATATATTTTACCCTGTAATGTAATAAAATAAATGGAAATAATGGAAAAGTAAGTTTCTCAAAATTACTTTAAGTACATCCTGTTTGTATGAATCTTATATTTCTTCACAGCCATTGAGCAGACAGAACAATACAGGCAGTTTTTGCATTTTATTGATAAATTATCATTTTTAAAAAGACCCAAGAGCAATCTTCTTCTTTCACCGCTCACTACAGTTTTCCAAGTACTGAATTTGAACCATGTACAAAGAGGTTTTTTTAACATTATTTTCTGCTTCATCATCATCATCATAATCATCACATTCAAAACAAGGTTAGAAGTTTGAGCTGTGGCCACCGGTAAATGTCGAGGGACTGGATGCTGACGTATAGCGAGAGTGTTCACCGGAGGTCAGAGAGCGGCGATTATAAGCGGGGGGGAGAAGGATGAGGATTTACATTCTAACTTACAGGCAGAAGGAGCAAAGACAGGAGCATCAGAAGCTTTAGCTACCTCATTGACAGGGCAGAAACAAGTCAACATGCAAACTAAGTCACCATGATGTGGGATAATTTCCCACTAGTGAGAAGGCAACAGAAATGCAGTGAAGAACATAGGGAGGCACGGTTCAAAAGAACTCAAATAAAAAGGGTTATTGCCATTGTAAGTTCAAAGCTGCATGGCACCAGAAAAAAATAACACTTTGATTTAAAAAAAAAAAAAAAAAAAAAGCTCCTGCTGATCTTTTGCTCGTCTTGACTAATACTGGGCAGCAAAGTTGGCACACATGGGTATTTAAGGATACTTTTAAAAAGTGATCATTTTGAAAGTTAAAATCATAATGCAATACTATGTCAGTGTACGTAGGCAAGGTAAATGGTTACAATACAATATGGGTATGCAGCTTTCTGTAGCAGGAGTTAGACTAGCAGCAAAACAACATACAATTGCATATAATCGTAGTGCAATGGGTAAACTTTTCTTAGGAGGATGTCTCATCTTGGTCTGGTCAGTAACAATAGAAATCAATTGCTGAAAAACAGAAAAGACTGACACTGGTCCAGTGAGGCCAAATCCAACCAGGTTGCTAAACTAACATTTCTTTCGTTTGTTTTTTTAATCTAAATCTTGGCATTCATTAATAAAAAAAAAGAAAAGATCACATTTTTTTTTCATGTTCTGGATTCTGGATTTTGGAGGATTTCAGCCAAACCTGGGAAGGATTTGAGTACTTATGGACTACAGGAGGACTGATAAATAAACTTTAGATTTGTTCAGCAAGTCAAAACTGTTTTGAACATTCCAGACACAAACCCAACAAGATACATCTCCAACATACACCTCTTTAACACACTCCTGTCCAGTCGCTCTGCAGATCTTCCACTCTGCTGAAGATGGCCGGTTTGAAATCTAAACAAGATGGAAAAAAAACTAAAAGTGTGGTTTGTTTTTTCCAGCCACGCAGGGCCGTGCAGAGTTGTGCCGAGCCCGCTCTAGGCAAAGCTATTCTCCGGGTAGCTGACTTTGATAGCACCCCAGTAGCAGGCTCGTATCAGACAGATGAGACCCAGCAGGTAGGCAAACGCCCAGGACACGTAGGTGGCGTTATAACGATTGGCAAAGTCTCGAGTACCAACCTGTTGATCCGGAGAAGAGAAAGAGAACATGGGTGAACTATTAACAAGAACAAGAATAAAGACTAAATAAACTTTTATCTTTATGGAGAGAGATTAATAAAAGACCTTAGTCTATGTATCAGTGATGTGATCCACTTCATCAGAAAAGTTGCAGGGAAATTTAAATGAATTGCAACAAGCTCAGTAACCTCGAGTTAAAATATTAGCGACTGTAATACCATGAGATTATTATCAAGTGACTATGATTAGACCAAGTTGTGAAAGTCTGATGTGACTCTTATATACTGTGCAAAACTGAACAATATGTAGTTGTTTGTACAAAATAGTTTTTGTTTACTCAACAGTCCAGAGGCTTAACAGGCCAAAGGGAATTTGATGCATTAAATGCTGTGATTTAAAGTTTCTCAGGTCGGCCAACCAGCGTCTATTGGAGATTTCCTGAACTCAAAACTATGGATAACATATGCCGGCCGGCCGGTCGGTCTGGATTGCCAAGACATTTAAAAAAAAAAAAGGCATTTGTGTACCCCGAACATGATTGCAACTGACTTGATGATTCCCTGACTTTCCACAAGTGCCACCACGAGGTTCCATTTTTGGGGGTTTTGAGTAAAATATTAAAATATTGGATATAACTGCCTGAAATTCTACACCCATATTGTTCCTCTCAGGAGGAATTGATCTTGCACCATCATCAAGTCCTTTGATTTATGCCCAAACACCATCTAAAGTAATGGCGTTCCCATCATCCTCAGCTGTAATTTGTGTTAAGTGCTAGTTAGTAAATGTTAGCACGTTAACATGGTAAACTATACCTGCTAAACATCAGCATGCTAACATTGTTATAGTGAGTATGGTAGCATTAACATTCAGCACAAGTACAGCCTTGCATAGCTGCTAGTGTGAAAATTCTTCATACTCACTTATAGTCTCGCACTTTCTTATGTTTTGTTTTTTTAAATGTTACTTCTGTTCTGTCACTTCCATTTTATTGCTCTTGTGTTTGTTACTGTCCTGTCTGTGATATTTCCTGCTAAATGCTTTCATTATGAAGCACTTTGCAATATCTGTTTTGAAAGCACTACACACCATACATCTTTACTTAAACAGTTTAAACAACACAAACAAGACAAAGACCGTACTTACTGTTAAACCCACTCCGATGAAAATGCAGATCATTCCTACAGTAATATAAGCACAACAACGCCTCCTAGGGAGCGCGCTGCCAACAGAGGATCTGCAGAAAGAGAATGAAAAGAGAAACAGCTCATCCTTCTGTATTTGTATTGTTATATGGCTATGTTTCAAAAATAAATAAATAAAAAACTTAAAATTGAGCTTAACTATTTCAAACTTCAGTATGAGTAAACAAACGTTTGGAAACATTTTGAGGTACAAAAATGGTTAAATGGTTTGCATTCTGATATTTACTGATACGACTTTATCCCATTTCCCAGGAAAGAAAATCTATCTCTTCCTCTTTTCAAGTAACCATGAAAGTGCCAGAGGTCAGTCACAACTTAAATTTCATCCATACTCCAGTGACTGCACTAAAGCACAAGACTGACATAAGTTTTTTGTTTTGCTTCACCATTTCTTTACTTTTTCCCCCCTCTCTGCTCTCACATGCCTCTCATGTGACGGGACTCAAGCATTCTTCAGGAATTCAGATGGCTTATGGGAAGCCTGATCACCTGATTTATTATTTCTCTTACTCTCTCCTTTTGGTGTCAGGTTTTGTCTCTGTTCAACTCTCTGTTTACATCTGTGCCACCTGAGCATATTATTCATTTCAACTGTGACCATATATGGAGCAGACCTCTTTTTAAAAACTATTTTTTTAAAGACTTAAGCACTGGACATCACTTGCAAAACCGGAACTAATCAGGCAAAGAAAAAAAAAACTGCCCTACAACACTTTATACATGTAATTGGGAGATTTTCTTCTGTGAAGTGCTACTTTACCAAAAGTTATCAGTTCCTTATAAGCATTCATGTAAATATATTTGACTCCATGTTACTTCATCTGTTAATGTTTTGACTTCTGTTACAAAGGAGAAAAACATACAGACTAAGAAAATACGGATGGAAAGATATAGAAAACAGAAAAGATAATGAGACACTGAGGTGAAAGGTAGAAATGAAGTCAAAGATTGTTACCATTACTATTTGCAACAAACAGATTATAATGGTTTAATGGCCTCCCAGAACAGTATAGGCTTGACAGAATACAAATCCCATTGTATGTTGTAGTGCTCATTATATGATGACAACACATTTAAATTAAAAGCACTTTGTTACTCCTGACTTCTGAAGAGTTTTTTTCCCGGAAGAGAGATCTTTTCATCACACATTTTATTTGTAAAACTCTGGGAGAGGACAAAGGAAGTTTTTTTGTTTGCAATGTAATCTTTTACGTATTATGTAAAAAGTAAAATTAAATTAAATCATGTTGGAGTTATTTTTCTTTCTGACAACTTTTGTAGGAAATTAAGATAAGTAGATATAAATAGAGAAAAAGACAGAGAGATGTAAATTGAGATATTGTCAAAATATTAAATAAAATATAAGGAAAGATGGCAGAAGAGGTACAGGGCAAGACAGTGACAACCACAGAGATATAGAAAAGGCAGATGCAGTAATAAGAAAGAGATGCAAAGACAGCAACTTGTTTTGATGTAGGGTGTTTGTTGTCTCAGCATCACTGCCTGCCCTGTGTAGCTACAGTAATACCATCACTTTCAGTCAAACCTTTCAATGCCCTCCCACCACCTCTCAACCCTGTGACCCTCCTATCCCATTACATGTATTGAGGCCAGGCTCTAATTCCTGTCACGCATCTAGCTTAGCCTCCATCACCTCCACTCCCCTCTCCTTACAAAAACTACAAAGTCCATAAAGTAAGTGCTTGAAAACCTCACCAGCAACAAGAGCTGAACGTTAAAACTACGAGCTGTATCCCACCAAACCACAAACCTACACGAATGAGTGTCTATGCCAACGCTTTTAGTGGAAAGTTAGTGATTTCTATGTTTTAAAATGTTCTGATTCCTCTAATAGTAGTTTGTTTTACTTTAAAGACCACAAGACCTGCAAATCATTTAAACTTTACATCACAATTAACCATTTTCAAAACTAGGTTTAATGCGTTTGAGAAAATCTGATTTTTTTTTTTTTAATGGCAGCCATTGGCTTATTTCTGCATTTAATATAAAAACAAACCCTTCACCCTTATAGCCACTTCACAGTGAACATCCAAGTCTGCATTAATATAAATAAAAGTTACATTACAACTATGACACCAAAATTTTAAATCAGTCTGCAAAACTAACAACAACTAACAATAATGTAACTTTGACAAAAACAACACAGACTTGATGTTCACTGGGATGATTGTAGACGTTAAAAAAGTCTGCTAAATGATTTTTACACTTCACATGATTAAAATTAAAAAAAAAAAAAAAAGGCTGCCTGCAACAGTCAGAAAAAACATCCAAAAACTGAAAGTAGTCAGCTGAAATACATGAGTTGAAAACACACTGCTACAATGATTCACATTGTCACCTTTGTGTACTGAGTTAGATGGAGGTTTGATGGACTCACATTTTTTTGCAGTGCGGACACTTGGCTAGCGTGTTAAACCGAAGCTCCATCCACTGTGAGGAAACAGAAGAAAAAATGCTGTTAAGGTAAATTACGGAAGCATCCACACATGCACATGTGAACACAGAATGTAACAACACTATAATACAAGTGTATTTTTATAACAATCAACACAAGAACTACTGGGAATGATTGACATGATCAGTTATTATGACAGTCTGACACTTGTAAATGTTTTTATTCTGTCTTTGTGAAAGAATATATCAAAAAGTGTGCTAAATTAGCATTTAGAATTATTGTTATATTATGTTAGTTAGGATTGTTTAAATACAATTGTTTCATTAAGGGTGTTAATAAATTAAGGTACTACTGACACAAGTTTAATATGCAACTTTTGACTTCTGGCTTCAGAGAACCATTGAAAAATTCAATTGAAATTCAGGCCAAAGCTTTGATTTAGATTTTTGATCAGCTTTGATTCTAAGCCAATTTTATATTAAAAATCTAATTCACCTCTCTTTAACTGAAGCTCTATTGAAAGCCAGATGCGTACAAAGTCATATTATCACCAGTGTAAATAAGGCCACAGATTGAACTGGAGCAGGTTAGGCTGTTGTTAATATGTCCACCAGTATGACCAGCTTTCTCAACCTGTTGTTGTGCTGGGGGAGAGCCATCGCTGGGGATGCCAGACATTGGCTGGGATGACATGGCGTCCTCACTGCCCTACAGATGTCGCAAGCGACAATGTGCACAAGTTTAGAGGACAATAGCACTGATTTTGACATGCATGTCAGAATCACACCGACTCAATATCTCAGGCTCTGCACCTTCTTCCTTCAATGAGACACCTTGCAGTTCCTTTTATAAATATGAAACATGACAAATAGAGGTATAAACCTCCATAAAAGCGAACACGTCAAATTACTAATCTTCAACACAGGGTGTAGGAAGACAATTTCATTTTAAATGGGAATAATCAGAAAAAAAGGCTGCAACCACACTGCTATTAGGTGTTAATGAGCAAGACGAGGAAAGGAAATATGCCCCAAATGCATGACAGCCACTTGCAAACATCAAACTCTGTTTTCATTTCAACAAATAAAAGATCAACAGGAGGAGAACATCTTATTAGCTGTGTGCTTTGGATGAACTTAAATAAGCCATGCACCTCAAAACTATGTCCCTATTGCCATCATCAAATTCTGTAGTGAAGAATACGTTGTGGTTTTTCTCTCTAGATTAATATTATGCACGTACCAACAACAGCACAGCAACACAATTCTGCATAAACAACTCTGTGATTGGGTAGATTGGTTGTCTTGGTGGGTTTACGTACGAGAAAGGTGTTGCCACAGTGACCGCAGACCACCCTCATCCCTTCAGGTTGGATGGGCAGTGCCGGCTGGGCAGGTTGCTCCTCTGGGATAACCATCACCGGGCTCAGGTTGATTATGCGTCTGCTGTCGAAGGAACAAAGAGATGGACAAGCTTACATTTACAACCAATCCAAGACTGGATTGTAAACGTTTTTGATGACATGAAACTTCAGAAAGGGCTTGATTTGCCATGTAAAAATGGACTTTTCTCGCTAAACGGACTGAACATGACTGCCTGCTACCTACCAGTTTGGTCGAGGACATCCTATCCTCCTGGACGTGTCTTTACAAATGAGCAGGCAGTTACAGGGACACCTCACATATTTCTTCCCTGTTGGGGGGTTCTTGATGGGCTGGAAGGCAACATAACAGAATCTGTTTAATACAGAACGCAAAGCCATAAAATAGGGGAGCAGTTGGTTTAAAATGGGTGACATAGCAGAGCTGTTCAGAGCTAACAGGGTGTAAAAAGTATGGGGATTGCCTTAAATCTAAAAAATATATATTACTTCACCTATCAGCTCCAAATGTCCATATTATGTCCTCTGACATGCTGTTTTTGTCATTTTTTTAGTCTCTGTATACAAGATTCTGTGCTGTTTATGTCTACACACATTGGGCTTGCCAATGGCGTAAACTTTTATTACAATAATACATTTTATTCATTCAACACTTATGTTACATATTTGTCACATATGTATTTCATATTCAAACTGTATACACACATAAATACACACCTGCTGACAGCTTTGAATAATTTTTTCCCAGTAGCAATTTAGAATGTTGTTGTGATTGGAATTAGACGGTATTGAGAAATGTTTAAGTTATGTAGAGTAGTTGTTCACAGGATGCCTGATGCACATCATTTCAGCTTTAGATTTATATCTGCTGTGTTTGGTGAACCTGAGCTGAAATAAGATGCAACAACTGAAGGCCACATGCTATTAATTAAGCAACGTTTGGTCCAGTGTAATAGAATATTATATGGTGAGTTGATATATAAGCACAACAAATATCAACCAGTGGAAATTGCTTTTCCCACCCGGGTGCAATGACAGCGATTCATCCTCCTCCGTGTTTCCACTGACAGCTCAATCAAAGCTCTCAGATAGACACAGGGGGAAACATTTGAGCCATATGGAGCACTTATCACTGGACTAAATAATGGATGTGACAGATGTCTACATCCACATCTGAAAAGTAGACAATGTCAAGATGAAAAATAGTCAAAGAATTGGCCTGCATAGAAAATGGTGTCTCTCTTGATAGTCCGACAAATTCCATGTTTTAGCACGCAAAATACAAAAATACAGAAAAAGTGTGTGCATGTGTGATTAGATTTCTGAAGAGATGGAGGAGAAGAGAGCAGTGATAAGCAGCTCAAATAAAACTGAAGACTAAATGTCTTTACTCAAATTGACAGTTGAACTACCACGACAGAATCATTTATAAAGCCGTCATCAGCCTCAACAATGGCCTCCACTTACTGTAGCTTCATTGCAGACTGTGCACTTAACCACGTGCTGATGCAGCTTTCCATCCAGGTTTATGAGCGACTGACATACGCGGCAGTTGATGACAGGCACACCGCCGGCGTCAGGGCTGGCGATGGCTGTGTAGGGAGGAGGTAGTTCGGCTTTGAGAAGAAGAGGAGGGCAAAACACACAACACACGGCCAGCTGTTAATAGTGCATGCATGGATAAAACTACAGACATTATCGCATTATTATTCTAATAAAGGTCTAACAGACCGAAATAAACTCATAATCTCTGATTTAAAACAAAACAACAAAAAGCTGCTGAAAAACGTTGCTGTTCAAAAGTCCCACATCTTTTAATGTGTTTAAAAACATTTTGTATAGACTTGATACATCAATCAACAACTATGCTGATAATTGACTGCTTGAGATATTGTCCAAGCAAGGATATACAAGGTTCCAGCTTCTAAAATGTGAGAATGTAATGCTTTTAATAAACCAATAATAAAATGAATGTCTAGTTGCAGGCAGCCCTAATTTTATGATGAGCTACCCAGTACAGTATACAATATACAAAAACAAACATCTGATGCATCCCAAAACAACGTATAGTTATAGAAGGGAGCTGTTACAATACTTCCTAGTGTATGGTAGGCAGCCTGCACATACTATATGCAAACCCATGACAGCCTGTGTGCTACACTGATTGTTAAACATGTGACTCTTCTCTCTATGTCAGGGGGCGAGCACTAATCTCTATGTTTAAGAACGAAACAATGGGCCCTTTAGGATACCAAAGTGATGGCGTAAAATCCACTCTCTGCCAAGCTGCAGACAAAGTTAACATGTGTAGCATAGGAGCCATTTTCTTATTGTGAGGCCGTGGTATTTTGAAGACATATCATATCGTCTGAAAGACGTAAGTGAATACAGCAGCCCCTCAAACGAACTCTGTACTGTATAATCCACATTAACTTTGTGTAATTAGTCTACATTCCATGTGTTTTTCAGGGTTTTAATATATATAATCCATAGATTTACAGCAGTCACTACCTTTGCTACTACTGTGGTAAGTACTTACATAATTTACAGTCTGTGTGATACTTAGATCTGCATTAAACCTTACATTACACAACAAAGTACAGATTTACTGCCCAGCTCAGGCAGTGAGCGTTTGTCAATCAACTGAAAATTAATCTGCAACAACTCTGATAATCACGCAATTGTCAAGTCTTTGTCACACAACAAAACTCCACAAAATCACCAGTTCCAGCTCCAGATTTAAAAAGCTACTTCTTGTCTTTTTCCTCCATTATAAAAAAATGAGTATTAGAGTGTTGGGTTTTTTGGCAAAAAAGCTATTCAAATGTGTCAATCCAGGTTTAGTGACATTATGATTTCTATTTTTCAGTATTTTCTGACATATTTTTGACCACACAATTATTCAATTAATCGACAAAATAGATAGGATAATAGATAACAGGATAATAGATAATGGTAATAATAATTTGATGTACAGACAACCACAAACAGTATATTGCAGGTTTATATAACCGGTGTCTCTTGAGAATGAGACCTTGTATCTCATTGAGATTACGTATATAAATAAAGGTTAAATAAAAATAGATTATCGCAGTCTCTTTTGATACATTATCAAGTCTTTGTTGAGCCTGACCCAAGTACTAAACAAAACCACAAAGGAGGCATTTATTTCACAAATAACCAATTCCTTTCACTCTGAATGAGATAATGGGACAAGTCAACAGGTGAACAAGCTTGTCTCTATGATTGAGCGACACTGGACACCACAGGGACATAGGACACCTCGTCTAATTGGGCACAGCTAGACTTACAACCAAACCATGCCAGACTGGACACTCCTACTGTGTGCAGGCAGCACATGGTGAAGCATCTTCTACTTAACTGAGTTCATCCAAAACGTAATACAGTCAGATGCAGACTGTATTCTACTCTCTCACAGTATGAAATAAAATCCTAAAAAAGCTTGAATTCAAAGACAGTCAGCACTTCTCGCTGTTATCCACCACCGGCTCTTAAGCTCAGGAAAGGCCTGTTTCTACTCGCTTCTCTCTCTCTGCTGTGGCCGAGTTCTCCTAATGCATGTTTGAAAATGAATATAGAAGCAAAAGGTTTTCACCGGCTTTCCTCAGAACCAGAGGTAAGACGATAAGACGCTCTACTACAACAATCTCCCACCAACAGCACCACCACATACAGTCATAATCACACCCTGTCTAGCTGGTGCCATCACTGATTGTGTGACTTGGGATTTTTAGTGAAGAATGGCTGAGAAGCTTCTGAGAAACTTTTGGGGTTTTTTTTGTTTCCTGTTACTCATATGGCATTAAATTAAAACATGTCTTTAAAGTTAAAAGGATGAGGACCTATATTTTCACTATGTCAACAAATCCTATCAATAAAATTAAAATCAACAACAAATTTGTCCGCCTCATTACTTTCTGTCTCCCCCACCCCATTAGTTCCTATACCAAAGTAGAAATCATTAACTTTCCTAAAAAATCTGGGCACTGTAGTTTCTAGCAAATGTTACTCAAGCAGGAGTAAATAGTGTAGGCCTATTTGTTTGGGACTCTTTTCAGTCGTGGATTAATACACAATATGAGCTCCAGGGTAGGGGTGAACGACATGGCCTTAAAATAACATCATGTTATTGCAAAATATTTGTGCAATTGCTCAGAAGGTTTTCCTTTCTTTGACAATAATGTTGCTCCGATTAATTACCGTGAAGCGAGCATGCGATGTGGTGATGATCGACCAGCCGTCACCAGAGCTAAATTAGATCCTGGCGGAACTTGTCTCGTGGTTAATGCAGTGGCTAAATGATGCTGGTCGTGATGTAGTGCTGCTAAAACATTTTTAAACCCCTTCCACACCACTGATGTTCCTCTTTTGGAGCCAGCAGCAACGCAACTTTCAGCCATGTGTGATGCTGCTTATCGATGTAATCGTAGAGAATAAAGTCAGAACTCACATAGTTTTTTCACCAGTGGCCCTAATCCTCTTCCGTATAATCGTGACGTAGACAAATAATAAAAGACATATTGTTGATAATAAAAACATTGTTATCATATAATATGCCAGTATTTTCTTTTACAATATGATATGGCACGCCCATGACTCAAAATAAACTACAGTGCCCATGTTGACTGTAATAAATGTGGCGCATTAATGTGTTTTTAATAGTGTTTGGACAAAAAGTGAGCTCTATGGCACAGAAAAATAAAGATGTACTAGACTTTAGCTAAACAGACACTTGTTAGTAGAATCAACTCATTGTTGGTTTTGGTCTTTTTGAGGGATTTGTATTATGTGAAAAATTAAAAAAAAAGATTACTACCAGACTCATACTTCCCAGTTACCTTGGATAACTAACACTTCCCTACAAAGCTAAACAATGCAGCATGAGGATAAATGTTGCAGAGTCCTGACCATGACTTTGCCCTAATATTTTGCCACCATCTCTGGTTTAAAGGTTTGGATAAAATGTGCATTTTAACAGCTTTAGTAAATCGCTGCTACAGAGTAAAAGTAAAGATGAAGAGGGAATTTATCAGAGTCAAGATTAAAACACTGTCATGGCTTGCACAGCCTCTTGTTGCGGTCAATTTATTCTGCCGTTCAAGCAGAAAAACCAAGCAGGTGACAACCAAAACAAGCACAGTACCAGGCTAACCATTCAGACGCAGCCAAGGTCGTTGGTCTCCGCCTTTCACCACACTGTGAATACACGTCTAGCTGACACAGCTGAATACAAACCGATGGTGGACAACTCTGTTCATCTGGTAAAGCAGTCATTAATTACTATTGTGAAGATATTCCAGAAATCAACAGAGCAGAGATTGCAGTCACTTTCATAAATTACGTATTTCACTAAATCCTAATCACAGCTCATGTTCAATCAGTTTCCTAAATGCAGCGGATTATATATTATATTATAAATCAAACTATCATCTCAGTCAGTGTGTTTTCCGAAAACATCTCAGTTTTGGCATCTTTGATTGATAGAGGATTTCCCCCATATTGTCTGACAGCATATTGTACCCCAACAAACCCAGAGAGCCGGGATTAGCCATTTCCCAGAGTGCAGAGAGGGAGGAGAAACTATAAGCCATGACATATTCAGACATTCATTTAAGCTTTTACTCAGTCTGTGCTGTAACATCCAAACAGGATGCCAGTTCACAGGTTACGACCGTTACAATCCGGGGATGATAGATGAGCACTGCAAAATTTGACTGCTTAAGAACAATATAATGTTAATTTTTCAACATTATGTTTGCTCAATATTAGCCGGGTGTCTTATAATGCTTTGCAAAGAGTATGACACGGTCAATGAATATTCCTTTGCAGCAGACAAAAGCAAAGACATGTTGTGTTTTATGAGTCCAGAGGGAACTTTGTGTCTGAACAGTGTCTGAAGCTCAATTTGCCTAAAACAAGACATAATCCTTGAATATGAGAGTTGGATGTGTATGTTTTTGTAAAAACACTTAGAGGGAACTTTTACCAAGTGAAGCCTCCAACTAAAAAGAAATAGCATGTCTTAATGCAAGTATCCATCTTTAAAATGGGATTTTATCTTCTTCTAAATACAGAATCAGACTAAATTCGGTGCAAAGTTCAGTCCTGACAGCGGCTTCTAGACTGAGGATTTATGAGCTGTACTTGCCTTGGTCATTCAGCCCTGCATGCATTATGGTGCTCTAACCTACATCCTGCTGTTTACAAAGCAGAATGTGGACAGTGTGTCAGTCTCCTAGTTGTAGATGCACGTTTGTGTTTAAGCTGCTAGTATAGGATTCAAACAATCTTTGAAAGATCAAGGCCAAATATGTGTTGCTTACAGTCCAGTTTTCATACAAATGAGTAAACTGACAGCTAGATGTAATATTATGACATTTGAAACATGCCCTGCTATGGGTTTAGTCCCATCCACGAAGGACACATCTGGGCATTTAGTCGATTTGCAGCTGGGACAAAAGGCTATCAGGCTGCCTACATCTGCAGTGGGTCATTCTGCCCCCGTCAATCACCAACATACAGCCCACATCGATGAGGCCTCAGAGCATTACGACGTGAGGTCCCAAAACATTACAGGCCCCAGTGGGTCGTGATGTAAGCATTTCTGCAGTAAAAACAGATATTACTGATGCTGTAGGCCCCGTTTTTCTAACCCACTGCTCCAGTTCTCAGTTCTCAAGCTCCACAATTTTTCTCAGATGCCGATTGATCGCCTTCGCCTCGCCTTGAATTGCTGCAGTTTTATTTTCGCACAAACTCGATACGCCCAAAAATGACTCCGCATGAAGGCTCTTTGCATATCGTGTGTTTACCTCGGGGACTTGAATCCTGCAGGTACGGGGGAGCAGTGGGTGTGACGTTCTCGGAGTTGGGACCCGACAGCAGAGGAGATCGCTCGTCCATGCCGTCGGAGGCCATGTCGTTAACCGTGGACAGCGAGAATTGACGGGCAGAGACGGCGGGGAGACTCCTCGGCTGCACCGAGTCTTCCCTCAGCACGGAGCAGCAGCCAGTGGCTGGTTGTTGGTGCCGAGTTGCTCCGGTCCAGCAGCCCCGGTGACGGCAGCCTGGAGGAGGGAGGAGCTCCGCGGTGATCCCCGCCCCTCGCTGACATGACCCGAGGCATGGGCAGTGCCATTATACCGTGTAAACGGAGCTAAATACTGCACACGTAAAATGTTGTGCAAATTTTTATTCCAAAAGTTGTATCAATTGTGTTTTGAAGTTTGTAAACACGTGCATATATTATTTGAATTTTTAGTCCATATTTTCATAAAGAACTAGACTATATAAAATGTCCTGTTTGGACTCCAAACATAATAGGCCTAGCCTATTTTTAAAAATATCGTGGGACACAGTGGTATATCAATAAAGCAATTTCTTCAATTTCTAGTTTTCGCCACTAGATGTCACTGTATGGTTATTTAGATCAAAATTTGTTACAGACCAGGTTGTTAACCATGCATGCACAGACACAAAACTGGATGAGTAATTGCTAATCCAATGTCCTGCCAGTTTTTGTGTTTAACATATACATATAGTATTTCTTAACGTGTGTGTGTGTGTTTGTATATGTATATTTATATGTGATTGTGTTAGGGATTGTATGGCTGTATAAATGTAGCTGGCTCTGGCTCTTCACTGCATCTAAGAAGCTAATAAGAGAATGTTAGACGATGAAGGGTCGGGTCCATCATTTCACGCACTCATTCAATTATTTCAATTAATTTTAAAATTAAATGAAATAATTGCCAAAGCCATTGCCAAAACCCAGTTTGGCTATGTCGCCTAAATGACCATAATAGTTCACAACTGGCAGTTTATTAGAAGCACCAGCACAACAGAGAGCTCAGTGGTCAAACAATGGATCTTGGAGCCGATAACATTGGGTATTTTATTAGTAACTTAACAAGGTCTAAACTTACCACTTCAACTGCCTGTGGGCTGCGACTTTCAGTGCCAGCCCAAGGGCATGCTACGTCGCTGTAGCATGTTGCATGCATTTTTTTTACATGCTCCTAAAAAAATGATTTTTATAAAATGTTACAACTTTAATTTGCACACAACATTACTGTCAACAACATGTAGATGGAAACTGAACTCAATGAAGAATAAAATAAATTGTAGTTAGTGTCTAGTGTCTTACAATAATAGTAGAATGATGAAGTTAACTTATGGAGAAAAAAAGTCATAGCGTAAAGGAGGAGCAAATAATGCAATGCCAGTTTTTTCAATTAAAAAATAATATTAGGCGAGTTGTATTTGTTGCTCTTTCCAAACACTTCTTTAGTAGGCCTATACTTCATTTTGAGTAACTAGCATTAACTTTTAAATGAATTGTTATCATCATGGAAATAATGATGTATTAACTGAGAGAAGAACAATAATGTGCTTTAGTGAGGATTTGTTATAATTTTCTCTACGAATTGCAAAATAAAGCTGTTTCCTAAAACTTGCAGTAGATGGCGACATTGCAACATAGGAAAATGGCAGGCCCATTATGAACAACGCAAACAGTATGCAAGCCTAGATCAAGATTACAAAACACAAAGTGAGTATTCTTATGTTTCCTGCCTAAAAGTTAACTGCCAGTCAACCATAAACACGTGTTTGAATGGTTATGGTAAAACAAAATGTAATTGTTGTATGGGTATGTATTTTACCTTGCATCAGGGAGTTATCTGCAGACATATCTGATTCTGAATTTGTGGAGAACAATTCATGCGAGGAACCCATGCAGAGCAAGAGGATCCGTCAAGGAAGTCAGTGCGCTTATATTACAACACATGTTGATGGACTGTTGCTGGATCTATGCATGGGCTATACCGGAAGAATAGGGGGTCTTCAGCCAATACAAAATGTTCTGAGACCCTCCAAAATAATTGAAAAAAACAGTAAACCCCTCCCAATCACTATTATTACGCATAATATGCTGGTTTGCATTTAGCAAATCTAAGTAACTGCTCTCACCACTCAAACAAGCCTGACCTATGAACTCTCATCTTACACATCACACTCCACTGTTATGCCATTTCAATTGGCCTATAATATTGTTATGGAAACACAATAATCATGGAAACTAAGTGCACGCTCCCTGCATTACTGCATTACTTCAAATAGCCTACGTTACTCTCTAATAAACTGGTATTCACATGAAACAAAACAATGAAACATTAAGACCAACAAACCACAACAACAAAGCAACGGGTATTAACAAATTCAACACGTGATTGGTTGCTATGGATTCGTCACGACTTCCTCAGTCATTGTATATTAGCATTGGCAAAGCTGCAGAAGCTGAACCCTATCCGAAACTCAATTTCCCAGACGAGTGTCAATTTGGGAACTTGAAGGAAGGAGTGATACCATCGCGGTCGTTTGCATAATTTCACAACTAATCACCGGGACCGAAAAGAATACTTGTTCTCCAAATAGTTTGAAAATCATTAGGATCTGAAAATAACATCTGGCTATAGCACCAGCAGCTGTAGACCAGAGCTGTCTGGACAGGTCTAGATGGATCTACTACATTTTACATTCCCATCTTTAGAGTTACAAAAACTTATGTTTTACGGTTTGTCCTGAGATTCACAGCACATCTTTTAAGATTGATGGTGTGTGCCTCAAGGCCGATCCTCCCCTAACATTACAACACCCTCGATAGTTTGTGCCAAAATATCCCATTCCTCGTTGCTTATGTCAGGGTGTGAGCCTCGGGCTACAAAAACTCTTTCCCTGGCCTTTCAGGAGAAATAAACAGACTAGTATGTGGGACAAAACAAATGTTAAAAAAACTTTGTTTGTTCAATTATAACAAATGTTATGGGTATATCTGAATTAACAGATTAAATGCAATTGTTATGATTGCATGATGTTTAGAGCGTTTTGAGTTTAAAATTCAAGCCTGTTTAATTGTGGCTCATAAATTCCACGAGCATCACACTGTTCCATTCAGACGAGTTGAAGTCTTTAGGGGAACAAAAAGATGCAAATGAACACGTACCACAAAAGTACAATTCAGCATAGAAATGAAAGTCCAGTTTCGTAGGCATAAATTACAGAAAAACCCTGCAGCAGATCTACTTTTTCCAGTATGGGGTGCGCTTGTAGGCTATATGTGCAGAAAGTAGATATTTCCAGCTAGACTACAAGTGTATTTGAAGATCATTGGTTTAAGTTTCACACAATTACTCCACAGACTCTGACGGAAAGTCTTTGCTCCTAACTGCTGTTACCGGGCCAGTAAATACTGATTCACATCGCATGTTACAGGCTGCAGTCAACGACTCATTTTTTCCGACGACTTCAGGCACCGAAGCAGAGACAGAACTCCCAGCCTGCTTCGTCGCTTTGCAAGGTAAGACATACGAGCGGGTGACATGTATGTAGGCCTACGGTATAGAGGGAAAAGATTTTATGAGTTAAAGTTGTTGCAATGAGTAGCGGATTAGCTGTGAGGCTTCTTCTTAAACTTTCTTCTGCTGGTAAGCCATTAAGCTACCGTAATGACAGTAAAACCTCCTGAGATAATAAGAATTAAAACATATGCCTTGAGATATGTAAATTACTGTACCGAAAAAGAACACTGCTCTTGGTGGAGACATGTGGCAGAACTGTATCTATTAACCTTTTTGTTCTTTATATTTAACGTAACCTAATGTATACCTTTATTTTGAAGGTGAAATTGCATGTTGCCTGTTTTGACAAACTTTTATGACTTTATGACTCACTGTAATTCTCCTCCGTCAGTGTGTCTAGAAATTACATTTCATTGTGCATATCTTTTTTATTTATTATATGTACATATATGGCTCATTAAAAAAGTGAGACCTGTTGTGTGAATAAAGCAATAGCTGTGTTGCATTAAAAGACCACAATGGAAACATATTGTGTGTGTGTGTGTGTGTGTGTGTGTGTGTGTGTGTGTGTGTGTGTGTGTGTGTGTGTGTGTGTGTGTGTAAGTCTGAATAAAGCTTATACTTCATGTTTTAGCCAGACTGGAGATGCAACGGGGGGCAGTGAGCAGGGCCTTGTCCTGCCTGTTCTGCTCCCTCCTGCTGGGGGTCTGCTTCCCAGCAGAGGGTGTAGGGGCAGCGGGGCCTCTACCTCCTTTTGCAACTGAACAAGAATCTGGGGAACCATACCTTGAGGATTGGGAGTGGGGTTCTGGATCGTCTCTTCTGCACCTGCTTCACAGCTTCCCTGCTGACAGCCCGTTCATAACAGAGACCCCAGGAAAACCAGTCAACTGCACCCAGCGCTTCTGGTTACCACCGTCCTCTCCAATCTGCTGGGAAAACATAGCTGGACCTGAGGAGTTTGCCAGGTCCCGTCTGCTTGTTCTCCAAAACAGGGCTGCCCTGCAGGCTGTGTCCACCACCAGTGGGTTGGAGGAGGGAGGGATCTCCTACGAACACCAAGCCAGAGAGGAGGTCCAGGGGATCCACTCAGACCACCTGGATGTGGTAGAAACTATACAGACCATGGAAAAGGTGTTTGCCTCTCTGGAGGAGACGAGGAAAGAGGGAAAGGAGCAGGGGATACTCACTAGGTGAGAAACAGAAGTCCATGGACCATTTGATGGATTAAATAACTTCAGGGGTTGTATGAAAATGACTGGGGTGAGGAGGGGGCTGAAGCTTATTTCATTAAATAGAACGATGTGATTAAAAAAGATGTGGGGATAATATCAATTTGTACCAAATTGGTTTTTTAATGGTTAAGGAGCAGGTACATATATCAGTGATATAGCTTTCGGTTGTTGCATATTTATATAGAGACCTTTCACAAAATTCAACTACAAGCCCCACTTTACAGGGGCAAATTCAAGTATTCAATTCAGGTATCTGGTAAATACTGATCCAAGGCCAGCTGTGGGATTATTCCTAAATCATTGTATAGTGAGGCAATCAGGATCCCTGGATCAGTGTTGCTTGTTTGGCCGAAACAACAATGCATGAATGCCAAAGAAGAAGTGGAAACAGCAGCCAGACAAGCAGCTGAGTCATGTCCAGTGTTTTGCAAGAGTCCTCTGTCGGGACATCTGGCTGAGACAAGGCTCTGGCATGAAAACAGCTGTAGAGAATTAATGTAATTCAGTGTTTTCTTTCTATTAGATGGGAGCGAACAGACTCATTACTTTGACATTTATTTTTGTTTGGGGGGGGGGGCTAGGGGGCACAGAGTAGTTTGTAAATGTGTCACAAAGTCTCAGACATTTACTTGTGGTTTTGTCATTCCTTTCAGCATGAAGGAGCATCTTGCCAACACAAGGGATGCCATAGATGGAAGAGAGCACATGGCAAACAACCTAGAGAATCATTTTTCTACATTAGAGGATGCTCTGCTTGACATACAGCTTCGACTCAACAAACTCATCCAATAGTGACAATGCCAACCACCTGCCTTACATGTGCTGTATTTTTATATTCATGTAACAATGTAGCATATGTATGCATGCTCAGGATTATGTTAGTCCGTATTATGAGGACAAAACACATTTGATATGCACCTTATCTCATCAAAGCACCTAAAAGTGGCATCTGTAAACTGGAATTAGAGAAATAAACCTCACATAATCAGCAAGAGTTAATGAACATGTAGCTGTTAAATCAAGTTTTATATTACCATTTAGCAGATATGTTTCACGTGGAGATTTGATGGCCCTGCTATCAGCCTTTAGCTTAAAAGAGAACTGACCCGTTTAACACGTCATTCAACATTAATAAACTGCATTTACATATGTATATTTCTCCAAAATTGTGATGTAAAATACATGCGGTGCAACAATGAATATCAGACAGCATGAATCTTTATTTTAATATCAAATCTAGACAATTTGTAAATGCATGAGGATGATTTGTTGTAAGGTGGTCAGTTGATATATACACTTTAAATATTCACATCTATTAAGCTTGAGTGTGAATTTGTATTTGGAAATACGCAGCATGTTCACTTGCTTTGTAGTGAAGCTGGAAAAAAGGAGGTATTTATACTTTCAAGTATTTATGATTAACTACACACAACTTAAACATGACAATATCTCTTTTTTACTATCATATGTAACTCAGAATAGAAGAATAATTAACATCAGTATATTTGACTTTGAAATTAATGTTTGATAGCACCTCTAAAATAGCTAATCCTATTTAAAAGGCAATAATAACTCTGGAACTGAGACATTTGTGCACCATCTGTGTGGAATGGATTCCCATTACATCTTGGTCCGCTACATGGAGTAAAGCCCATACAGGCCTGCAAGTTATTAAGAAAAAACTATTTACTCCTGCTGATTACTGTGCACGCGAAACAAGCCCAGACTTTATAAGAAACTGCTACCACAAAACCTTCAAAGATTGTTTGGGATTAAGGCCAAATGCAAAAAAAATTCCAAAATGTTAAGGGGTGATTGCATTAGGATTCCTCTAAGGCTGCTTTGTTTAAGCCATTGTTACACATTTAGATTTCTGGCATCAAGTATTTATCTTAGACATCCAGAAAAACTTCTATGTACCTCTAAGAGGCAGTGTGTTGTTGCGTTTGAAGATGATTTCTAAGTCTTCACTTGAGTTTACATTTGACCTATGTGGCTTTACTTTCAATTCGGTGTCCCCTAACTTCTTGCATAAGCCCTACAGCTGAATTCTGTCAATGTATCTTAAAAAAGCATTGAGAAAGTTCAGTGTATCTCTTCTGCTAGTGCACTTATTGGATCGCAGGACGTGTGCATTTGATGAACATCTGTGAAATGTAACCAGTGTCTTTTTTAAAAGTCGGCATCATCATCATCATTTTGCATTTGGTCCAAAGATTGAAGATAATCTCGGGCCAAGATCTTCTTTGGGAGGATATCTATAAAAGAGAATAATAAATGTGTCAAACTCGTTCTTACAGTCACTATTTATCCTTTTACTGTAGCTGCAGAATGCCATTCCTGACAGAGCCAATGTGAAGTGATATGAAACTGTGTTTACAGCATCTGAACGAATGATGAATGGTTGTGGAAATAGATCTTAAAAGCTGTTGTTGGTGTCCTTGGTAGAAGGTGAGGTTACAACAAAAAACTGCTTTCAAAATTGTTGAAGAAAAAAATAAGACTGTGGCAACTTACATATATGATTGTTGCAAGAAAACACAAAGCGATGCAAGTTTGTGTTGAAAAAAGTATTTGTCAATAGCCAGAATATGTTGCCCACTTCATAAAAAATACATTTGTTGATTACTGTAAAAAATAGTTGGTATTTTATTATGAAATGGACCATTGTGTTTCTTCCCTAATATTTGGTTTAAGTACATTATGTACATGTAATTTCATATTTGTATGGGTATTTCTATTATATATATAATACTTTTTTTTACTGTTGCAGTACTTCTGCTTAATATGTGTATTGCATATGCCTAACACCAAAGCAAATTACGTAAAAAACACATTTACATAGTGAAAATGCAGTCCTTTTCTTTGATGTGCAATAATGCAAACAACACATTAAACAATTACAATTAGTTATCACCATTCAGCTTTTGCTGAACAGTTTCACAGAGGTGTTGATTGAACTTTACAATCATTTTGGGAGGATGTAGTTTGTGACATTGAGTTGTACTGCATTATTATAGGGATGTTTATCATATTTGTGCAATACCACAAACTAAGAGCTAGATTAATTGTCCCAGAGAGATATTGGTTTTCACAGTCAGTACACGTAGCAACATACAGATATACACAGGCACATATAGATATACATAAAGCCACATACAAATATAGTCAGTACACAGAATCTCCAAGACCCCAACATACAGCATCCAAATGACCATTAAATTGATTATAACCTTCGTGGTGATGAGATATTGCAGGGCTTTTGTAGTAGACTGCTTTCATTTTAAGTACTTTATTTAGCTGATGTTATAGTGGTTTAGAAGAGTTAGTAGTGACCAACATGACATGCTGCAGAAAGTCCCTGTAGTTCTAACGTTACCAGGCTGTGGCTGGGTCTCACCTGTAAGAAAGTGGAAAGTCTCCTTCTCCTCTGCGGTTTGAGCCAGGTCGCTGTACGACAGAGTGTTGGTTTCTTTCCCGGAGCCGTTGAATGAAGCGAGAGCCAGGTGCTGGACAAACAGCTCCTTCAAAAACACAACACAAATCAACAAAAGAGAAACTCACGGTGACTGGAGCTCAAATGGATACTGGAGCAGCCACATTTACACGTAGCTACCCGAGAAGCTAACGGCAAGCTAATCCCTATTAGCAACAGCAGCAGCAGATGAATGAGCTGACATGTTAGCAGTGCTCAGTGAACCGATGATTTAGCTAGCATTAAACGGCCGCTTACTGTAGCTTTGGTGGTGAGAAAAAGAGCGTCCTGGTTAATGCTGGAGACATCGGGGGAGCTCTTCATTATCAACCTCACTCTGGACATTGGGAGGGAGATGTTTTTTTTGTTACTTGACGTTTGGTCGTCTTTGTCGGGAGTATTTTGAGACATCTTCCTGAAGACACGGCGCCAGACAGGCGAAACTTTTGTTTTGAACAGTGACGCATTTCTTCGTCTTCTTCTTCTTCACATTAACAGTGGTCGGCGGCCATTTTACTTGATTACCGCCACCTGTTGGAGTGGGAAATTTCAGGTAAAATCGTTTAAAAATGTTCAATTATTATCATTACTGTTTTCACACTTCCACAAATACGTTACTTGCATTAACTAGAAAACAAAATCTCCCCTTACCTGAACATGAACCAAAACCTTTTACACAACATGGTTTATGGCAACATCTAAATAAACAGGTCGAGTTTGGCGCAGTCTCCTCCAGTCCAGCGGTGGCGCTTGACCAATGCATCGCAAACCACAGAGCCAACGACGATGTCAAAATAGGCAGAAGAAGAAGAAACAGTTAGCAATGGCGGTGATTTGGCTGCGAAAATAAACAATCCATATTGTAATTTCATACTGTCTTAATTATCGTATCAAGCCTAATGTCATAGCTAGTCGTCTAAGGTTAATCTATCGCAGAGAAGGAAATCTTTCTCTCTGTGTAAATTGAAGGAGTCACATCAGTGTGATACACAGTTAGCAGGAGCTGAACGAGCAGCCATCATCTCATTGTTGAGCACAGTGTTAACGTTGACTTCTGTGTACCCTGGCGTCGTTATCTGACCATTAACGATGCCGCTGGGTTTGAAACCATGCTGTGCAGTCTGCAAGACGAACTCTTCCTCGATGTGGAAGAAAGGAAACCAGGGAGAGATCCTCTGCAACAACTGCACAGGAAAGAGCAGCTGCGGAACATCAGGACCCTCCATGTCCTCCAACACTCAGCCCAGCAATGGCGGTGGAAAGCAGGTTTGTTACTGTGTAAATGTTTCTTTTTGCGCATTGAATGCTCCGCTTGAACACCCCTCTCTAAAATAGAGTTCACATACTAGTGCTTACAGCTGTACATTTAAAGAAGTACCACTACAGCAGCATACCAAACTGTAATGTAAAGATTATAATGAATATCAAAGCGGCCTGTGGCGTTACTGGGAAGATTGGAATGTATGGATGCTTTCTCTGTTTTGTATAAATAGTTTTTGTTATTCGGTTGGCGGGTCAGTCGAAACAAGCACATGGAAGGATAGTATGATAACAGTTATTACTATTTGTGGATAAAGTTACTAATCATTTACCCGATAATAATTAGTTGCATTTAAGTTTGGCATAGGTAAACATTGAATGAAGGCATATTAAATACCTGGTATTTCTTTACTGGTACATCTTTTTTAGTCCAAGCAGGAGATCCACAGGAGGTCTGCACGGCTGAGAAGCACCAAGTACAAAGCTCCGGCATCTGAGAAGAAGGTGTCAACAAAAGGAAAGGGAAGAAGACACATATTCAAACTAAAAAATGTAAGGAAGAGATGGATTTGATAAGCTAATGTAGTTATTTCTCTTCTGTTGTAGTAATAATAATAATAATAATAATGTATATTTTATTAATCCCACAAGGTGAAATTACAATTGTACCATCAACTTATTTATTTGACGTGTGCGTGTGTATGTGATCTTTTTCCTCAGCCAATCAAAGCACCAGAATCTGTTGCAACAATCATCACATCTGAATCAGTATTTTATAAGGTATGTTGATTTTATTTTTTCTCCAAAAAAGTAATCTCCTGTTTCTGCTCAATACAGGAACATTTTCATCTTAAAACATTTCCTGATCCGTCAGAATTTCTTCATCTAATTGCAGCTTTAACTAATACTATTCATCCTGTGATATGTGAGAGAAGGAGCCAGACCCTCCTTAGTGTTTATGTCTGTATCCACAGGGTGTATACTACCAGACAGGAGATGTGATTAAGGTAACAGATGAGGAAGACGGGAAGTCTTACTATGCCCAGATTCGAGGCTTTGTGCAGGACCAGTACTGTGAAAAGAGTGCTGCACTGACCTGGTTAATCCCGACACAGGCCAGCCCAAAGGACCAGTTTGATCCTGGGACATACATTGTTGGTGAGCAATGAGAAATTAAAAATTTACAATTTCTTGGCCATTTATGTGACAAGTTAAGATCTGTCTGTCTGTAATTTTTATTAGGTCCAGAGGAGGATTTGCCCAGAAAGATGGAGTACCTGGAGTTTGTGTGTCATGCCCCCTCTGAATATTTCAAATCGCAGAGCTCTCCGTTCCCCACCATCCCCATCCGACCAGAAAAAGGCTACATCTGGACCCACATAGGACCCACTCCTGCCCTCACTGTCAAAGAGTCCGTCAGTGGCAGCAGTTAAAAAATTGTGAGATGGACTTGGTCTGTTGCTTTTTAAACGGACATATGTACATTTATGTAATATAAAGAAAACAAAAAAAGAAATGGTTAACTTCAGCCATTACTTCAGATTGAAGGCGAGTTGTAAGTAGATACAAAGGAAACCTGGAAACTACACTTCAGACAAGATGCCTACATATTACTTTTGTATTTAGTTATACACAAAAAAGCTCTTTTCCACCATTCCTTTTGTCTGTGATTGTTTAAGAAATGGTATTTATTGAGTGCTGGTAGTCAATAGGCTAACATGACTTTTTACATCGTTACCCCCTTTTAATTTAATTTTCCTTTTTGTAAATTAAGCTGTAATTATAATTATGGCAACTATAAGTTAGGTGATCAAAGCAGTGAAGAACTGCAGTTGTCCTGAGGGTTACAAGTGCTTAGTGTCAGAGCTCGAGATACTGCAGTACAAAGATGGGATGCATTTGTCATTCCAGCTTCCTCGTGATGTTCACCTCATTTAATTGTATGATGATGTTCTACAGTAGTGTCTGTGTTCTTAAAAAGACCATTCTGCAATGTAGGAAACTGGTGGTCAAGACAGCCCTTACACCTGAATACAGCATCTAGATTTTACAGATTATGATTTAATTAAAAAGAGTCATTCATACCCCTACAGTATTGACAGACAACATGTGTGATACATATGAGCCGAAATAGAGTGTCATCAGTCGTATACAGGGATATGCTGTGGATCCATCCTAATACTGGTAAAGCATCTGTAATGCACACACAATACACATTATTAAAATATTAGCCTACATTTTATTACAATTATGGCCAAAAGTGTACATACAGTTGTGAAAAACATGTATGTCACAGCAGTTTGAGTTTCCAATAATTGCTACAAATCCTATTTTTCTGTGAGGGAATCATTGGAGCACATACTTCTTTGTCATAAAAAATAGTCATGAAATCTGGGTGATCTCTCTTTTGACTTTATTATGGGTCTTCTGAAAATGTGACTAAATCTTCTGGTCAAAAACGTACATACAGCTCCCTCAACAACAGCGACCAATTGTGGTGATGTAGAAAGTTGTATCAATAAAATTTATTTTGTGACATGACCTCCTTTGCATCTCATGAGTAATTATTATTGTCTACAGCTGGTGACATCTCTGAACCCATTTAATTAGAGCTAGTTTAATACTGTTAATAGGACGACTGTTGTTTACAACTATATGTAAACTTTTGGCCACACCCGTGTATTACCTTTTTTAAACGAAAAAAAATAAATGTCATGTCCAGAATAAGTTATTGTATATATTAAAAAGGTATATCCGAGAGAGAAGCTTTCTCCCATTGTTAATGTCTTTTTTTTTTAGTTTAAGTAATCTACAATTTACCGTAGAAGGAAGTGCGCAACGGTGAAGCCTCTCGCTCTCGCTCCTTTATACTCTTTGATACCTAAGTCAAACTTTCAATCTTGTCTGTGTAGTCTCCGGGCGCTGTTCTTTCACAAATGTCGCATTTATTTTCCCCCTCTTGGATTGGACATTATGAAATGTTCTTGATCAGATAAAAAGGCGGAAGTATGGGCAAATTCCAGTCCAAACTTGGTGAGATTTTTTGTTACATTGCATTACTTTTTTTTAAGATGGAATCGCTTTTGACAATATACTCTTTTTTTTCCCCCACCTCATTATTTGGATAGCTTCGAAACGTAGACAGGGTCCTGAAGGTAAGACTGTCAACACAATAACTGTACAAACCACATACTTTATACACGTGTTTGTACATGTATTTTACATATTTATTATTCTTATGCTCTGCAGGTGGTAGTTTGGCTTCCAGTGTGCTGACCTGTCAAAGGGAGCTGGAGCGCATCTACAAAACCAAACTGACAGAGGTAGAACATAGGTTTTATAACATTATTTCTGCTTATATAGTTTAGTAAAGACTATATGTATATATAACTGGACTAACATAGAGACGCAGGCAAAACTAAACTAAGAGCACCCACATTACGTATTACACAAACAGATCCCATGATGCTTATTTGGGTTTCCTTTGACACTGTAATGAATTGTTTTTGATGGATTACCAAATAGGCTTGAAGCTGGCACAGTTATGGGTGGAAACACTTGGCCACATGATAGAGTTAGGCGATTTAATTGCTATAATGGTTGACAATGTAGTTCATTTAGACTTTGCTGAAAACGATAAAGGCAAGGCAGCTTTATTTATACAGCACATTTCAGCAACAAGGCTATTTAAAGTGCTTTACATAAAATATTTAGGAGTAGTTAAATAAACTATTGATTATGTAGTTGGAGGGCGTTTTTTCTTCTCTGAATCAAGAGTCTAAGAACATTGGGTTCCACAAAATCCCTTTTGAGGCAAATTTGTGATATGCCATATTAATAAAACGACTGGACTCTGAATTGATAATAAGTATTTTAGGGACGATTTCTCCTCCAGAACATCCTCTTAAATGCATGAGAGTTGTACATGTTAAATATGTTCCCATATTGAAGAAAAAAGCAACAGAAACTAAGGCATTCACAGACTGGTTTATTGCAGTTTATAACAGCTTCATCTCAGTTCAGCCAGGGATATACAGTATTTTCTCACATCACTTCAGGAGACATAAAAGGTGTTTGGTGGTAGTCGTATATTTATTCTTCCGCCCTTTCCTCCTCCATCTCTATAAAGAGACTCGCACGGCTGTGAAGTGCAACACAGCCACCGTCTCCAAACAGCAAGGTCTTTATGCCCAATTGAGAAAAAAAATCTCCACATCTGGTACTGCTTTCCTTCTCCAGTCAGACAGACTGTAAGAGGGGAGAGAGGAAAAAGATGTGGGGAGGGAGGGGGTGTGTGATTGCGTAAATGGCATAACATGTAGACTGTTAGCATTTATAAAGCCGTATGTTTGGATACTGTTGAACAGAAGATAAAATGTGCTCTTTTATTATGTTTTATATAAGAAGAGGAGGTAAAAAAGTGTCACTTACTCTCCCGTATATGCACACTGATGTAATCATCAATTATGTGTTCAAATGAAATTACAAATGTTTTATGAGCTTCCAAAGATCAGTGTTGCTTGTAGAAAAAGGAAAATTACAGTATTTAAATGTGAGATGTGATGAACAACTTATTTGCCATTTTTACTTGTCTTCAGCTTGTTTGATCTTTTAGCACAACTGCTAAAGTCTTAAGATTTGGTGTGAGTTACCACCAGTTTGTTTTGAAGTTAAAAAAAGTGTTGTGTAAAAGCTCTGGAAACTTCCACAGTTTGGAAAAAGATGTTGCCAAGTTGTGCAAAATGTTGTGGTGGAGTTGCTGTGCTTGTTAATGGCAGCGATCTTCCTGTGATTAGATTTTCCAGCCTAATATAGTTTGACACTCCACAGCTGTAAACGGCCAACGGAAAAGGCATCCCTTTTGCCTCCTTAATATGAAGCCTTTCCCCGGACTTTACTTTACCTCATTTAAAGAGTTTTCTGCATATAGAGAGAGATAGTTTCAAAATAAGACACCTTAAAACAATTGCTAACATACATTTGTATCTATAAGTTCTTTTGTTAAAGGAAATCTTTACAGACGATAGGTACAGACACTTTGTGTATTCTTGAAGATAACCAGTGACAGGTAAATGTGTTAAAGCGGTAGATAAAAACTAAAGACACATACCCAATGACTAAATATTTACATATCTGCCTTACTTTACCTGTCAAAAAGCAGTCGCTCAGGTTTCAGCAACATCACTTTCTGAGGTTGTGTGCATGTGTGTGGCTGACTCAGTGTAAGTTTTCATAAACACCATGTCAATATTGTAACATCCATGAGCAAACATCATGAGCAGGGTTTTAATGGGTTTTAATCTTCATGCCTCATATTGTTTGATATAACTAACGCCCAGGTGTGGTTACTTCTACTACTCTGCTTGTTAGTTTGCACTGGAAATCCATTGTTAAGACCAGTTCAGGTTTCTAACTAAGTTTCTCTGTCATGAGTGTTCACAAATCACTTTAAGTCTTGAAAAGGTAGGTAGTTCTCATTATATTTAGGCTAAAATCCACCCAGGTAAAAAGTTATCAGATTGACTGTTATATACACTTGCTGAGACAAAGGCAGCTACTGTTCTGCTGAAACTTGAAGCTTTTTGATATCGAGGCGGATACACGGATGGGTGATTTATAATGAGGTTGTACAACCGAATACTGGATTCTACCCTGTGTGCACCTTTCTGCTACCTGCACCATCTCTTCCACTTCCACCGTCTTTCACTTGTAATTGAACCCAGCATCAAAGCTTCACAGCAGTCAGAGCGTGGCTGGCAGAGAGAGGAGGGTGTGGAGAAAGACGGATGTGTATGTGAGTGCAAGGTGTGCGCTCATCTTATCATTCCTATTGTCACTCATCTGCATCAGTGTGACGCTAGTGATGGATTGTCGTGTTGAGAGTTAAGAAAAGCCTTGTTGAGGCTCTCAATTTTATCTTGCTTTACAGTCCAGACTGGTTTCTACCAGTGAGTATGTAGCATCAGAATTTTTTTTTAAATCACAGAAATGGATATAATTGTTAAAGATCCCATATTGTAAAAAGTGAGATATCTACTGCATGTTTTTTTTTCTTCTATTAAAGCAGGTCAAAGTCCTGTATGCATACTGTGAAAGTCTCAAAACACTCAACACCCTGAAAAATGCACACAGCCCTTATTCAGAAACTGGACCTTTAAACGAGTTGTCAGGACGTCCATATGGTTGGGATGTCACAACTGCTTACTCACATACAACATAGGTAGAAAGTGCTGTTACAGTGCCGTAAGAGTCATTCCGGCCCCGAAAATGCTTACCAATCAGAGCAGACTGGGCTCTTTTGAGAGGGCAGCTTAAAGACAGGCGCTAAAATGGAGCATTTCTGAGGGTGAATACGGTATATTTAATAATAATAATAATAATAATACATTTTATTTAACAGCGCCTTTCTAACACTCAAGGACGCTTTACAGACAATA